>NW_028261393.1:46827400-47127400 GCF_051295495.1 Thamnophis sirtalis | reverse complement strand
AAAACGTGAGGCTCTGTGCACTCACACAAATGTCTGTCTTTTTAAAGAAAATGGCCAATAGAAACCAAACGGAATCAAGTATTGTGGGCCTGGCAGCAGATTCGGACAGTGAGGTGGTTGGGGAGGAACATGGGCCAGTCCTGGAGTCTGGGGAAGGCTCTGATGAGGGCTCTGTGTCGGAGGCAGAGAGGGGGCCAGGGCTGTCTGACAGTTATCAGCTGACTTCAAAGTCAGACATCAGTGAGGCAGACGAACAACTGGAACCTCTTCCCAGTGTGCGCCTGTGCAGAGTTGTCAGATGAAGGAAACAGCTAAGGAACAAGGGAGTAAGGCACAGGAGGATGTTGAATGGTCTCTCCCATAGGGAATAAAAGGGGAGTGGAGTTTGCAGGAGACAATTAGTTCATTCCTGCATTCTTGCCAAATATTGAAAGATATCAGCCTGGCCACTCGCCAAGCCTGATAAAGGTCGGTAATTGTGAAAGACTGTGGCAGTGGAAAGACTTTGCTGGAGAGGAATTCACTGTAAATTAAATAAAAGGGGTTTATCGGGACTAGGACTTGGCTCCGTGCTGCTGGGAAAGCCTAAGTCAGAACACAAGGAATTCATATTTTAATACAGAAAATCCTGAAAATGGGAGATATATACAAAACCAGAACTTTTCCTCTTGGGTCTAATGGAAAAGAGAATTGGGAGAAAAAGTTTGGAACTTTGTTACTACGTTATGTTGACAGCAGTTAAGACTATGTATGCGCAAAAATGGAAGGGCACTTCGATGCCTACCATGGAAGAATGGCTGCGAAGCTGATGGGAGTTGGCTGAAATGTCAGAATTGACTACTCTGCTCAAAGAAAAGAACAGAAATACTTTTGTTTCCATGTGGAAACCGCTTCTGAACTTCTTGCTCGAGGTGGAAAAGAATGAAACTTTGATTTTGGGTTTCACAGATTAGACTGATAGACTTTTGTAGAAAAGACTGGTTGATAATATTACAGTAAAATAAAAAGTTGTGATTTGTTGTGAATGCCTTATTCTCCTGCAAGCTAGACAGTTGGAAGTCAATGTTTCTTTTTCTTTCCCTACCCTTCCTCGCTCTTCTTTGCCCTTCCTCTTCACTGTCCTCTTAGTTGCTTTTGTATTTTATAATGCTTTTTATAACCTCACAAAAATGTATTTGGAGAAGGAAAATCACAAGGAAGAGCTCAGGGAACCCAAAGAGATCCCCCTGGGGCAACCTACTGAAGAAGATGACCAGATCTTCCAAGTGGCTCCTGGGAAGGTGGGGCATACCTGGATGAGGGAGGGAATGGGCACGACCCAGCCTGAGCGCCCCTTACCTTCCTCGCAGCTGTGGCCCCGGTGGCCTGGGGACAACTTCCGGCGTTTGCGCTTGGCCCGGAGGTTTCCCCGCTCCTTCACGCAGCCCAGCCGGCCATCATCCGTGGTCTCATGGAGGTTGCTGTGATGCTTCCGCCACTGTGGGTGACACAAGAGACCAGCCTGCGGTTAAGCGTGGGCAAGCTTTTTGATCGCTATTTTTAAATCGGATTGGATTCTATTCTAATTCTATCCATCCCAATTCTATATTCTATTCTATATTCCATTCTATTCTATTCTTATTTATTCTATTCTATGTATTGTTCTCTATTCTATTCCATTCCATCTATTCCATTCTAATTCTATCCCATCCCAACCCAATTCTATATTTCATTCTATTCTATTCTTATTTATTCTATGTATTTTATTCTGTATTCTATTCTATTTTATTATTTATTCTATTCTATGTATTCTATTCTCTATTCTATTCTATTCTATTTCTATCCCATCCCACCCCAATTCTACATTCCATTCTATTCTTATTTATTCTATGTATTTTATTCTGTATTCTATTCTATTTATTTATTCTATATATTTTATTCTGTATTCTATTCTAATTTATTCTATTCTATGTATTCTGTTCTCTATTCTATTCTATTCAATTTTATTCTAATTCTATCCTATCCCATCCCAATTCTACATTCCATTCTATTGTATTCTATTCTTATTTATTCTATGTATTTTATTCTGTATTCTATTCTTATATATTCTATTCTATATGTTCTGTTCTCTATTCTAATTTTATCCCATCCCATCCCAGTTCTATTCTATTCTATATTCTATTCTATATTCCATTCCATTCTTATTTATTCTATGTATTCTATTCTATTCTAATTTTATCCCATTCCAGTTCTATATTCTATTCTATTCTATTCTATATTCCATTCCATTCTATTCTTGTTTATTCTATGTATCTATGTATTATATTCTAATTCTATATTCTTTATTCTATGTATCTTATTCTATATATTCTAATTCCAATTGTAATTCTACTCTACTCCAGCTGAGTGTTTATGCTGAACTATAAACATAAACCTACCTGCAAGGCTAACAAGCAAAGAGCACAGTGCCCATTTTTCCTTTCAAAAAATTGGTGCCAAGTGTCCAAAAACCTTTGCTTCCTTTCTGGCACTGCCACGGTTCCCCTCACCCAGTAAGGATCACCACCCTTCAGCTCCCTCCCCACCGCACAGGGACTTGTTCATCCTGCAGGCCCCTAACCTGGCTCCCCCTCCCAGAGAGCAACCCTGCCCTCCTCTTCCGCCATGCCATGCTGCCACTCACCTTCCGGCTGTGCTGATTCTGGCTGCTTGCCTTGCAGGGAGACCCCAATTCTTCTCCCCCGCGCGACTTCAGCTTCTTGTGGGCTGGCCGATCCGGACCCTCGTGGTGCCGCTTGGATTTGCAGGGGAAGCCCCCCTCGACTTTGATGTGGGCCACCCCCTTCACCTTGGCTTTCGGAAGGTCCCTCAAGGTGGCCCCTGTGTGCAGGCAGGTGGCCGAGGCAAAGGGGGGTTCGGGCTCCACCCGCTCCTTCTTGATCCGGCTGAGGTCCACCTGGTGAACTGGACAGGGAGGGACCGCGACACTCGGGGCTTTGCGGGAAGTGTCCCCTCGCCGCTCCCGGCACTGTTTCTCAGCAGGAGAGGCCGACTCGGCGGTGACCCGGATGCTTGCGTGGCTGGCTAAGGGCAGGGCGTGGGCTGGATGGAGAGGCAAGAAGGGACTCTTCGCTTTGGGGTCCGCGGAGTGCTTGTGGGCACAACCCTCCGGGGGAGTTTCGGGCGGGGGCAGAAGAGTGCTCTCGCCGGCCGAGTCCGTCTCCCGTCGCTCGAGCCCCCTCGAGCCCTTCGCCTCCGGCGGGTTAGTCTGCAAAGCTGGCGAGACGCACAAAGGGCTCTCGGTGCTGGGCAGGGCTGCCTTACAGCCTTTGCCCTGGGAGGGGGCTTCGGGGGGCTTCTGGACCACCGGGGTAGCTTCTGCCAGCTGCCCTGCAGGGAACACAGCTGGTTCGCTGGGGCCGGGCGTCTTACAGGGCCCGACCGGATTGGGGGGCAGCTGTGCCGTCGCCGAGATGCCTATGGAAAGCAGGGTGCCCGGGTGGTAATGGGACCACCCGATGGGCAGGAGTTGCGGGCTGGCAGGCTTCCCGTTGAGCGAACACCGAGAGTAAAGGTTTGCTTGGCTGGGGTTCCAGAGGGACAGCTCCTTGGAGGGGCGTAAGGGAGGAGCCGGGGTGCGCCTGGTGGGGTCCGCTTGTCCCTCGGATCCATTTTTTTTCCCAGAAGGCAGCCCGGCACTCCGGGGCTCTCCCTGATCGATGATGCAGATGGGCTCCTGCTTTGGAAGATGCCTGGAGTCCCTGCTGCTTAAGTCGGCCCCGACATCCTTGTTCAACAAGACCGAGGCTGGCACCGGGTTGGCCACCCCCATGTAGGTGCCCGGAATGGTGCCAATGAAAGCTGTGGGGTTTTTCACCCATGTGCTTTGCTCTCCGTTGCGCAGCAGCTCTGGGAAGATGACGAAGGGCGAGGCCGCGGCCTGGGCCACTCGCTGGGCCTTGGAGAAGACTGGCGTCAGCAGCGCTTTACCGCTGGGGTGTACCGGAGTCAGCACAGGCATGGGGGGAGTCTTGCGCTGGCTCGGCGGAGGCAGCTTCTGGCGGTTGGACTTGGAGGACAGGTCCAGGGGCATCTCGCTGCATTCCGGGGAGGAGACCATCTCGCGTTCCAATTGTGGGGGGGACTTCAGCGGGGAGATGGATGCCAGGACCCCTGTCGCTAACCGCTCTGGGACTCGGGGCAGCACGGTGGCAGGACCTGAGAGGGGGACGACGCTGGCGCAGGAGGCTGCCAAGGCCGGGGTGCTGGAGACCAGTTCTGGGCCGTTGGCGGGAGGGCCAGAGCCCGGGGTCGCGGGGGTGCTACTGTTTTCTCCAGAAGGCTTAGGAGGGCAGCTTAACTGAGCGGCCTCAACACAGGCGGCTTTGGGGTCAGGCGCTAAGGGTCTGCCCACAGAGAAAGTGTACGGGTAGGGGTGAAGGCCGGGCAGGCAAGGGTCTTGTGGGAAGGACGATAAGACCGGGAGGGCAAGGGCGGGTGAGACCCCCAGCGCGTTGGAAAGAGGAGGAAGGTAAACCAGTGGCTGGCTGGGAGCCAGGACGGTGGCTCCGGGCGGCAGCGAAAGGGACATTTTTTGCATAGGGGGGGCCGGAGAGGTCGAAAAACAGACGCTCTTCAGGGTGTAGGTGGCGGCGGCCGGGGCCCCCGTACTGCAGCTGCTGCTGCTGGTCGCAGTGATGGGGTTGACGGAAGCAGCGGGTGCTGGGGGACCCTTCTCTTTTCCCATCTGCTCGCTTTCCAGAGCCTTGGGGCAGACGGGGGTCACCTCCGCCGTCTCTGCAGCAGAGGCGAACGGGCAGTCCAGGCTGCTGCGGCGGCTGCTCTTGTCCGGTTGGGGTGCTTCTTCTGGCTCTTGAAGCTGGCCAGCCTTGGCATCGCTGTCCTTCAAGGCCTTCTGGGCACAGTCTGGCTCGTGGGCCTGCTCCCGGAGTTGGGGGCCGGCTTCTTTCTCCACGGTGCCCTCCGGTTCAAACCCTTCGGCGCCCCCACCGCTTCCTGAAACCGCTGTGATCTCCACCTGCGAAAAGGGGAGAGAGGGAAAGAGAGAGATCAGGACCAGGGCAGTTTGGCCAATTTCACAGGGACGAGGGCAGAGGGCATTCCACCCTCCTTCCCTCCCACACCCGACCAGGGGTGGGATTCAAAAATTTCAGCCATGGCTTCTCTGCCCGGTGGCTGGGTGGGTGTGGCCATGGTGGGTGTGGCCTAGTCGGCCTCCTGCACCATGGCAGGGGTGGGGGCACATTTTTGCCTTCCCTAGGCTTCCAAGGCTTTCCTTGAACCTTGGGGGGGGAACTGCCTCCCCCAGGCTCTGGAGGACAGAAATGGGCCCGTTTCCCGCCTTCTGGAACTTCTGGGAGGTCCGTTCCCCCCCCCCTCCTCAAGTCTCTACGCCGGCCCTGCACTTACCTCGCATCCAAAACGGGCCGCGTGGAGACTCCTGGGAGGGGCTGGGCGGGACCAGCCAAGGGCGAGATTTGGAGGTTCTCCGAAGCAGCCATAATGTTAGCTACAGGCTCTCCGAAACCCAGGCAAACCCGAAGCCTTCCACCCCTGCGCCCGACCCACCATCTCACCTTGGAAAAGCTGTTGCAGAACTCAGGCGAGCCCAGGTGGTGGGAACTGCTGGTCTCCGATTCTTCATCAGAAAGTGGGACTCTCCTGCAGGGAGGAAAAGAAGAGGAGAAACTTGGGGGAAATGATCCAGAGGTGCAGGAGCTGAAGCCACGGATCTAATCAGCGCATAGCACATCTGTGCCAAAGTCACATCCGGGACCACAAGCTGTCAACCACCTTTTTCTTCAAAGAGGAAGGAGTAGGAAATAGCCTCTGGCTGACAGAAGGGAATATTTGTAGCTCGGGGTTGGAATGAGGGTTAGTGCTAGAAGGAAGGGAGATTGTGGAGTGGAGGAGGAAGTGGAGGAGGGGAGGAGGAGAAGGAGGGGAGGGGGACAAGGAGGGAAGAAGGAGGGGGAGAAGGAGGGGGGAAGAAAAGGAGGGGAGGGGGAGGAGAAGGAGGGGAGGGGGAGAAGGAGGGGAGGAGAAGGAGGGGGGAGGAAAAGGAGGGAAGGTGGAGAAGGAGGGGAGGAGAAGGAAGGGGAGGAAAAGCAGGGGAGGGGGAGAAGGAGGGGAGAAGGAGGGGAGGGGGAGGAGGGGAGGGGAGGGAGGGGGAGAAGGAGGGGAGGGGGAGGAGGGGAGGAGAAGGAGGGGAGGAGAAGGAGGGGAGGGGGAGAAGGAGGGGAGGAGGGGGAGGAGGAGGGGAGGAGGAGGGGGAGGAAAAGGAGGGAAGGTGGAGAAGGAGGGGAGGAGAAGGAAGGGGAGGAAAGGAGGGGAGGGGGAGAAGGAGGGGAGGAGAAGGAGGAGGGAAGGAGAGGGAGGAAGGTGGGGAGGGGGACGACTTGGTTCTCTGACCTTGGTGGTTTGAGAACATTGAGGAGGAAGAAGAGGACTATGAGGTCCTTGGTGCTCTCCGAGTTTGGTGGCCTTCATTCCGACATTTCATTACCCAACTAGGTAACCTCATCAGTGCCCTGGTTTGATATCGAAACCTAATCAGGTAATGAAACGTCTGCAAAAAACCCACCAGCGCCAGAGGGCACCAAGGACCCTTTGATCTCGTTTATACTAAACAACTCTTGACTCGAGAGCCGCTCTTCAGACAGAGTGCCCAACCGCCTTCCCTGTCTCCCCAAAGGTGTCAGATTGGGAACCGCTACAGATCGGGGAAGAGCACTTTTAAACTCATTTCAGTCAGCCTGAGCTTATGCCGTCGCTTCTAAAAATGGGTCGTAAAATAAAGAAATATATTCCTCCAAAGCTCGACACCCGCTGGAGAGAGGCCAGGGATGCTTTTCAACAGGAGCCCGATTCACTTAACGACCGGGTTACTAATTGAACAACTGCCGTGATTCACCGAACCAATGCAGGCAAGGAAGGCTGTGAAATGGAGCAAAACCACAGAAATGTTCGGCTCGGTTGTGGTCGTAAGTCGAGGACCACCTGTGAGTCCCCCACCCACCCCCAATTTACCTGATGTGTGTGCGTGGCAGACCTACCCGACTTCCCAGCCCTATTGGCTCCGTCTTCTATCACTGTCTCAACTTCTCACAACGCTCCTTGGGGAAATTAATTGCCCATCCCTGTTTTCAAAGCTTCCGCTTGAGTAGGGGCGAACACACACACACAAAATCCCCTCCCCACCCAAATATTTTGCAAGCAACTTGTGTGTGTGTGTGTGTGTGTGTGTGTGTGAGAGAGAGAGAGAGAGAGAGAGAGAGAGAGAGAGAGAGAGAGAGAGAGAGAGAGAGAAAGAGAGAGAGAGAGAGAGATCTCGGTTCACAAATGAATTCAGCGGAACGGACAATGAGGTTAAAATCTCAAAAGAGGCCGACGTTTCTTCTTCCCCGTCTCGTCCCCAAAGAGAAACAAGTGCAGAAGGCTCCCCGTGCGCGCGCACGCACGCACAAACACCCTCTTCCCCTAAATATTTTGCGGGCAACTTGATTGGGTGTGAGTGTGTGTGTGTGCGTGGCATCTCAGTTCGCTGGTGGATTCAGCGGAACGAGAAGAGACGGCCATGGGGTTTCAAATCTCAAGAGACGCTGACGTTTCTTCTCCCCCGTCTCATCCTCCTCCCCCCCGAAGAGAAACACGAGTGCTTTGCTGGATGCTCCCCGCACCACCACCCCCCGCACGCACACAGACCTTTCTTCGAGGCTGCACGTGTGAAGCCGTTCAGTGCCCGTCCAGTTATGCACTCCGCTGTAGAGAGGTGCCGCAGAGATCATGACAGCCGCTCCGCACCGAGCGCACGTCCGCTTCAGTCAGGGGGGCTCCGCCTGGAACAGCAAAAGAAAGACACGCCGTGAGGCTCAAGGGCTGGCGCTGCCGCCGCCGCCACCATCGGATCGGCAGCTCCCAAAGCAAAAGGAGACACGTTATTTGCAACATTCGACCAACTGGATTGAAATGCTACTCTGTCTCCCGAGAAGGCGGAACTGCCCAGGAAGAAATAGAAACGCAGGCAGTCCTCGACTTACAACAGTTCGTTTAGTGACTGTTCAATGTTAGAACGGCGCTGAAAAAATGGGACGTGGGGTCGTTCTTCACAGTTACGACCTTTGTAACATCCCCACGATTGTGTGATCAACATTCAGACGCGCTTGGTGACGGGTTCATATTTATGACCATTGGGGTGTCCCCGATTGTTGCGCGATCCTCTTTTGCGACCTTCTGACAGAGCAAAGTCAAGGGAGAAGCCAGATCCGCTTAACAACCTTTCTAGTGGCCCCCTGATCACGTGATCAAAATTCAGACACACTTGGCGACGGGTTCATACTTGTGTCCCCGGTTGTCACGGAATCCTCTTTTGCAACCTTCTTGACTGAGCAAAGTCAAGGGAAAAGCCAGAGTCGCTTAACAACAGGGGTTACTACCTTATCAACGGCAGAGATTCGCTTAGCGACGGTGGCAGGGAAGCTCGTAAAAATGGGGGCGACGCTCCCTTAACAAGCGTCTCACTTAGCAACAGAAATGCTGGACTCCATTGCAGCCGTAAAGTCAAGGACTAGCCGTCATCTAGGTATCCCGGGATCCCAGCTCTTCCCGATGCTTAACAACGGGCCTGGGAAATCTGTGCATTGCATTTGGGCTGTGCATTCTTGAGCCGAAATCCACACAAGGGAAGAAACAGGGCAGCGAGGCAAGATCTCAGCCGTCAAATCTGCAACTCGGAGCGGTTCTGGGAAGAGATGAAAGCCGCTTAGGTTCTCTCCCAAGAGGAAAAGCTGGCCCTGCTTCAAGACTCCCAAGGAAAGTCAGACCCAGGGACAGCCGGCATGGCTTCTTCACATGTGCTTCTTTCCCCCTGCCTGGGAATAACCAGCGTTGTGGTTTTTACACGTTCCGGAGAGCGCCAGGCTGGGGAAGGCTAACAGACCGTTTATGGATGTCAGCTTAGAGCAGTGACGGTAAACCTTTTCGGCCCAAACATGTGCGAGTGCCGGAGTGCCGGAGACCCGAAAACCAGCTGGCCAGCGTGTGCATGCCTGGTTTTTGGCTATTTTTGGAGCCATTTTTGGCCCGAAAAACAGCCTGAAAAATGGCCGATTTGGGGCCCATTTTCAGGCTGTTTTGGGGGGCATTTTCGGGCTGTTTTTCAGCGCTCTGGCACCTGCAAAGACTAGTTGTTTTGTGTCGCCGTGTCGGAAAGCAAAAGAGCGGCTGGCGACGACACCCGTGTCCACAGAGAGGGGCTGTGTGTGCCACCTCTGGCACCCGCCCCATAGGTTCGCCATCCCGGGCTCGGAGCTAAGGGGATGGAGGCAGGGATGAGCGGGATGATTTTCCTACGCTTAGTCTAGTCTGCGTACGAAATAAAAATAACTAGAGCTCTGTGGGTTTCCTTGACCGGCTCAGAGCAGAACGTGAAGGGTATCTAGCAAATAAAAGAAGGCAAGGAAACCAGCCTGATTTCATGGACTATTAGTACCAGGGAAAATGCATCTCAACGGAGTGGCTTTGAGCCAGTGATTCCTTCTGGGGCTCTCCAAACTTAGCAACTTTAAAGGACTTGCGGACTTCAATTCCCAGAATTCCTCAGCCAGCTTTAAAATAGCCCAGTTTGCAGGCTCTCCTCTTTTGCAGCCCCAAGCTCACCTGACAGGCGAATCTTCTGGGAAGGCAAAACGGGGGAGGATCTGGTGTATCCGAATGCAAAGCCTCACAACAGAGAAATAAAATAGGGAGGAGGAGGAGAGTGATCCCAGGGAGACCCCTCCCTCTCTGACGCATGACCCGATCCTTTTTTCAAGGCCCCCATCCCCTGGAAAAGGAAGGTCAGACAACAAGGAAAGAAGACTGGAGTGAACGGAACAGCATCAGATGGAGGACAGCCCAGCCCAGCGCAGCTCCAGAGAGCCCAGCCCTACAGCCTGGAGAGGGGAAGGGGGGGGGGAGCACAAGGCAGGATCCCTGGCAGACCCCCAAAAAAGAAAAGGAAAAAGCAGCCTCAGCAGCTGCACGGAGAGACACGTCGGGGGTTAGTGGGGCATTCACCAAAAACGGACATGGTGGCAGCCACATTTTTCTTTCTTTTCTCCCAGGGAAGACGTGGGAAATGAGCCAGACAGAAGCATTCCCAGGAAGCAGCAGCGAAAGGAGGAGGAGGAAGAGGAGGAGGAGGAGGAGGAGAGGAAGAGGAAAAGAGGAGGAGGAGAATCAGAAGAGGAGGAGGAGGAGAAGAGGAGGAGGAAGAAGTGAAGAGGAGAAGGAGAAGAACAAGAAGGAGGAAGAGGAGAAGAGGAGAAGAGGAAGAGGAAAAGAGGAGGAGGAAGAAGTGAAGAGGAGAAGGAGAAGAACAAGAAGGAGGAAGAGGAGAAGAGGAAGAGGAAAAGAGGAGGAGAATCAGAAGAGAAGGAGGAAGAGAAGAAGAAGAGGAGGAAGAAGAGAAGGAGAATCAGAAGAGGAGAAGGAGGAAGAGAAGAAGAGGAGGAGGAGGAAGAGGAGGAGGAGAATGAGAAGGAGGAGGTGAACGAGGAGGAAGAGGATGAGAAGACTAGAAGAAGAGGAAGAGGAAAAGGGGAGGAGGAGAATCAGAAAAGTAGAAGGTGGAGAAGGAGACCAGGAGGAAGAAGAAGAGAAGGAGGAGGGGAGGAGGAAGAACCCTCCCACGCTGAGCAGAATCCAAACATCTGGAAAGGGGGCGGGTCATGGCGAGAGGGAAGAACGCACATGCACAGCCGTGTGTACATGGGCACAACAAAGCATCGCAAGGGCCATTAAGAAGACTGGGGGGGGGGGGGCGGGCGGGGAGAGAGTTTCCTGGGCAGAGAGCAGCAAGAACGGGGAGGTGCCAAGCACAGCGGCTTCCCCAAAGAAATCTGCAGAGGACCAAAGGCCGCTGACAAGACATGCCCAGGAGAAAGGGGCTCTCCTCCGTAACCCGGGAGAGAGCGAGACCCTCCTCCGGAGAATGCCCACCGCCTGTGGATCCTCCTCTTTCCCTGGGCTCCGTCACGTGGCTGAGCAAGAGGTCAGGGCAGCCATATGTCCCTTGCCTGATCCTTTCAGGGAGAAAGGCATGGACGGTGCCCTCAGGAGAAACAGAGAGGAAGAAGGGAAGAGATGCTCAAGGGTTTTGGACCTAGGAAAGATGCGATTGTGACTTCCCCCCACCCACACTTGAGGGGTGGGAACGAACTGACGGTCGTTTGGCGACATCACTCCCACCGCCCCTGAATTGAACGAAGCAGAGTTTTGTGCAAGGATCCCCTCGATTTGACAACCTCTCCTGTGAGAAGGAGAGATTTCAGCCGGATTCATTTCAGGATGCCGAAGAAGACTGCTACCGAAGCAGAAGTCCTTGTACTGCAGAAGAAAGAAAGAAAGAAAGAAAGAAAGAAAGAAAGAAGGAAGGAAGGAAGGAAGGAAGGAAGGAAGGAAGGAAGGAAGGAAAGAAAGGAATGAATTAAGAAAGGAAGGAAGGAGGGAGGGAGGAGGGAGGAAGGAAGAAAGAAAGAAAAAGAAAAAAGAAAGAAAGGAAGGAAGAAAGGAAGGAAGGAAGGAATTAAGAAAGAAAGGAAGGAAGGAAGGAGGGAGGGAGGAGGAAGGAAGAAAGAAGAAAGAAAGAAAGAAAGAAGGAAGGAAGGAAGGAAGGAAGGAAGGAAGGAAGGAAGGAAGGAAAGAAAGAAAGAAGGAAGGAAAGAAGGAAAGAAAGAAGAAAAAGAAAGAAGGAATTAAGAAAGGAAGGAAGGAATTAAGAAAGGAAGGAAGGAATTAAGAAAGGAAGGAAGGAAGGAGGAAGGGAGGGGGGAAGGAAGGAAAGAAGGAAAGAAAGAAAGAAGGAAGAAAAAGAAATTAAGGAAGGAAGGACTAAAGAGAAGTAAAGGGAAGAGCTAAGGATGACATAATGGCAGCCTTCCAATATTGGAGGGGCTGCTTCAGAGGAGAGGGGGGGGGTCAATCTGTTCTCCAAAGTACCAGAAGAACAAGATGAGACATAATGGGTGGATGATCATTAAAGAGAAATTTCCTGTCAATGAGAACGAACCGTGGAAAAGCTTTTCCTCCCTCACTGGAGTTTTTAAAGAAAAAAAAGTAAGACGGCTATTTGCCCAGAATGATAGATCATCTCCTACTCAAACGGGGGGGCTGGACTAGAAGACCTCCAAGGTCCCTTTCCCACTCCGTTACGCTGTATGCTTCGGGATTAGGCACAGAGGTACCCAGACCAGGCTGACTCCAACTCATCCCTCATCAGGTGAGTTTCCCAGGGTTCTGCTTGTGCCCATTTCGGTCTAGAGACAGTAAGCTGGCCATGCTGTTCTACTAAGGGTACCTGGAAGCCCACCACCCAAGCTGGGGCCAAACACTTGCAAAGAAGTGATGGGGAGGAACCAAAGAGATTCAAGTAGGTAATCCAGAGAGGCCGGGGGGATGAGTCACAGCCCCGACTGACAGGACACAGGAAATCAACCACCAGCTAGCCTAAGCCACCCAATTTTAGCCGGCCCAGCTATATGAACATGGTGCAATCCCCAAAACCACAATTCAGTTCGTCCTGCGATGCCTGTCCTGCGAGCATCACCAGAAGGGATAATGCCCGGCTGAAGAAACAGGCCAGGTTTAAAACGGGGTGAACAAACAATCAAAAACAAAAACAAGGAAGAGCAATGGCCACGCCCCCAGGACTTAGCCAAGCTCCCTGGTTCAAAATTCTTTTGCAGGGGTTGCAAATGCTATTTAGGCTTCTCAAAGCACCAAGCGGGGAGGGACAGGAGGGAGGGGGAGGAGAGGAAAAAAAGGGGGCCTAGAATTCCCGGGATAACCCAGGAGTTGGGTAGAGGAAGCAGGCACCGGTGCTCTTGAGCTGGCCGGCTGCCCACGGGTTTGGCTCTTACGTTGGAAGAGCTGCCGGAGTCTCAACCGAAAAGCAACAGCTCCACACGGGGCTTATCGGAGGCTGGTGAATGGGAGGTGGAGATAGCTTTGCTGCAGAGCCAAGCAATTATGGCCACCCCCTTCCTAAAGGCTGGGAAAGGGGCAGGCAGAACGGAAGTGCAGCTTTTTCAAAGCCGAACACGGAGGAACTTCTCCACTTTATGCCAATTTCAGCTGCTCCCTTCAGGTCTGAAAGCAAAGTCTGAAGGGCGAGGAGGGGAGATGGTTTGCCTGGCCCAGAAACCCTCTCCACCTTTGATCTTCCAACTCCTGGCTTGGTAAGTTAGATCCTCCTGTTGGATCAGCCAAGGCCCATATACACACACACACCCCTATACTTTACCATGCCAGTTGTTGCTGAATAGATCCACTCCTACAGCCACATTCCAGACGGCACTGCAAACAGCCCAGCGCAGCCCCCTACCCCAATTTCGCCCAGCTGGGCAACCAAGTTCAGTTCTGCAGCCCCACACGAATGCCTAAGTGTTGGCAGAATGGCAAGACACTCTTAAAAATGAGCATTTCCTCAAGAGGAGGCTCCAAACACAACTGTGTGAGCCACGAGTGACCCCGGACAATGTTGCTTTTCACTTTTACCATCGGGCAGAAAGCATCGAAGTATATAGCCAGCCAGACAAACAGGTTTAAAAACAGCTACTACCCCATGGGCTGTCAGACTCCTGAACACAATCACAATCACTCCACCACGTACATATGGAAATGTATGACTAGATTCCTCTGCCCCAATTACTTGTGTAAGAATTATTCTCTATACTATTCATGTTGTCTATTTTCTGTTATGGATTGCACCAGTAGAGGCTAAACCAATTTCATTGTATGCATGAGGTACAATGACAATAAAGGCTGCTATCATCATCATCATCATCATCATCATCATCATCATCATCATCATCATTCACCATCATGATTATTTACTTTATTCTTTAAACATGAAACTCCGTCAACCGAACATTCAAAAATGCATCACAAATACTGGTGCCAATGGTTGATAGGAGTTGCTGCCAGCATCCTAGGTATCAACCAAGTACATTGTTGTTGTTGTTGTTATTATTATGTGGTTAATCTTTGGTGAGGTTCACAGCCTTTGGGGCTGGTTGGTAGCTCAACAGCTCGAGTCCTAACCAAGGACCTAGGAACTGTTAAGGTAACGTCGGGAGGATATAAGCTGTTCCAAGTAGGGTGGTTTTTTGTAGAATCAGAATGTTCAAGTCTGATAAATTTAAAATTTCCAAATAGCGAGGTAGCCCTTTAGGTATTGCTCCAAAGGCTCCAATTACAATTGGGACAACACACGATTTCTTTTCTTTCTTTTTGTGATTTTTTTCTTGTTTTTTATCTTCAATTCGTGCATCTCCAGGTATAGCAATGTCAATGAACCATACTTTTTTCTTTTCAACTATTGTTATGTCAGGTGTGTTGTATTATTATTATTATTATTATTATTATTATTATCATCATCATCATCATCATCATTATTAATTTACTTTATTCATTAAACATGAAACTCCATCAACTGAACATTCAAAAATGTATCACAAATATTATTAACTGGCACTGATGGTTGATATGGGTTGCTGCCAGCACCCTAGGTACCGACCAAATTATTGTTGTTGTTGTTTTTATTATTACGAGTCCACACCTATGAAGCGAAATAATCAACAGGGAGGCAAAATCCCACAACGTTACTTCCTGGGATTGCCAAAAACTGCCAAGAACTCAGTGGGCTCATCTGGAGTATTTGTAAGAGTTCTAACCACAACTGGGCTTGGTATCTCTGCTCAGTACCCCCCAAAACATGTTGGGTGTCTTTCTCACCAACCCCAGAAAGATGAAATGGGACAATTTCACGCTCCTGTCCCAAATACTTTCAAGCCAAGGCATCATATGATCCAATGGTAATCACAAACAAATCCTTATCCCTAAGTAAGCTTTTGAAGGCATCATTCAAGCCAAAAAAGCTCAAGAAACGTCTAACACAACTTTCATGGCTAGACTTCTAACGTCTGAGTTCCATTTAGCCTACATTTTAACAGATTAAAAAGAATCTGGAAGGAAACAGGTTTCAAACATCAAGATATTCCTACTGTGTTTAACCCTACCACACGAATATGTGAGTTTTTTCTTTAAAAAAAAAACACCTTTAGGACAAGACTTACAGATTTACAGTCAAAGGAGATATATTTGCAAGAACACTGAGCACAAATCCTGTTCCAAGACCAATGGATGCCTCTGGTCCAAATTTTGGAGGAAATGGCTTTTTTTTTGGGGGGGGGGGGGGGAGGCTGCCTAAGAACTTCTTACTTAGTTGGACGTGAATTCTTTGTTATAGAAGGGATCCAAACAAATTTTGAACAGGGCAAACAGGTGGACGAGGAGGGCCCGGCATATGTCGCTTGAGCCTTCTGGACATGGGATTCCAGAGGAAGACAAAAGTGGCATTGTGCGGGTGAAGAAATGTCTTGTTCTTCCTTCAGAAATCAAGGGGGTTTTGCCTCAATAAGGACAGGAAGGAAGGAGGGAGGGAGGGAGGGAGGGAGGGAGGAAGGAAGGAAGGAAGGAAGGAAGGAAGGAAGGAAGGAAGGAAGGAAGGAAGGAAGGAAGGAAGGAAGGAAGGAAGGAAGGAAGGAGCAGGGGTCTCCAACCTTGGCAACTTTAAGCCTGGAGGACTTAACTCCCAGAATTCCCCAGCCAGCTTTTGGAGCCAACTTCAATTCTGGGAGTTGAAGTCCGCCAAGGCTTAAAGTTGCCAAAGTTGGACACCTCTTCTCTAAAGAGCTGTTTGTTTCTTCAAATATTTTTTTTTTTTAGTAAAAGGTAGGTAGTCACTTATGACTTCAATGGAGCCCAAAATTTCTGATGCTCAATGAGATGTTCATTAAGTCAGTTCTGTCCCCTTCTGATGACCTTCCTTCCCACTGTTGTTAACTGAACCACTGCAGTTGTTACGTTGCACGGTTGTTAAGCGAATCCCCGGTTGTTAAGCGAATCCCCGTTGACTTGGCTTGGGAAAAAAATCCGCCCAAAGGGGAAATTCCATGACCCTGGGTCGCTGCAAACGTCATTAATAAGAGTCAGCGGCCCAGCGCCTGAATTTTGATTGCGTGATCGGGGAGGGGACGGGATGCTGTCGCACGGTGGTGACTGTGAAAAACGCTCGTGCGTCCCTTTTGAAAGTGACGCTGTCGTTTTGAAGGGTCACAAAATGAACTGCTGCTAAGTCGAGGAGTACATGTACTTCTTTTAAGGTTGTTTCCCCCCCCCCCGCCAAAAAAAAATTGTGAGGCTGCCCCAAGCCATTCTGAAACTGAACGGCCCAGAAATTCAGTAAGTAAATAAATCACATTTAAGGACGTTAAATTAACAGGAGAAAGGAAAAGATCCCGCTGGAAATACATCCGTGGGCTGAGAATTTCAGCCGCTGCCCCGAAAAGATGATATTGACACCTCAGCTTGCACCCGTAAGTTAAAAGCTTAGCGGGAGACCGACCGTCCTTTTAGCACGTTTTCAGCTCAGTCACTAAAGTGAAGCCCATTCCTCAATTTACAACTTCTTAAGCAGAGACACGCTGCATATGCTGCATGTTCAAACTGCGTGTGTGGCAGAGAATATCTTTGAAGACGAGAGGACCCCCTCTTCCTCCCTACCTACCCCTCCAGAACCCCCCCCCCACCGTAGCCCTCCCCTCCTCACGGCGCAAATTAACCGAGCAACAGAGATGCTCCCAAAACTTTGAGGAATATGCGAAAAGCAGACAATGCAGCCCTATGCGACCAACCGATGGGACTTCCTCTATTACGGAGGATTCACAAAGGCGTGTGCTCGGAGCTTAATTCGAGCTGAGGCATAGCCGTCACCGAGGGAGGGGGGGGGGAGGAAAGGGGCACCGATTGCTCTTTACATTTAAAGAAGCCGAGAAAGGCTGCCATAAAACAAAAACAAAAGCGTTTCCAAGGTTTAGGAAGTCGCCAACTTCTCTTTCGGAAAGCAACCGATTCCGGCAGCAGCACAACGACCTGCCAGATGTCATGGAAGAAGGCATGCTTAACAGCCGCAGGTCTCTCTCTCTCTCTCTCTCTCTCTCTCTCTCTCTCTCTCTCTCTCTCTCTGTCTCTCTCTCTCTCACACAGTAGAATTGCCCAGCTCAGCCCATCCTTCCCTACTAACGAGATGACAATTATGTACACAACAACGATGAGGACGGATCTTTTGTGCTTGCACACTAGCTCGATCCAGCGTGCTCCTACTCCAAGGAAACACAGCAATGTTTCCTTTCCTCCCCTCCCCACACAAACCTTCACCCCCTCTCCAAAACAAGGCTTCTCTCTCCTTCTCCTTCTCTTTCTCTCTTGTCCTCCCTCTGTCTCTCTCCTCTCTCTCCCTCTCTCTTTTCCTCCCTCTGTCTCTCCTCTCTCCCTCTCTCTTTCTCTCCTTCCTCTGTCTCTCTCTTTTCCCTCTGCCTCTCTCCCTCCCCCTCTCCTCTCTCTCTTTTCCTCTCTCTCTCCCCCTCTCTTTCTCTCTCTCTTTTCCTCCCTTTCTTCCCCCTCTCTCTCCTCTCTCTTTTCCTCCCTCTTTATCTCTGTCTGTCTGTCTCTCTCTTTTCCTCCCTCTGTCTCAGCAAATGGGCCCAGCGAGTTTCCCTTTTCTCGCTCTGCAGCCACCTCACCAGTGGAGAAACCTGATTGTGGAAACCTGTCGCAGCTGCAAATTAGCATGATGCTTCGAAAAACACAGGCAGTGAACAAGACGAAGGAGGTGGGGGGAGAAAGGGAGCCTCTCCCAGACCTTTCGGAAGAACTGGAGAAGAATAAAATCTGCCCCCAACTCAGCCTTACACTCCCACCCACCCCCTCCCCGGGCCTTTCTGTTCGGAAGGCTGAGTTTGTTCCGGAAAAGCCAGGATGCCTGCAGGGACCACCGATCGATGGCGGATGGATCACCTGTTGGGGCAGGTAGAAGGGGGCATCGCTTCTCCCCTCTCTCTTTCTCTGCCATGGCTCTCCAGGTAGCAGGGCCAAGTAAAAAAGCCCACTGCCATTGAGACTGGCATTTGGCCGGGAAGGGGGCAAGGAAATCAATGTCTACCTGCTAAACTAGGAACCTCTGGCTCCAGCCTGCCCCAAACAGCCGGACTCTGCAGCTCAAGCCAGGCAGCCACTTCGGGCTGGGCTTCTGCAACTCGGGAAGTCGCCGTCCCCCTTTGCGCCGCCCGTACAATCCCTCCCCGATCGCCGTTTTTTCCCCTCCTCCTCTTCCCCTGCTTCCTTTTCAAGCCCCGGCAGGCCTCGGCTGCTCCCCCGACCTCTCCCCGTGAAAGCAGCAGCAGCCGACGGCAAGGTTTGCAAAGCTCCCCCCGAGACGGGCCCGGGACACAACGCAAGCCTCCGCCGTCCCAAAGTTAGCCCGGCCCGCTACGATGTTTCTCTCAACGGCCGCAACACCCCGGAGCTGCTTCCTTTTCCTCCGCTCGGGCCGGAGCTTGGCCATCGGAGGGTTTGTCTGCTGCGCCCGAGCTCCGCGGCATCGCCTGCGGGGCGGCCTCCGCCTCCGCCCGCGCACACCGACCGCTGCCTCCAAGCCCGGAGCTCGCTCGCTTTCTCTCTCTCTCCCCTCGCCCGCCCGCGCGCTCCTCCCCGGCTTCCTCGCCACCCACCCGCCTGCCTGCCCGCCCAGGCTGCCCGTTCCCTCGGGGCCGTCGCGGGCATCGCCCTTGTCTCTTGTTTTAATTTTTGGGGGGGGGGGTTGGAAAGCGGACTGGAGAGGAGGAAGCCGGCGCAGATGCGGAGGGAGCCAGTCCGGCCATGGAGCCTCTCTTCCTCCCCGCCACCCCCCCCCCCATCCATCAAACCACTTACCCGCTTACAGTCTCCGAAAAGCGAAAGGAAGGCTGGCATCGACGGTTCCTTCTTCCTCTCCTTTGGGGGGGGGGGGGAGAGAAAGGGGAGGAAAGCTGCCCGGACTGGGATAGGGTTTGGGTGGGTGGGTGTAGAGAGAAGGGACGCAGAGGGCCGCGATCCCCCTCCTCGCCCAGCAATTTGGGGAAGGGGCAGGGGGAGATAATGCCGTCGCCCGTTTCCTCCCCCACTCCCAGCCCTTCGACGTGCAGAGACCTTTTCCTCCCAGCGAAGAGAAAGTGGGAAATGGGGGGGGGCGGGAGGGAGAGATCGAAGAGGCTTCTTCCCGGATCGGTTGCTGCGCCGCCCCGTCGATGGAAGGGGAGAGGGGGGAGGAGATGATGGGGGGGGGGCAAGCAGGCACGTCCGGGCAGAGCTGCTTCCTCTACTCTCCTCCCTCCCTCCCTCCCCCAGCCGTCGAGAAAGTGGCTCTGCTTCCTGCTGGACGGCTCCGAGGGGGATCGCGACCCCTCAGCCCCACCACGGGGGCGAGAGCGGCCGGGAAGAGCCGCGGGGGCGCTGCTGCTGCTGCCGCCGCTGCCACCAACCCCGTCGCTTTTGGACGGGACCTTGGACGGACGGACGGGGAAGGAAGGAGGAGGAGGGGGGGTCGCAGGAGGCGAGGCGGGGTCGCGCGCGAGGAAGGGCCGCGGTCCAAGGCCCGCTCCCTGTTTCCATGGAAACCTCACTCACACGCCGCGCCCCCCCTCTCCTCTTTCCCTCCCCGATGGCGACGGAGGCGCGGAGGGGGAAGGAAGGGAGGGAGGCGGGCGGGCGAGCGCAGCGGCGGGCCTGAGGGGAAGAGAAGCGGCGGAGAGAGAGAGCGAGAGAGACGCACCTGCTCCCGGGGCGGGCCCCCTCCGAGGGGACCGGCGGCGTCCGGGCGCCCCCGAAAGCCCCAGCCGAACGGAAGGGCCGGACCTGGCGCGGCGGAGGGCTAGCTTGCCTGGGCCGGCTCCCCTGCTTCGCTCCGTGGCGGCACCCCTGGCAGCCGGGAGAGTGCGAGGACGAGAAGCCAGGCACGGCGGCGGCTGCTCTGCCGAGTCCTGCTGCTGCTGCCGCCGCCGCTGCAGGGCCTGCCGGGAAGTGTAGTCCGGCCGCCCGGCGGCCCCCCACGCCCACACCGCACCCGGCCCTGCCCTGCGGACTACCGCTCCCAGGCTGCACCGCGACAGGCCCTGCCCGTATGGGAAGGGGAAGGGTGGCGATGTGTGTGTGTGTATGTGTGTCGGGGAAGGGGGGGGTTATTCTGAGCCAGCCGAGTCCGGAGAGGGAAAAGAAGAAATGGGGGGGGGAAGCGAGGGGAGGGGCTTTGCGCCCCTGCCCGGGGAGGGGGAGGGGCCGGGCCAGGGCGGGTCCGTCCTCCACCCGAAGGGGAGGGAGGAGATAAGGGGCGGTGGGTCGAGGGAGCAGCGCTGGGGGCAGCCGTGACGCTCACTTAGGCTCCGAGCGACCCCCTTGGCCCGGGCGCCTGGGGAGGGACTGGAAGGGATGATGATGAGGGGCTTTTCCTCTGTTCCCACGCAGGGCGCAAAGCTCGCGTGGGCGCGTGGGGGGGGGGACGCACCCATCCCAAAGCGGGGCGCCCGCTTCTTTCCCCCCATCGAGGAGGTCACGGGACCCGAGCGGAGGCAGCGGGAGAGGAGTGTGAAAGGGGGAGGACGGAGCATGGATGTGGGGAGGGGGGTTGGCAGAGAAGGCTGCAGATCGGGAATTTAAAAAAAAAAAAGACGGGGAGGGGGCGCGCGCGGGGAAAGGGAGGGCGAGGAGTCCGGCCAGGTGCGACCCCCACCCCCGCGCAACCCTCGCCCACGGGACGGCAAGCGCAGCCACCGGCTGGGTTAGATCCCGCTCGCACCGACGGAGGGGGAGCCCCGTGGAAGACAACTCGGCGGGGCCGCATTCCCCCTCCCCCCGCCATCGGCGTTACCTGCCGCGGCCAGGGGTCGCCTCCTTTCCCCCCCCCCCATGCCGCCTCTCCCCCCACCCCCCCAGGCCCGGCCGGAGCAGCTCCCGCCGCCGCCGCGCGGGGTTTGGGCTCCGCACCTGCGTCGCCTGGGCGCACCCTCGGATCCAGTGGCGCAGCGCAGGGGCGGCTGAGCCTGGCCGCCTTCCCGATGGCTTTCTCCCTCCCCCCCCCGCCTTATTTTTTGTTGCTTCGGCCCCGGCGGCTCTTCCCCCGGGGAGGGTGGCAGCAGCAGCGGCGGCGCTTGGCTGGCCTGCTTACCTCCTCCTTCCGTCGCTTTCCTCGGCTCTCCTCCTCTCGGGGATGCGGCCGGAGGGAGGCGCCCCAGCTCGGCCGGACGAGATCGCTTGGCTGGGCTGCTGACCCCCGCGGCCGGCCGGGCAGTTTCCGTCGTCCGCCCTTGCCTCGCTCCGCCGGCCACGTTCCTTCCCGACGCCCGTCCGTGCACCGTAGAAGTTGCTGCCGCTTCCCAAGGCCCCGATCGCCGGCCCCGGCCTGCTGCTGCCACTCGCGGCGGTGGCGGCGGTAGAGCAAGAAGCCAAGCGCCCCCAGCACGCCGCGGCGCGCCTCCCTGCTCAGCCCGGCCCCCCTGTGGGCCGTCTCGGCCGCGATCGAGTCCGGCTTCCCCTCCCCTGGGCCCGTCTTCGCCGCTGCCCAAGGCCCTCCCCTTCGGCCGGGTTGGGACCCTCCTCTCTGCCCCCAACCCCCGCGGGTGCCCGCCCGGCTCCAAAGCTCCGTCTCTGCCCCCTTTGCCCTCGGCTGGCAGGCCGTCTAAGGACCGGGCTCGGGGCGTTGGAAAGGGGGGGGGGGAAGGGAACGACCACCGCCTTCCACCTTTTTTTCCCCTGCTGCGTTTCCCGTTTCCCTCCTCCCCGCGCCCGATGCTCCGGGCTTTTTTTTTTTTTGGCTTTCAAACCGGCGGATCTCCCTTCTCTCTACCTCGCCCGCCCCGGCCGTTCTTCCTGGCGCTTCGGTTCCTCGGCGAGGCTGCTGCGCGAGATCCGAGTGGGTGGGTGGAAAATGGGGCGCCCCGCTTCCTTTCGGGCTTCTGCCCCGCCTGGCCGGATTCCCCCACCAGCACCTCGGTCGCGGCGTCGACTTCTTAACGGGGCGACTGGGAAGAGAGCGACTTTCTCGGCCTCCTGGCTTCTTCCAGCCGGCCCTAAAAACCGAGGAGAAAAGAAGGAGGGGGGAAAAAAATAAGGGGTGGGGGGGCGCTTTTTACATCGCGATGCTCTCTAACGCGACGGGCTCGCTCCTCTTCCAGCGATACATTTTGTATTGGGGATGGGGGGGGGGAGGATGGAAGATGGGGAGGGAACCAGGCCCGGGGAGGGGAGGATGGTTTCAATGATCCTGGCCACTGATGAACGGTTAAGGGACGATGGGGAGGTGATGGGATTAGGGGGGGGGGGACGGGAGAGAAAGAGATGGCCAAAGTGTCCAGCAGACTTTGACAGCAGGGACTAGCATCCTACTTGGGCTCCCTTCAGACAGTCCCATCAAGAGATGTTTTGCCTTAAAAGACATCAAAGTGGAGAGGATGGGCGAATGGACAGGTACCCAAGGGTTGTTTTTTTTTAATGTTTTCACTTTCCCTTCAACTCCTGCTACAATTAACCAGTACAACAACTCGCCTCCACAAGTTGTGAATGCTCCAACACTGGAACTTTTAAAGATGATGATGGATAACCATTTGTCTGAAGTGGTATAGGGTTTCCTAGAGGGTTGGACTAGAAGACCTCCAAGGTCCCTTCCAAACTCTGTTATTCTATTCTAGTCCATTCCTCTCTAAAGCGCAGAGCCACTTCCTGGAGTAGTGAAGGAGCTTAATAAGCATCCTGGCTGTCGGACTGGATGTCCTACTTTTCTGGCTCTTGGTTCCGGATGAGTTTGGGCAGGGAACGGGCCGATTCAGACAATATTAACTTCTTGGCCTTTTCCAGCTTGCCTTAAATAAGTTTGACTGGGGGAGGCACTTGGTGCTAAGCCCCAAAGAATGAGTTGATTATACTTCCAGATCGAGCCCCCAACCCCATTCGTCATTTGGATTCACACCGTGGGCTACATCCAGGCTTGTTTTAGCCCTGTTTTGGCGAATGGCCCAACGCAGCCTTGGGCATGTCGCTAATCCATAAACTCTGGCTCCCAGGCTGCAAGGCTGAGTTCCGGACAGAAATAAAAACTTAGCCTCAAGTGAGAACAGCAATAGCATATAGACTTATATACCGCTTCACGTTGCTTGACAGCCCTCTCTTAAGCGCTTGAAAATTAAAAAGGCATTTTTGCCTCTGCCTTTCCTATGTCATTTGCAGGGCACAAATGTCATATACTTCCCCGAGTAGTTGTAAGAGCAATGGACTCTTATTACAGAAATGTTCCTTTTTCTTCCCATTACTACCGATTGCTCACAAGAAGAGTGCAAATACTTAATTATCTATGGATTCCTATATTCTGTGAAGAATTGTCTCTTCTGTTCTTTGCACTGGGTGGGACGCAATCCCCACATTGCATTACGGCAAAACCTCTTTCCCCTATGTCCTATAACAATAGACCCACAACTGCTTGGATATTTCCAGCGCGCTGAGCCATCGACGCTATTAGTTTATGGACCACAACAGCTGGATCAACTCACCCCGCTAAGCCAAAGCCCAACTCACCTTGCTTGCACAACACCCCAAATGGACTGAGCAATTTACTAGGCTAAACCGTCATTGCTAGGCTAAACCGTCATTGGCTAGTCTGTGCATCAACCTGTGTGGTGAATCCAGCCGACCACCGTTAGTTTAGGTGCACCCGAACAAGACCCGTTAATTCAATAAACCATGGCTAAGAGTGCTGTGGGTTAATGAAGGATGTGCACAATCACACCGAATCTTAAGCTAATGGCATGGACCGATTCACGTAACAACCTGACCTCCCAAATTACTCAGCCCACCGTTTGGCCTGGTGACCCCAACCTGGGACTTTAGTACGCACTGCCAAGGTTCCATGGAGAATCCCCTGGGTGCATTAAAAGGTGTTTTTAAAAGGCCTGACCACACTAGACAGTGCCCTGTTTCCCTGAAAATCAGACCTCCCCAGATAATAAGCCCAATCGGGCTTTTGAGTGCATGCGCTAAAAATAAGCCCTCCCCTGAAAATAAGCCCTCCTCAAAAATATTGCAACACAGCAGCAGCCATGAGGTGACCATACTCGCTTCCTCCTGCACCTCAAAAATAATAAGACCTTCCTGAAAATAAGGCCAAGCGCTTATTTCAGGGGTCAAAAGAAAATAAGACCCTGTCTTATTTTCAGGAAATCACGGTAGTAAGGAAGTCATAAGTGCCCAGCCCATGTAAACTTAAACTTAAGGTTGTGACAACAGCTTAGGGTGGATAGGTTGCAAGCAAAAGAAAATAAAGGTTCCCAAATTTGCAAGCTTATCTGCTTGGTAAATAGTGCCCAGGATAAATAATACTACTGGGAACATGATCATTTACATTTCCAAAGCACCCGAAGGCCAGACAAGGAACAATGGATGGGAAATGACCAAGGAGAGATTCAACCTGGAAATAAGGAGAAATTTTCTGACAGTGAGAACAATCAACCAGTGGAACAGAAGTTGCCTTCAGAAGTGGTGGGAGCTTCATCATTGGAAGCTTTCAAGAAGAGACTGGACAGACATGTCAGAAGTGGTGTTGGGTCTCCTGCTTGGGTGAAGGGTTGGACTAGAAGACCTACAAGGCCCTTTCTAACTCTGTTCATCTGTATCTCTACTTTCATCCATGACAGATATGCAAGTGCCTAAGAACTGAATTCTTTGGTAGATATCTTTGCAGTGGCATACTCTACTTAATTTATTTATTGTCCAAGTCGAGAGCATTAAGAGAGCACTCGATTTGAGATCTACGTCACCTTTAAGAGCGGGCATGTGTGAATTGGATCATGTGGAACCAGCAGAAGTCTGGTATCATTCAGTAAAAGCTCACACGTCGTTTCTAAGGAAGATGCGCCCCACGTCGGCAAGACCCAGTCAACCAGCGAAGGGCATAGCAACATAAGGTTATATAGTGGACTGTTGCATCTACGAACTATCATCACTAAAAAAAAAAAAGGTTAACTCACCGTTAACTTGAAAAACCAGAAGCAGCTAAACCTTGGCGATTCGGTTCGCCCATCACACTGTCTGGATTTGGTTCAGTACGCTGGGAAAATCTAGACCAAAAACACAGGATAACCAGATGGCATAACAGAATGTACAGACGCAAAAGTCTCTGGAAGTATATAGGATAATACAGGAGCAGGAGATGCATTTGCAAAAAGGACTGTTTCTCGGCTGATAAGGGGCCCAAATCGGCAGTTGGGTCTTTCAGAAATATATATATATATTTTTCCCCAGGTTTTCTCCGAAAGTGGAGATGCAGCAGGAAAAGGGGGGGGAACTAGCAGGTATGTAATAATTACGTTGGCTCGGTATCTGCAATATGCAATTATTAGCACATGCAGTTTGCAGGCAGCGTGGTAAGACTATCAACCCATGGCACTGCTTTCCATTCATAAGCCCGCCTTTCATTTCGGTCTCAATTCTGGAATAGAGAGTGAGGCCATACGCAAATGCAGAATGTTTCTCCCATCAGTTACCCATCTTTAAGGAAGCAGAGCAGATGCCAAACAGGCGATTAAATGAACTCCGTTCTCACATCCCCAAAAAAGCCACGGTTTGCTTAGCAAGCTCCGCTGGACCAGGTTCGCCCACCGCATACCTGTACTAAATCTTAACGAGCTCAGCCCGATAAGAGATCTGCGAATTATTGGCAGAATCATCCAGAACCATTTTCTTCCAAATTTTGCATCCTTTAAAAAAAACAAAAACTGGTGATTCCCAGAAACAAACTGGCAAAAGTTCAGATCTCCAGATTCAGAAGTCCGTCCCATCCTATTTTGAGTTTTTTTTTTGGGGGGGGGTGTCTCTTAAATTAAAAAAATATATATATTTAGCCCAGTTTTCTTCCGGTTCTTAAGATTCTGGCGAAAGGCAGCATTTCTCCTGACGTGAAGCGGAGGGGAAATTGTTGGTGATGATGTGTACTTGTAGTGGATCAGAAAATGTCGCTTCAATTTTGCAAAGGCAAATGCCGATGGAAGAATCGGGGGGGGGGGGGGTGGTTGGGAAAAAAAGCGAGTCTCCCTCTTTCCCCTTCTCTTGTCTTATTGGAGTGGGGGGGAGAGGAATGTGATCCCAGTTACGGCCTTTTCAGTTATCCTGCGGGATAACCGAGGCACCATCTTCCTGGCGTGGAGGCGAAATCTTGCAGAGAACAAAGCTGCATACATTTCATATTGCTCCCTGCCTGACTATGCAAAGGGGAGGAAAAAAAATAGGGAGGGGGGGTGGAATCAATCTTCAACAATACCCTGTTGAGGGCTGCTGGAATCTAAGTCTGCATGCTGGAAATAAGGAAGAATTTGGGGGGGGGATTTTCCCCTCCCCAAAAATGACCGATGCTTTAAACATTTCGGAGAACTATTTCCTTTAGGAGAGAAGCAGTGCGGTTTGTCGTTAAGATAACCCTTCGGAAACCTTTAGCCAAGTTGGATTATCTGAGTTTAAAAGTACCTCTGAGCATGTGTAGAGTCCCCTCCCCGCCCCCTTATACAGGTTCCAAGAGTCTGGGCCAGGGAGATGGAGGCCAGGATTTAAAACAGATGAATTCTGGAAGTCTGTGGAGATATTTCAACCGTTCAGATCATGGTTGTCCCAAAGGTGTTTTTTTTTTTTAAATCCGAAAAGACAACTGGACTTTTTTTTTTCTTCATTTGAAAACGTTTTGCTTCTCATCCAAGAAGCT
Organism: Thamnophis sirtalis; assembly: GCF_051295495.1. Classification (NCBI taxonomy): domain Eukaryota; kingdom Metazoa; phylum Chordata; class Lepidosauria; order Squamata; family Natricidae; genus Thamnophis; species Thamnophis sirtalis. The sequence goes on along the minus strand of NW_028261393.1, from coordinate 47,100,750 downwards.
TCTTCAGTTCTGGAAGCTTCTTGGATGGGAAAATGAAATGTTTTCACTTTCATTGGACCCAATTAAATCCAATTGCCTTTTGGAGAAAAAAGCACCTTTGAGTGAATCTGAAAATGTTCCATTTTTGAGAATGGAAGGGAAATTATTTTCTGCAGTTCCTGGTTGGCAGAGATCCTGGCAAGGACCTGAACCCCATAGCCTCAGGTCCATTATTAAGGTAAAGGTTCCCCTCACACATATGTGCTAGTCGGTTCCCGACTCTAGGGGGCAGTGCTGATCTCCATTTCAAAGCTGAAGAACCAGCGCTGCCCAAAGACGTCTCCGTGGTCATGTGGCTGGCATGACTCAACGCCAAAGGCGCACAGAACACCGTTCCCACCAAAGGTGGCCTCTATTTTTCTACTTGCATTTTTTAACCTGCTTTCAAACTGCTAGGTTGGCAGAAGCTGGGAGAAGTCACGGAGCTCACTCCGTTATGCGGCGCTAGGGATTCGAACCGCTCAACTGCCGACCATCTGATCTACAAGCTTAGCATCTCAGCCACTGAGCCACCGTGTCCCCATTGTGCATTATTACCATCATCCTATAAGTTGGCAGCAAAATCAATTAGCCAGGTATGACTCACAGTGCCAAAATGGAACCGTTCGCACGCAAGGCACGAAGGAGTGCAGTTTGGGAGAAGTCTGACTTTTTGCAAAAAAATACAATTTTAGGTAGAGCTCGTCTTACGAACGTGATGGAGCCTGCTGGTGACAGTCGTAAGTCAGTCGTGATCCAATTTTACGACCTTTTTAAAGCGAACACCATAGTCCTTAAGCGAAACAATTTTGTGGTGTGGGCTGGTTTTGCTGAAACCAGAAAGAAATGCCAGTTTTCAGGAAAAAAAAATCACAAAAAGCATTCAAGGGGACCCTGGAACACGGCAAAGGAGAATAAATGCAGGCTGGATGGTGACCACCCCAAACGGAGTTACGTGACTGCCATCAGAACTGGATTATAAATACCCCCAGGAACATCTTTCATAACTTGGGACAATCACTAAGTGACTCTTCGTAAGTCAAGAAGTCTCTTTGTTTGGATCCTAGAGGTGTAATCTTCCAGGCTGAATGTTAAGCAATGATTGGGTCTAGGGGAGACGTTAATAGCCATAGCTCATTTCCATCTGGTTAATATGCTGGCCGTATTTTCCACTTCTCCACTCTCGTCTGGACTCTCCATTTAAGTATCGGTAGTCCTCGACTTACAACCACAATTGAGCCCCCCCCCCGATTTACATCGCTAAGTGAGAAACGTGTTAAGCGAGTTTGTCCCCCGTTTACTACTCGTCCTGCCACCTTTGGTTGAGCGAATCGACCGCCGTTGTAAAAATGAGGACCCCCGGGGTGGTAGTTAAGTGAGTCTGGCTTCCCCGTTGACTTCCGCTGGTCAGAAAGTCGCAAGAGGGGATCATGACACACACACACACACACACACAGACACACACACACACACACGGAACACTGCAAGTGCCGTAAATCCAAAGCAGTCTGCATCTGAATTTTGATCACACAATCAAGGTCGTAACTCTGAGAAAGCGGTCATAACTAGGACTCTAAATAGGAAGCAGTTTTCAAGCATCCGGATATAAGTCACATGGCCCTGGGGACAGCTGCAGCGATAATTTAAGTGTAAAAAAAACGGTAGTAGCTCTCTTTTTTTCAGGGCCGCGGGAACTTCAGACGGTCACTATTGTTAAGTTTATTCGGGGCCACACTGAATAACTGGAGGGGATTTAGATCGGGATCTCTCCCCTCCCTCCCTGGTACTGTGGATCAGTACTGGGCTGCGCCCCATTTGGAACTGGTCCCAACGAAGACCGACACTCAGCTAAATTCCCGTCACTTGTGCAAATGGAACCGTTGTAAGCCCCCTCCTACAATGGAGAGATGGGGGGGCAGGGAAGGGGAAGGGGTTGCATGTCATGCTAAGAACCCTGAAGAGGAGGTTCAGGGTCCTTAACATGGGTCCTTACCAGGGGTGGGTTGCAGGTGGTACGCCCTGATACGGGCGTACCGGAGCCTGCCCGGAGCACTGGGTACCGTTCCGTTCTGGTGCTCCAGAGGGCCCACCCGCTGCTTACCTGTCCTTTAAGTCTTTGGGGCTTCCGCGCATGGTGCGTATGGCACCTGCATGATGCTCTGCCAAGCAGCTGGAGCATCGCAGAGGCTTGTAGAAGCGTCGCAAGAGGTACGATGCATGTGTGTGCCGCGCACGTCCATGTGGGCACTGCCGGGCCCAGTTGGAATGGGATTCAGAACCCACCACTGGTCCTTACCATAGGTTCGACCGTAATGGCGACCTATGGTACATGTGCCAGTGATGGCACGCAGAGCCCTCTCTGTGGGCAGGCACGTGACCCGTCAAAACCGCGCTCGACTAAGCCGCGCCCGATTAAACCGCGTCGCTGACGTCATCAACAGGGCGACAACAGCCAGCGCGGAGAAAGAAGGGCGCTTTAAATAGCGCTTTGAAAGCAAGCCAATTTAACTTAAGGTAAGGGTTAGGTTTAGGGTTAGGGTTAGGTTAAGGGTTAGGGTTAGGGTTAGGTTTAGGGTTAGGTTAAGGGTTAGGATTAGGATTAGGATTAGGTTTAGGTTTATGGTTAGGATTAGGGTTAGGTTAAGGGTTAGGGTTAGGGTTAGGTTTAGGGTTAGGTTAAGGGTTAGGATTATGTTTAGGGTTAGGTTTAGGGTTAGGTTTAGGGGGGTTAGGTTTATGTTTAGGGGTTAATTTTAGGTTTAACGTTTACAGAGTGCTTCTGTCTCCGTGCTGTTGTCACCCTGTTGATGACGTCAGCTACACGGTTTCGTCGAGCACGGTTAAGTCGAACGCGGTTTTGTGGTGGAACCGGGCAGGCACACTATCGCCAACTGCTCTTCTGATTTCCGGCACGCTGGCCAGCTGATCTTCACAGGTGCCGGAGCGCTGGGAAATGGTCTGAAAATGGCACGAAAAAACAGCCACAATCAGCCAAAAAACCCAGGCTGTTTTCCATGCCATTTTTCGGCTAGTTTTGGGCCAAAAATCAGCCCCCCAAAACGGCCAGAAAACAGCCTGAAAATGACAAAAAAAACCAGGCATGCATGTGCCAAGTCTTCGGGTTTTGGTGCTCTGATGCATGCTCTTTCCGGTTTGGGAAATTGGTGCCGAAAAGGTTTCCAGATATCACTGGAATAGAACAACAGAGTTGGAAGGGACCTTGGAGGTCTTCTAGTCCAACCCCCTGCTTAGGCAGGAAACCCTACACCACTTCAGACAAATGGTTATCCAACACCTTCTTAAAAACATCCAGTGTTGGAGCATTCACAACTTCAGGAGACAAGTTGTTCCACTGATTAATTGTTTTAACTATCAGGAAATTTCTCCCCAGTTCTAAGTTGCTTCTCTCCTTGATCAGTTTCCACCCATTGCTTCTTGTTCTACCCTCCTAATATATGCATGCCATTCTGCACATACACTATCATTTTGAAACGTCTAAACCCAGGTTTTCAAAAAAAAAAACCTGGAATATCGTCTCGCATCCCCCCAGGCCTAAAGAGAAACTGGGGGTTCTAATGAGTAGAGAATGAACAAATGACATCTTTTTTTTTTTTTTAAAGGAAAGTGAAACCCAACGGAGTCATCTGAAAAGGGGGCATCGCAAGCCGCTGGCACCTTCCAGGGGTTCATCCCGAGCTGCGGTTCTTTGCTGCAGGTGGCACCCGCTCTCCTGCATGTCGAGACACGCGATGGGTTCCTGCAGCCCTTTTTGCTGAAGTCATCCTCCAGTTCCTGCTTCGCTAAGACCGAGTGTTGTCGAGGCCAGTTATGTGGCCTCTTAACGCATCCCGAGCTTAAGCAGCCAAAGACTTTCATCCCCCCTCCCCTCCTCCTGAGCCCGTGGAGCACTCCCAAAGGAACCGATCCTGCTCCTCGGCCAGAATCCCAAGCGGCAGGATGTATTCCGAGCCGAAGAACCCATCTTGATCCTCGCCGAAGACACAGCCGATCTGAGCTCCTGGGGTTAAACCCAGCGAAGCAGAAAACTTCCCCAAAGCCACCAAAATTCAAATGCCGTTGGCTTTCATCCCCAAACGCTTCCTGCAATCCACCTTCAAATGCAGGCAGTCCTCCACTTGCAACAATTCGTTTAGTGACCGTCCGGAGGGACAGCAGCCGTGGGAAAAACGTGATTTGCGACCGTTTTTCAGAGTTGCAATTTTTTGCAACGTGCCCGTGATCATGTCATCAAAATTCAGATGCCTGACAACTGACTCATGTTAGTTTATGTGTGTGTGTGTGTGTGTGTATGTATATGTATGTATATATATTATAAGGGTAGCTCTGTGGCCAAGACGCTGAGCCTGTTGATCAGAAAGGTCAGCGGTTCAGCGGTTTGACTCCCGTGAGCTCCCGTTACTTGTCCCAGCTTCTGCCAACCTAGCAGTCTGAAATCACGTAAAAATGCAAGTAGAAAAATAGGGACCACCTTTGGTGGGAAGGGAACAGCGTTCCATGAGCCTTTGGTGTTTAATCATGCCGGCCACATGACCACGGAGACGTCTTCAGACAACACTGGCTCTTTGGCTTTGAAACGGAGATGAGCACCGCCCCCTAGAGTCAGGAAGAACTAGCACATATGTGTGAGGGAAACCTTTACCTTAGATAGATATAGATAGATAGATAGATAGATAGATAGATAGATAGATAGATAGATAGATAGATAGATAGATAGATAGATAGATAGATAGATAGATAGATAGATAGATAGATAGATTGATTATAGAGATAGGTAGATGATGATAGATAGATAGATAGATATAGATATAGATATAGATATAGAGATAGAGATAGAGATATAGATATAGATATAGATATAGATATAGATATAGATATAGATATAGATATAGATATAGATATAGATATAGATTAGATATAGATATAGATATAGATATAGATATATAGATATAGATATAGATATAGATTTAGATATAGATATAGATTTAGATATAGATATGGATGGATGGATGGATAGATAGATATAGATATAGATATAGATATAGATATAGATATAGATATAGATATAGATATGGATGGATGGATGGATGGATGGATGGATGGATGGATGGATGGATGGATAGATAGATAGATAGATAGATAGATAGATAGATAGATAGATAGATAGATAGATAGATAGATAGATAGATAGATAGATAGATAGATTATAGATAGAGATAGGTAGATGATGATAGATAGATATAGATATAGATGGATGGATGGATGGATGGATGGATGGATGGATGGATAGACAGATAGATAATAGATAAAGATAGGTAGATGATGATAGATAGAGATAGAGATAGATAGATAGATAGATAGATAGATAGATAGATAGATGATAGATAAAGATAGGTAGATGATAGATATAGATATAGATATAGATATAGATATAGATATAGATATAGATATAGATATAGATATAGATAGATGATAGATAGAGAGATAGAGATAGGTAGATAGGTAGGTAGGTAGGTAGGTAGGTAGGTAGGTAGGTAGATAGATAGATAGATAGATAGATAGATAGATAGATAGATAGATAGATAGATAGATAGATAGATAGATGATAGACAGATACAGATATAGATATATAGATATAGATAGACAGACAGACAGACAGACAGACAGACAGACATATGACAAACGCAGTCAATGGGCAACCCAGATTCGCTTAACAGCCAGCTTACTAACTTGACAACTGCAGTGATTCGCTTAACAACTATGGCAGGTAAAATGGGGGCAAAGCTCACTTGACAAATGCCTCACTTAACAACAGAAATTTTGGACTCAAGTGTGGCCGTAGGTCAGGGACTACCTATAATACGAACTGCATACTTATTGCATTACTCTCCTCCCTCCAGAGCCTCTTGTAACCGGTTAGCCAAAATGAGCCCAGTGTGACTCATGGTGATTACACAGTTAGATGCAGGCAAGGTTTCTTGCTTAACAATAGGAAGTGTTTTGTGTATGTATCTATGTGTGACCGAATGTTTGGACTTCCCAGTTGAGCTGTAAGTGAAGGATTTTATCTTGGTCTACAATCCAAGTATTAATCATGCCTATCTCTGCTCAATTGATAAGAAGCAATGGATGGAAACCTAATTAAGCGGGGAACCAACTTAGCACTAAAGAGAAATTTCCTAACAGCGAGAACAATTAACCAGTGTAACTGCTTGCCTTCAAAAGTTGTGGGTGCTTCATCCCTGGAGGTTTTTTAAGAAGAGATTGGACAATCGTTTGTCTGGAATGGTTTAGGGTTTCCTGCTTGAGCAGGGGTTGGACTAGAAGACCTCAAGGGTTCCTTCCAACTCTGCTAATCTGTTTATTTCAAGGGATCAGCCAAATTCGGTACACACGCCCCCCCACCTTACTGTGGGCTCTTAAGAAGCAGTGCAAATTTTTCTCAGCTCGAAAGCAAGATTATGCTCACAGGAACTTTCTCGGATGCTTAAAAGAAAATATGCAGCCGGGAGAGAAGAGAATACGTGTCTGGAGGGCCAAAGATTTCTTGCCTGCTGTGGGAGGGGCGAGACGCGTCCCTCCTTACAAACTAAGAAAGTGCCCTCAAGGACGCACAAAATTTTTGTTTTCATGCTATTATCTGGAGCTCTGGCAACCCCCACCCTGCTTCATCTACATCTAGCTAATGTCTACCTACTTCGAGCTTCCAATACTATAAAGTTTCTTTCTTTGTTCCATTTAAAGGGAAAGCAGCAGCCAATGTACATGGGAGGAAATCCAATTGTTTTTGCTCATATCTCAAATTTAAACTGTTGTCGGGTCTAAACCTTCAACCCAAGATCTTTTATGTGCTCTTAACTTTATTTGCTTGGAAAACTTAATTTTTTTTTCTCTCTCCCATCTTTCTGGATATGGACTTTTCCCATCAGCATATATTTTGGATAGCATCTAATAAAGAGATTCCGGCAGTAGAAATATTAAAAGAGAGAAGATGTCTTTCTTCTTCAAACAAGTGGATTTCAAAAAAAAACAAATTGATGTCTGTGAGCTATTTTGTAAACCAAGGCTGACTTTTCTGGCTAGAGATAAGGTGAGTTATAGTCTGATACATCTGGGGAGCACCAGATTGATTAGAATAGATCTGGAGATCTGATAGGAGGGATCTTGTGAAGAGCCAGGGTAGCTGGCTGAATGGAAAAGGAGTTGAGACTATGTCTGATTTTAGTTTCGAGGTTCGAGGTTCATTTTATTTATATGCCGCCCTATTCCCAGCGGGAGTCAGGGCGGTACACAAACCCAAGGAGGGGGAAGGGAAAAACACAAAAACTACAAAAAGTACAGGGCATTTAAAACAACCAACAGCCACACAAGTCGAGAGGGGAAGGGAACTCATCGACCCCAGGCCTGCCGACACAGCCAGGTTTTAACGGCTTTTCAGAAGGCCTGGAGAGAGGTGAGGGTCCGAATCTCTGTGGGGAGTTCGTTCCAGAGGGCCGGAGCCACCACAGAGAAGGCCCTCCCCTGGGTAGTAGCCAGATGACATTGGCTAGTAGACGGAACCCGGAGGAGGCCTAATCTGTGTGATCTAATGGGTCTTTGGAAGGTAATTGGCAGCAGGCGGTCTCTCAAGTACCCAGGTCCCATACCATGAAGGGCTTTATAAGTGATGACTAGCACCTTGAAGCGTGTCCGGAGACCAATCGGTAACCAGTGCAGCTCGCGGAGGATAGGTGTAATGTGGGTGTACCGAGGTGCACCCACAATCGCTCGTGCGGCTGCATTCTGGATGAGCTGAAGTCTCTGAATGCTCTTCAAGGGCTGCCCCATGTAGAGCGCATTGCAGTAGTTTCTATTTTGCATGGCATTCACGAGTTTATTAGATCATCCTGTGATATCTTCTCACTTGCAATGGATGGCTGTGAAAGTTGGACCATAAGGAAGGCTGAGGGCCAAAGAATGGAGGCCTTTGAACTATAGTGCTGGAGAAGACTCCTGTGAGTCACTTGGACTGCAAGGCGATCCAACTGGTCAGTCCTAGAGGAGATCCACCCTGACTACTCTTTAGAAGGCCAGATCCTGAAGATGGAACTCAAATACTTTGGCCACCTAATGAGAAGGAAAGACTCCCTGGAGAAGAGCCTCATGCTGGGAAAGATGGAGGGCAAAAGAAGAAGAAGACGACAGAGAAGGTGGCTGGATGGAGTCCCTGAAGCAGTCGGAGTGAGCTTAAATGGACTCCAGAGGATGGTAGAGGACAGGAAGGCCTGAAGGAACATTGTCCATGGGGTTGCGATGGGTCGGACATGATTTCATAACTAACAACAACAACATGATAGCTTGGTTTTGGTCTTAACATATTGTGGGAACTCAACCAATTGGGGTCTATGATTAAACAAACCATGGTGAAATCAATCCCAACTGGCTTTGATTAATAAATATGATTTTATAAAATGGCTCGAGTTCTTAACAACATGCTAAGATGAAACGAGACATGTTGCAGCCTGGCATGATAACTGGATCTAGTACAAAGACGTTGTGTGTGAATAAAGACCGAAGGACAGGTCCGTGACAGCTGCTTTGATTCCCCGCGGGAAGAATCAGGATGGAAGTGTCAGAAGGAGAGATTGCGCTGTTATTTGTGAAGTTCGGCTCCCCGTAACCAAAAAGGATGGCAAGGAAGAACACTCCTTTTGCTGAGAATAGGAATTGGCTTCAGAAGTAACAAAAGAAGTAGGGAAACCTTAAGAATAAATTTTTCGGAGTGCCTCCATCTCAATGTTAACTCGTGGCAATCGCCTAGAGAAATCACTGCTGTTTCTTTATCAAGATTTCAGAAGCGGTTTGCTATTGTCTCCTTCCCAAGGCTTTGAGAGAGACTAGCCAATAGTCACCCAGTTGGATTTGCGCCTAAATCAGGACTAGAACTCACAATCCCCTGGTTTGTAACCTGATGCCTTAATCCTAAAACCAAACTGTCTCTCTTTGCTCATCTAACCCTAAGTAATAAAATAGCAATAAAAGCAAATAATAAAAGTAATAAAAGCAAGGATATTCAAGTCATAGAATCTGGCTGACGATACAGGACAGAAAGGAGGAATAGAAAACCAGAAGGATATTGGGAAAAAAACACATATACTGGGAAGCCATGCTCCATTCATATCAACCTCAATTCAATTCAGTGAAATGGTAAACAAGTACTAGATCTACACAGCAATATTTTGTGGTAGTTCCTTCTTGCAATATCATACAATATACAATAACCAGAGTCCAGGGAAAGGGTAGAAACAGAATGGAACATGAGAATCTTGATTATACCGAAACAGAAGCGAAGGTTGCTATTTTATTAATTTGGTGGAGACTCCTGCAAGTCCCTTGGACTGCAAGGTGATCCAACCGGTCAGTCCTAGAGAAGATCAACCCTGACTGCTCTTTAGAAGGCCAGATCCTGAAGAGGAAACTCAAAGACTTTGGCCACCTAATGAGAAGGAAGAAGGACTCCCTGGAGAAGAGCCTGATGCTGGGAAAGATTGAAGGGAAAAGAAGGAGGGGAAAGCAGAGAAAGAGGTGGCTGGATGGAGTCACCGAAGCAGTCAACGTGAGCTTCAATGGACTCCAGAGGATGGTAGAGGACAGGAAGCCCTAGAGGAACGTTATCCATGGGGTCGTGATGGGTCGGACATGACTTCGCAACTAACAACAACAACAAAATTTAGTGGAAGATTCTAGACTAGCGTTTCTTTCTCTTGGCAACTTGAAGACAGGCGGACTTCAACTCCCAGAATTTCCGGGAATTCTGGGAGTTAAAGAACACAGAACTTCAAGTTGCCAAGGTTGAGAAACAGTGGTCTAGAAAATAGCCCATGGTACCACAACAGGGTTGTTCTTGTTTTTTTTTTTCAGAAATGAAAGAGATGGGAGGGGCCATCAGAGCCAAAGTATGCACAGAACATAAAGGAAAAAACTAGGAATAATATTCAAGACTGTCTTCATCACCCAGGTATCTTACAGGTGACTGCAAGCTAACGGGACATTACCGTATATGGGAATCGAAATTCAGCAGAGCTGTAAGTCCCAGCCTTGAGGACATGACGTTTCTGACACTCTGCTGGGCAAGTTAAGGAAGAATTTTACTTCTCCTGAAGATCCGATGACACCCCAGACTACTCACTTCAGCAAGAGTTTTGACATTATTCGACGATGCTTTGATTTCCAAGGGGTGCGTTTGAATTAATCCCTCCTATTTTAAAATACGGCAGTTGTGTTCCATTACCTTGCCCATGGGGTGCCTGACATTTGAAATAAAAAAAAAACACACACCCAAAGTTTATAAACGTGTGTTTCCTCAGGGAAAGGAATGTGAGATTTGCAATGGTTTTCTTATTTTGTATTTCTTATTTTTGTTTTCTTGTTTTTTGTATTCCGCTGGCAGCTCTTGGCAGCTGCCAAAATAGCCAACACAGTTCTAGGCTGCATCAACAGAGGGATAGAATCAAGATCAGGTGAAGTGTTAATACCACTTTATAAGGCCTTGGTAAGGCCACACTTGGAATATTGCATCCAGTTTTGGTCGCCACAAAGTAGAAAAGATGCTGAGACTCTAGAAAGAGTGCAGAGAAGAGCAATAAAGAGGATTAGGGGACTGGAGGCTAAAACATATGAAGAACGGTTGCAGGAACTGGGTATGTCTAGTTTAATGAAAAGAAGGACTAGGGGTGACATGATAGCAGTCTTCCAATATCTCAGGGGTTGCCCCAAAGCAGAGGGGGATCGAGCTATTCTCCAAAGCACCTGAGGGCAGGAGAAGAAGCAATGGGGAGAAACTAACCAAGGAGAGGAGCAACTTAGAACTAAGGAGAAATTTCCTGACAGTCAGAACAATAAATCAGTGGAACAACTTGCCCCCAGAAGTTGTGAATACTCCAACACTGGAAGTTTTTAAGAAGATGTTGGATAATAAAAATTCTGCTGCATTTAATTACTTATTGGCTTTATTTCATTAATCCAAACACATTAATCCAAGAGGAGGAGGAGGAGGAGAGGAGGAGGAGAGAAGGAGGAGAAGAGGAGGAGGAGAAGAAGAGGAGGAGGAAAATGAGAAGAGGAGGAGAGAAGGAGGAGAAGAGGAGGAGGAGGAAGAGAAGAAGAACAACAAGAAGATTGCGAAGAAGAAGAAGAAGAAGAAGAAGAAGAAGAAGAAGAAGAAGAAGAAGAGGAGGAGGAGGAGGAGGAGGAGGAGAGGAGGGGGAGGGGGAGGAAAAGACGAGGAGGAGAAGAAGAGGAGGAGGAGAAGGAGAAGAGGAGGAGGAGGAGAAGAGGAGAAGAAGAAAAAGAAGAAGAGGAGGAGAAGGAAGAGAAGAAGAGGAGGAAAAGAGGAGGAGAAGAAGAAGAGGAGGAGGAAGAGAAGAAGAACAACAAGAAGATTGCGAAGGAGAAGGAGAGCAGAGCAGATCACACAGGTAAGTTTCATCTCCCTACACAGGCCAGCAAACAGTCGGTCCTATTTCTGTTTCAACGCCGAGTAGGTGATTAAAATCAGGAGTCCCTAACCATGGACTGGCACTGTGCCACGGCATGCGAAAAACCGGGCCACGCAAACAAGCAAGGCCCCATCCGTGTGATGCAGGCAGCACGTGAAACCGTACCCTCCCCAGGCCCTGGAAAAACCTCTCTCCACAGAACCGGTCCCTGGTCCCCAAAAGGTTCGGGGGGGGCACTGCTTTGAATAATCTGTGGGTGACCTGTCTCTTTCTCTCTTCTGGCTAGCTTTACCACCAGGGGAAAATGAGACACAGGTAGGCAGCGAATTGGATTGAAACGGAAGCCGGTGGTCACGACGGCCATTTGAGCAATGGCTGCTGCTTGTTAGTATTATTATTTTATTATTTAATTATTATGAAAGGAGGAATTAACCAGGTGGCTGTGGACACTGCAGGTAAAAGGGGGCATCTACATCTGGCCTCTAAGGCCCCATGCCTGGTCCTCCAGCTGTTGCTTATGTTGTCTACCCTGACTGAATCTCTCAACCCCACTGTACACAGGACGAATGGTTGCAGGAACTGGATAGGAAGAGAAGGATTGGGGTGGCATCATGAAAGCAGCCTTCCGATATTTGAGGGGCTGCCCCAGAGAAGATGGGGTCCACCTATTCTCCAAAGCTCCTGAGGTCAGGATAAGAAGCAATGTGTGAAAACTAATCAAGGAGAGAAGCAACCTAAAACTTAGAGGAGAAACTTCCTGCCAGTGAGAACAATTAACCAGTGCAATGACTTGCGTTCAAAAGTTGTGGGTGCTCCAACACTGGAAGTTTTTAAGGAAAGATTAGACAACCATTTGTGTGGAATGGCATAGGGTCTCCTGTTTGAGAAGGGGGTTGGACTAGAAGATCTCCAAGGTCCCTTCCAACACTTGTTATTGTGTATTCTGTAAGTCAGTCTTGGCCCCTCTGGGATTTCCAAAAGGCAAAGTAAACTGTCTGACCGAGGGAGGAAGTCCCCAGGCCTGGAGTTGGCCTTGGGGCAATCAAGGAAGGCAAACTTTGCCATGTCTCCAAATCACCAGGTTTCATTCCAGCTGCCTCTCAAGACAGACAGCACATCAGCAGGGACAGGGCAAGAGGCCTTCTCACTTCAATTTTGTCAGGAAGCCCCTTTTGACTCTGTAAAAGCCTTTGAAGCAGGCTCTGAGAAAACTGGCTGTTTCTGACAAGCTCTGTTTCCCACTGGGATGTTTCTCTCTCTCTTTCTCTTTCTCTCTCTCTCTCTGTCCCCCCTCTTTCTGTCTTTTTCTCTCTCTGTCTCTTCGTCTGTCTCTGTCTCTCTCTCTCCATCTGTCTCTATCCTTCTCTCTCTCTTTCTCTTTCTCTCCCTCTCTCTCTCTCTGTGTCCCCCTCTCCTTGTCTTTTTCTCTCTGTCTCTCCGTCTGTCTCCATCTCTTACTCTCCATCTGTCTCTGTCCTTCTCTCTCTCTTTCTCTCTCTCTCTGTCCCCCCTCTCTGTCTTTCTCTCTCTCTGTCTCTCTGTCTGTCTTTCTCTCTCCATCTGTCTCTGTCCTTCTCTCTCTCTGTCTCTTTCTCTCTTTCTGTCTCTCTCTGTGTCCCTCTGTCTCTCTGTCCCTCTTTCTCTCTGTCTGTCCTTCTGTTTCTCTGTCTCTCTCTCTCTGTCCCTGCCTCTCCGTCTCTCTTTCTCTTTCTCTGTCTCTTTCTCTCTGTCCCTCTGTCTCTCGGTCTCTCTCTCTGTCACTCTTTCTCTCTGTCTCTCTTTTTCTGGCTCTTTCTCTCTGTCCCTCTGTCTCGCCATCTCTCTCTCTCTCTCTGTGTGTGTCACTCTTTCTCTCTGTCTCTCTCTGTGTCCCTCTGTCTCTCTGTCCCTCTTTCTCTCTGTCTGTCCTTCTGTTTCTCTGTCTCTCTCTCTCTGTCCCTGCCTCTCCGTCTCTCTTTCTCTTTCTCTGTCTCTTTCTCTCTGTCCCTCTGTCTCTCTGTCTCTCTCTCTGTCACTCTTTCTCTCTGTCTCTCTTTTTCTGGCTCTTTCTCTCTGTCCCTCTGTCTCGCCATCTCTCTCTCTCTCTCTCTGTGTCACTCTTTCTCTCTGTCTCTGTCTCTCCATCTCTCTCTTTCTGTCACTCTCTCTCTCTGTCCCTCTGTCTCTCCGTCTCTCTGTCTCTGTCACTCTTTCTCTCTGCCCCTGTCTCTCTCTCTGTCCCTCTGCCTCTCCATCTCTCTCTCTGTCACTCTTTCTCTCTGTCTCTGTCCCTCTGTCTCTCCCTCCCTCCCCCCCACTCTCTCTCCTCAAATCCGTCCTCTTTCCGGCATGGTTTTCTGACACCACCACCCCACCCCTTGCATTCTCGTGCCCAGAGACAGGAATGAAAACACAAGCCTTTATCCCAGCCAGGCCAGAGCGAAATGTTCAAAGTTAAACGAAAGGAAGAAGGCCACTCTGCGCATATCGTCAAGTCTCCAAATGCCTTTCTTTGTCCCCCAAAACAAATGCGGAAAAGTCCAAGGGAGGGGGGCTTACTCTCTCCTAAAACCTAGCAGGCTTACCCTGGCCAGGCTGCTATCCTAATACACACTTATACAAAAACAACCACCGCATCTCTCAGGAAGCTTAGTTGAGTTTTTACTTCCCAAGAGGCACCAAATTCAGCTGCCACAGTCTACATAACTTGGGAAGGGCAGCACCTCATTCTCCAGCCTGCCGTGTTTACCCAGATTGTTCGGAGGGGGGGGGCAATAGGCCGACTCTATAAACTGCTCAGAGAGGGCTGTAAAGGGGCATATAAGTCTAAGTACTATTGATGTTGATTCAGCTTTCCATCCTTCCGAGGTCGTTAAAAGGAGGATCCCAGATAGTCGGGGAGATAATAGGCTGACTCTATAAACCGCTGAGGGAAGGGTTCTAAAAGCACTGTGAAGGGGTATATAAGTCTAAGTGCTACTGATTCAGTCTCCCATCTTGCCAAGGTCGGTAAAACGAGGACCTCAGGTCGTCTCCTGTGTGTGTGTGTGTGTGTGTGTGTGTGTGTGTGTGTTGTGTGTGTGCAATAGGCCGACGACTCTGTAAACTGCTCAGAGAAGGGCTGCAAAGAGGCATATAAGTCTAAATGCTATTGATTCCTTCCCGGAAGGACTCCTTCCGAGGTCGGTAAAACGAGGACCTCAGGTAGTCGGGGGTGCAAGAGGCTGACTCTATAAACCGCTCAGAGAAGGGCCGTAAAGGCAGCGCGAAGGGGCATATAAGTCCAAGTGCCATTGCTTGAATGAAGCCAAGCTGAAGCCCACTCCGCGGTCCCCACCGGCAGGGATAACCCAGCGCCCAGAGAGACCCCCTAAAGCCGCTTCGGATGAGCCGTGTTGTCGTTGGGGTGAACTCAACCAAGCGGGGCTCTACTTTAGCTAAAGCCCGCGCGTCCCCCCCCCAGAGCTCAGCCAATCGTGCCTCTCCCACCCAAATCACGGCTTAAGGAGAAACCCCCCGGCTTAGCGCGACGCCGGACAGAAGAAGGGGAGAGGGCGGGGGGGGAGATCTCTGGGTTCTGCCTGGCGCCCCCTCCCCAATGCCCGGAAACTTTTTCTTCCTTCCAACACCCCCCCTCCCTTCCAGTAAAGTTGGCTGGGCTCGATTCGGTGGGAAGGACGCCACCCGAAGAGGGTCCCGAGAGCCGAGGCGATGCCCGGGCGGAGCAGGAGGCGAAAGGGAAGCGAGCGGGGCTCACCTGGGCGCGGGGTGGGGGGGGGGGCGAAGGGCCGACACGTGCGCGGCGTTCTCAGCCTCGGCTGGCGCTGACATCGGCCGGCGTCCCTCGGGCCAGCTCCGCCGAGCTCCTCCGCGGCATCCAGGACGAGAAAGGGCTCCGGAGCACGAAGCGGGAAGGAGGCGGAGTTTCTGCTGGCAAGCCCTGTACGCAAGCAGGCTCCGCGCGATTGGCTTTCGGAGAAAGGATTGTGGGAGATCGGGGGACGGCGGCTCGGGGAGGGGTCTGCGGACCGAGGCAGCGCGTGGAAGGAGGGCGAAAGGGGCAGGAGAAGCGCGGCGGGGTAGCCCGGGGGGGGAGGTCTTCTCCCCTTCCCCACTCCCCGGCTGGCAACCCAAGCTGGCTGGATTGGGTTGAGTTGGGTTGGGTTGAGTTGCACGGCCGCTCTCAAGGGGGCCTGGGGAGAGGTGGGGATCTCCACCCCGAGGGTCGCCCGGCCAGCCTTGCGAAGTTCTCCCGAGCCCCCTCCCCACCCACCCTCCACCCCCAGGGATGGGAGTTGACTGCCCCTCCTGGGAGGCGAAGCGGAGAACAAAAGGACGGCCGGGAAGAGTTTAAAAGAGAGAAGCCAAGGTGCTAGTTCTCAAGTTACACACCGAGAGAGGGAGGAGGGAAAGGAGGAGGAGGAGGAGGAGGAAGAAGAAGAAGAAGAGGAGGAGGAGGAGTGTGGAGACAACCAGCTTTTTTACTCCCCCGTGCCCCGGGGCGGAGGAGCTCGCCCCTCTGTCCTTCCGCCCAGCCCAGCTGGGGCTCTTTTGAGACGCCTTGCTTGGACTACCACTCCCATCATTCCCTGACCGGGACCTCTCCCCATCCTGGCCCGGGAATTGGTGGCAAAGCTGGGCTCCAATGCAGAAGAAGACATCCGAGGTGTCCCCCCGCCCCCCGTGGCGTCGGCGTTGGAAATGCAGATTTCTTTTTAAAAAAACTAGGGGTTCCCTCATTTTACTTCTCCCCCCCCCCATAAAATAAGATGAAAGAGGGAAGGCGGGAGGGAGGGCGGGGTTTGGGTAGGGGGGTTGAGAAAGATTGCCTAGGAAGACCCAAGGAGTGGGAAGTCATTCTCGGAGGGACGCGAGGTGACAAAAGCCGGAAGGATGAGCGGTGAAGAGTGTCACCGTCAGAAGTTGTAATATGAGAGTAGGGAAGGCCTTTTAAAAAGGAGAATTTCCCTCCCGCTCTGGTGGCACCCAGGAGTTTTGGGTGACACCCACCTTCTCCAAGCTGTCTCCTCTGGGTCGGCTTCTCCTTGGCCAAGCCACCCTGCGAGATCCAGAAGAGCATACTAACCCAACCACGGGCAGCCATAACCACGATGCTGCCAGCTTTCATAAACACAAGTGACATCCCTAAGCATAGAAAACGGGGCTTCACCCATTGCCAATTACTGCTATGGGTCTTCCTTCTTAAAGTGGGCAGCCTTGTCAGGTTCAGGCTATTCCTTCCTGGATAATTTATGGGGAGGGGCACATCTCTGCATCCATGAGCTGAGCGGAAGCAGGCAGTGGGTGAGGCTGGAGTCAAATGGCTTAGAACCCTTTATATATCCTTCACACTTCCTGCCCCCCTCCCTCTTCATTTTTGGGACATTTCTTCTGGCATCCAATTTTCCTCGTGATACCTCCCACCCAGCAGGCATTAGGGAATGGAAAGACCCCCCCCCCATAGCTGAATGGATGCTTCGCAGAAAGATTTTGCAGTTAGCATGGGGGGGGGGCTTTGGGCAACCTGCCCATAAGGCCACCTTAAGGTTCAAGACCACCCATTCTTGCTTTGGCAGCTAAATTGACAGGTGATTCTGCAGGTGAGGGGTTTAACCTACCTGCCAGAGTGTGTGATAATTGAGAAAATCAGATTGAATTGTCACATAAACAACATCGCTAGGGTTAGGAACTCATTCACACAGCAAAGTGCACTCCCTTGGCCAAGGGGAGTAGATCGGGGATAACAAAGAATTGTAAGTAAGCTGGGTTGTTGAGATCTTATGCAAAAAGATATTTTTATCTCTATTGAGGGACCACCCCAATATATTTTCAGCTGCTCTCCCAGGAGGAGGCCAGACTGCTGATCCTTTAGCCATCGTCTGAGAGGTAGAAATTCAACTGGTGTTGCCTTGAAACTCTGCTGAATTTTCAGCTCCTTAAGACCCACAAATGTAAACAGGACTCGGAATGATTCATTCTGTGGTTTTGATAATCCCTTTAGCTTTGCATCACATCTGCAAAATGTGAAAAATGCATTTAACAGGTTAATCCAAAATTTGGCTTACTGATTATGACTACTTTCATTAGATAGATAGATAGATAGATAGATAGATAGATAGATAGATAGATAGATAATAATAATGATATATAGATAGATAATAGATATTAGATAGATTGATTGACAGATGATAGATATAGAGATAGATAGATAGATAGATAGATATAGATAGATAGATAGATAGACAGATAGATGGATGATAGATAGATGATAAATAGATATAGAGATAGATAGATAGATAGATAGATATAGATAGACAGATAGATGGATGATAGATGATAGACAGATCGATAGATAGATGATAGATAGATATAGATAGGTAGATAGACAGATGGATGATAGATAAATGATAGAGATAGATAGATAGAGATAGATAGATAGACATAGATGGATGATAGATGATAGATAGATAGACAGATAGATGATAGATAGATAGAGATAGATATAGATAGATGATAGAATAGATAGATTATAAGATAGATAGATAGATAGAGAGAGAGAGAGGGAGAGAGAGAGAGAGAGACTGATAAACAATGGTTGCTTTCCACTTCTGAACTATCCAGTATGCTGTGTGAACTAGATGTGGCAGGATTCTTGAGAAGACAAGTGCAAAAAAGAAAGGAAAATAAATCTACACAACTCAAAACACCTTGATGTAGTTCTGTAGCCTCCCCAGCTGGCATGATTATCACGCAACATGATCGAACAAATCCACGGAAGGCAGATCAGTTCTACAGAATATAGATATCCAAGGAGATCTTGTACCCATCGCCCACTTTCCATCCTATGCAGGAAAATCCAGAGATAAACCATAATCCACAGATGTCTCTCAGGAGTCTCTGGAAAAGTATACTGCGGGAAAGATACCTTTCCTGCAAAAGCGCTTCCTTTATTGAATTTATTTATTTAGATTTATGTGTTGCCTATCTCGTCTTCACCTTAGGTTCTCCTAAAGTTCAGAGAACATTTATCCTGTAATGCAAGTGCCCCTTGTTCTTCTTTTGAAGGCTGGAGCCTATAAAAAGCAATCATCCATTGTGGGCTATGCTGCATTCCAGTTGAGGATGTACTAAAGGCAAGATCAGAAGAAGCAACCGACACTTCTGTAGGTCTGCAGAACCGATACAGTCTACAATACTGGGATGCATATAATACAATATTATAACAACATATAACGACATATGCTTGTGTTATACGCAATATTAATAACAACATATAACGCAATATAAAATTAAGGGATGCAGTGGCTCAGTGGCTAAGACGCTGAGCTTGCCGATCAGAAAGGTCAGCAATTCGGTGGTTTGAATCCCTAGCGCCGCATAACAGAGTGAGCTCCTGTTACTTGTCCCAGCTTCTGCCAACCTAGCAGTTCGAAAGCATGTAAAAATGCAAGTAGAAAAATAGGAACCACCTTTGGTGGGAAGGTAACAGCATTCCGTGCGCCTTCAGCGTCTAGTCACGTCGGCCACATAACCACGGAGACATCTTCGGACAGCATTGGCTCTTTGGCTTTGAAACGGAATGAGCAGCGCCCCCTAGAGTCGGGAACGACTAGCACATATGGGCAAAGGGAACCTTTACCTTTACAATACAGTGTAGGGATTAAGGTGCTGGGCTCTACTTGAGCATGAAGCTTTCTGGGGTGATTTTGGCCCACTTGTTCTCAGCATCTAACATGGTTGTCATAGTGGACAAAAAAATAAATAAATAAGGGAGTCTTACCTACACATCCTTTCTCTTTGCCTGGGGTTTGAAAAGTTCCTACGTGTTATACTCTTGACCAACGCACCAACTTGGAGAAGATTGATGTGGCAAGTGATGAATTACTAGATGGACAGATCTGGTAGAACCTCATGTGCTGATAGAGAAGTTAAGGAAGAAAGATTTGGCCTCTGACCAGTGTGTTCCTTCTTCAAAACACTGCTTCCTAAAATCACCTGGCCTATAATAACTGGAGTTGTGGCCTCTACTCCTGGCTAAGAATCTCCCCGTTGTAAAGTCCATGTTCAATCTTCACTATAAAAGACAATACAGAGAGAAGCTTCTAAACCTTCTGGAACCAACCTAGAAACAAAAATTTAATAACAAAATCATGGTTGCAATGTTTAGAGTTAATCCAATGCCCGGAAAGCATACTGGATGGAGCTATGAAAACCAATAACTTCGTTACTGATTTCTCTTGAAATATAATTTTCATGGAATTTAAAGATGGTAACACCGAGTAATGATTTGTTGGTTCTGTTCACACATGCTTGAGCACAGCTATTAGATTAGAAGACTGGGCCCTGTTCTCTAAGTTTACACAACACTTTGAAGGATGAACAAGTCAACATATACCACCCTGGATGTTTTCACCCAAGAATTATGACCAAAGATAACTTTGATTTGCAATGAAGTAAAATAACAACAACGATAACAACGAAGTGGAAAAAGCTGTCGAAAATGAAAAAGTGAAGACCTTGTGGGACTTTCAAATAGATGGGTCATCATTTAGAACACAATATGCCAGATATCACATTCATCAAAAACCAAAATGTACAATTTATTGATATTGCGGTACCAAGAGATGCCAGAGTCAAAAAAAAGAATTGGAAAAAATCATGAAATATCGCGAGCTGGCCATCGAAAGTACCCGATTATGGATGAAACATGTAACAGTGATACCCATTGTCATCGGGACACTTGGTACCATGTCCAAGTGTTTTATAAAACACATTTAGAAATTGCAGCTTCCTGCAATAACACCAGCGGAACTGCAAAAAACTGCACTACTAGGAACATCGTACATCTTAAGAAGGTACTTGGTTGATACCTAGGATGCTGGCAGCAACCCGTATCAACCATTAGCACCAGTCAGTGGTATTTGGGATGCATTTTTGAATGTTCAGTTGACTGAGTTTCATGTTTAATGAATAATAATAACAATAACAACAACAATACATCAACAAATTGCAATTGCATTTTTGAATGTTCATGTTGAATGGATGCATTTTTGAATGTTCAGTTGGCTGAGTTCCATGTTTAATGAATAAAAGAAATAATAACAACAATATAGCTTGGCATGTACACTCAGTGCTTCTCTACCAGAGACAAATTCCTTATGTGTCTAATCATACTTGGCCAAATAAACTCCAATCCAGTCCAATTCATACTCCCTTCTCTAACTAATGGCCTTTCAGGTGTGTTTGGCCAGTTATTATCTTCGTCAGTGGTCACAGCCATTGACTAGAGGATGTTGGAAAGTGAGACCAACATGTCAGGAGGCACCAGATTAAGGAAAGTCATTAGAAAGATTTAAATAGTGTTTCCAGACTACCTGGAAAGATGGCTGTCACCCATGGCTATTTTGGCTGCAAATGGGAAACACTTGAAGTTAGGAAGGAGAGGGGGGTCTTACAAAACCATCACCAGTTCTCAAACAGGCACAGGAAAAATGAGCCAAGGATGTTAATACCTCTTACTAGATCGTTCACTGTCCTCCTTCAAGCCAACACAATTTAGGAAAAAAAGGGCCAATTTATCTAGAGAAAAACTTCTGATTTATCTCATTCACAATTTTCCGGTCCAGACCTTTATAGTGTTGGAAGAAATGTCCTTCTGGGTTCAGTTCTCATCCAGGGAAATATAACATTCTGCCTTTTTTTATATTTCCTAGAATATTTCATTCTTTTAGGAGGGGGTGGGTGCTAACTTCCTACAATAGCAACTAGGGTGACTTGGTGTTAAATCTGGATTAGCCTCCAAATATCTTATAAACAGAATTTTTTTCCCCTTGTGGTCATCGTAGCCAGCAGAAATAAGCAGCGTATAATGTGTTATGCATAAATAAATGTTTCTTCTTCTAAAACAGCCACTTTTTTTTTTAAAGCAACTCCATTTTCTTAAGAGGGTTTATTTTGGTAATGCTTGGGAATATTTTGCAAAGAAGTTAGAAAAAAGGTCAAGCCAGAATGTTCTCTGGGGGAACATCTCACTGTTTGAACTGGGGTGATGCCAGCATGTGGCACCTCAAAGACGACAAAGCCAGTAATGCTTGGCCCTTGCATTTACCTTCATCGGTCACTCTCTCCTTGCCTTCCCGACAACCTGTGTCTGCAGAGACAAGTAGGAAAAGTGGAAAAAGATCCCTTCAGATGAATGTGAAATAAAAAACGTTAGAATGCGCAGATGGGCAGATGAACCCTAAAAATAAAGGAGAAGGAAGAAACAAAATACTTTTAAACATGGGACTTGCTTTGCCCATGGCTAACTAACAGAAACAGAGGTTAGAAATGACAAAGAGTAAGAGAATGATTAATTATAGAATGAAAACTTTTTCTAGTATGGGAAAGTGAATGTCACTATTATGATGTGATTATTATTAATGATACGTACATTATGATTACCAATATGCTTATTGTCTTTATGTTCTTCAAAATTAATTGAACTCAGACAACACACTGTTCATCTAGATAGCGAGGTTTTCTTTTTATGATTACGAAAGAAAAATCTGTCTGTCTGTCTGTCTGTCTGTCTGTCTGTCTGTCTGTCTGTCTATCTATCTATCTATCTATCTATCTATCTATCTATCTATCTATCTATCTATCTATCTATCTATCTATCTATCTATCTATCTATCTATCTATCTCTATATCTATCTATCTATCTCTATATCTCTATCCTTGCCAAACACAGAAGCAGTTCTAACCTCTTTCAGTTCACACAACCCATTAAGGGCCGCTTACAACCCATTAAGGGCAGCCTACGAGCACATAGTAAGGGGCTCTTCGATGCAGCTCTTAAAAAAAAAACCTCCTCAAAATCCGCTTTCTCGGTTTTAATTTATTAGCGGGTTTATTTGCATATGCATGAATATTTATATCCCCCTCCCCGCTCCAGAAATTCAAAGCAAGGGCATAATCGTCATTAGAAAACCCAAGCGTTTCGTGTGCACGGCGGTCGTCCCTATTTGGGACAGCCGGAGCCTCGTTTCCCCCTCCTTTGGGGGAACTTTGGACATCGCCAAATGAGTTTTGGTTTCCGACCCTATTTAGAGACCGGGGGTCGGATTCTCACGTTCGACCTTGTCGCTAAGCCCGCTCACAGCCGCAGCCAGACTCGCCCCGGGAGGAAAGCCGACACGCGTCCGGTTCCCCACCCAGGCTGAGCCCGATCGACTCAAGAGGGCTGCTCAGTTGCGATTTCCTCGCCTCCGACAGCCTCATCCCGGAAGTGGCCGCGAACGATCTTCAGAAGCTCCGGGGATCCCCCCCCCAATCCTCCCCACCCCCGAGCGTGGGGCTTATAAACCAATCGGGCGGCTGCAAATCTTTCCATTCCCCCCCACCCGCGTGTTGGAGCCCCGCCGCGTGCACGTGTGAAGGCCGTTTTTTTTCCAAGACGCGACACGTGTATAATGCATGAAGAGGCCAGGCCGGGCCTGAAGACAGGAAGAACCCGGGGCGGGGGTGGGAAGAGAGCTGATCTACATAGCTGCCTGACCACCCGGTGGGTGGAAACTCCCTTCCGGGCGAAGGGCAGAAGGGTGGTCGTCGGAATGGGTTACTTTTAATCCCCCACTACCACCCACGACCCCCGCGCGTTGCAACCAACGCAAGAAAGTGGCGGCCAGGACGCGGGTTTTTTTTCCCCATCCCCTTTCCCTTTCTTTTCCAAGCAGCCGATAGGCTCAGTATGCACGTGTGAAGCCGCAGACCCGTGTTTGGGGAGCGCGTGGGAGGGTGGTCGATGCGCGCAGGGCGAGCGACGGAGTCCTTGGGCGAGCCCGCGCCGGCCTCCCTTCGTTTCGTTTCCCCGGGAAGCTGCTCGGCGGGAGTTGGGCAGCACCACCTGGCTGGCGGAAAGTAGGCCGGCCGGGGAGGGCGCAGCTCCGGTCGCTGAGCCGGCCCCGCTGGCGTCTGCAGCCGAGGCTCGGCGGGGTTTGCAGCCGGGCACGAGCGCCTCCATCCCCGGCTGCAAAGGCAAGCCGCCGCCGCTCCGCTCTTCGGACGAAGCGGAGGAAAGGAGGCGCTTTGCTCGCGAGGGCGGTTTCCCCGCGTGACGCCGACAATCCGGCTCGGCGATCCAAGCCCCGCGGAAAGTCGGTGCCGCCGCGGCCGCCTTTGGCTCGCTCCGCGCCAGACGGGGCCGAGGCGAGAGCTCCGGCCCCATCGAGCCCGACTCGTTGCGGGCGAAAGCGAGGGGCGCCCGGGCAAGAGCCGTCTTAACAGCTTGATGGGCCCCTACGACAACTCCTCCCAGGGATAAAAATGTAAAATGGTCCATACAATTAAACATAGATTTATCAGTCTTCATTTTTTAAAAAATAGTTTTTATTAAACATTTTCAAGTTTAAAAAACCACAAGTAAAAAAAGAAAAAGGGGGGTAAAAACAAGAAAAAATACAAAAAATAAATACCAACAGATAAAAAAACACAAACGACATGACAATATGATATAATTTTACAGCTTTCCCCTATCAGCATGTATATTCTGCTTTTGTACTTTACCCTTCTATTTCTCATAGAATTTAACAATTCTAATACTAATGCAGAAATTATATTGTGATAGAATATTATAATACACATACTCGGCGATTAGATACATACATTTTTCTTCTTGTTATAATCAGTAG
Organism: Thamnophis sirtalis; assembly: GCF_051295495.1. Lineage (NCBI taxonomy): Eukaryota > Metazoa > Chordata > Lepidosauria > Squamata > Natricidae > Thamnophis > Thamnophis sirtalis. Next base: position 47,076,587 of record NW_028261393.1, on the reverse strand, counting down.
TTCTTAAGATTTATGTCTCGCGTTGGGTTCTATTCTCTAGCCACTTGTACAGCCCACTCCAAATTTTATAATACTCCCGACTCTTCTTTCTTTTAATTCCATAGTCATCCTGTCCATTTTGGCACAGTCGAGTATCTACCTAATTACCATTTCGTCTGGGAAGGGTAGTTTTTTTGTTTCCAATTTTGTGCAAAGGCGATCCTTTGCAGCGGTTAATGTGTGCAATATTATATATTGATATTTCTATTCTGATACGTTATCAGTGTTGATTTCTATTAATGCATGTTAGTATTAATAAACCGCAGTAAAATATAATAAACATGTTGCTGTATTTATAGGATACAGGGTTATCATACACAGACGAGTATGGGGCCCCTATGCTTGTGGGGCCCACGGGAGTTAAGACAGCCCTGCGCACGGGGGGGGGGGGCTTGGAAGCAACATCATCTGCCCCCAGAAATCTCAGATTTAGGAAAAGACTGGGTGGTGTAGTGGTTAGTGTGTGGGGTGGCCTTTCGGGCGGGGTGGGGATACAGTCCCTGGTGCCACCTTAGCTGTGCCAACTCGGTAAAGAAGTTGAGGTTGGTTTCTCCTGGAGAAAAAGGTGGCATAGGATACCCACCCACTCCAAATCAAGAAAGATAGAACCTTGAATTCTAATTACCTACCGACAGGTAGTCCAAAAATGCTTTTTTCAGGAAGCATCTGGACTTCCCTGTTTTTCTTTCGAAGACGTTTCACTTCTCATCCAAGAAGCTTCTTCAGCTCTGATAAGGATGGCGGGGAATGGAAGGATTTATATTCCTTGCACCCAGCCGATCATGTGCATCTTTTTAGAGGGTCGTTGAGGCCCCTTGGGGGGTGGGGTTCATCTGTATCTTAGGGTCACCTGAGTGATGCTCCTGGTTCCTGTAGTCTGCAAATGTACTTTTTTCCTCTGGAAATCCGTTCCTCCTCCCGCACCATTCAAAGAGTGTTCGCCCCAAATTGTGTAGCTAAAAGTCTGTAGAGATTCTCAGTCAACTAGGTCATGGCTGTCCCAAAGGTGCTTTTTTTCGTGACCCGTCAAAACCGCGGTCCACTAAAGCGCGCCCGACGAAAGCGCCTACGTGACGTCATCAGCAGCGCGACGAAAAAAATTAAAAATAAATTAAATTAAAATTAAAATAAAATTAAAGCAAGCTGATTCACATAAAGGTAAGGGTTAGGGTTAGGTTAAGGGTTAGGGTTAGGTTTAGGGTTACGTTACGCGTTAGGGTTAGGTTTAGGGTTAGGTTAAGGGTTAGGTTTAGGGTTAGGTTAAGGGTTAGGTTTAGGTTTAGGTTTGGGGGGTTTAGGGTAAGGTTTTCGCTTTAATTTTAAATTTACCGCTCACAGCGCGATGTTTTCGTCGCACTGTGATGACGTCACGTACGCGCTTTCGTCGAGCGTGCTTTAGTCTACCGCGGTTTTGTGGTGGAACCCTTTTTTTTCCAGGAGGCAATGGGATTTTCTTGTTTTTTTTTTCTTTTGAAGACGTTTCGTTTTCTTATCCAAGAAAACTTCTATGATGATGAACAAACAGAGATATGTACCACTTGTTATTCTATATAGTAGATTAAGGGAATTGTAATGAACATTGAACAGCAAGGGTTGTTATTTAAAAACAATTAAGAGTAACATAAGCCAAGATATGGAAAAATGGAGAGGGAACATGAAATTTACTTTCAATGGGAAATTATTGAGATTTAAATACAGAATCACAAATTTGGGGCCTCTTAAGGATGCATGATTATATAAATATAGTGATGAGAATAGCTGGGAATTGTAACCAGGTCTACATCTCAGCCAAAAATAGGCTGGGGGTGGATGGTGGGGAATGGAAGGTTTGATATTCCTTGCAGACAGCTGGTCATTTGCATCCTTTTAGAGGGTCGTTGAGTCCACCTGGAGGTGTCACTGTGTCCTCAGGTTACTTGCATGGTACTCCTGTAGTCCTGTAGCACCACTCAGGTGACCTGAGGACATAGATAAACCTCCAAGTGGCTTCAAGGACCCTCTAAAAGGATGCAAATGACCAGCTGTCTGCAAGGAATATTACTCCTTCCCTTCTCCACCATTCAGTCGGAGCCGAAGAAGCTTCTTGCATGAGAAGCGAAACGCCTTAAAAAAAACATCAACAAGAAGAAAGTCCAGTTGCCTCCTGAAAAAAGCACCTTCGGGACAACCATGACCTGGATGACGGAGAATCTTTACATACTACCTACAGGTAGAAAGAACAAAGGAGCGTTTGGGTATCTTGCTTGCACATGGGAGGTGGGGGGGGGGGAAACATTTTTTATCCCCAAACAACCGGCCATAAGGTAAGTGAGATCCAGTCATATCCTTTTTAAGCCACCAGATACTGTCCAGATGATGATTGATGTGGATGTGTTGCCACTCTAAATATTCGGAAGAGACAAGGTCTACCTTGTTGTTATTAGGGCTGTTGGGAGTATACTTCTAGTGTTGGGTCGGCAATATATATCTTTATACAACAACAAATGGTCGTTGTTGCTTTAAATGAGTGGATGTACTTAACAACTGTAAATAACTTTACAATAAGAAGGAGTCAAGAGAGCTCTCTCTCTCTCTCTCTCTCTCTCTCTCTCTCTCTCTCTCTCTCTCTCTCTCTCTCTCTCTCTCTCTCTCTCCTTGTCCTATGCTTGATGACTTGATGACTGGAATGTAAACTGCGCCTGTAAGCTATTGTTTGTTCTTTGAATTGTGTTTGGACTAATATCTACTATCACTGCTTGTGAAGCAATTATCAGTAGTAAAGCTACTTGTTTCACTAGCAGTGTCTGAAACTCTATTCGTGTGTTTCTACTAGCAACTTTCTTTCTCTCTAGCTGTACATTCTGCTGCACTACTTTCTGTCTCCCAACGGAGATACCCCTAACAAGGGTCTGTTTTGATTAGGGGTCACCAGCCTTTCAGACCACTAAATTCATATGTTTAAATCAGAGGTGGGTTCCTACCAGTTCGCACCTATTCGGTAGAACCAGTTCGTCAAATCTACCGAACCAGTTAGGAGAGGTTCCACCAGTGGACCCGGAAAGCAGGCCACACCTACAGAAGAGGTTCCAAATTTTTTTGAAACCCAGCACTGGTTTAAATGCCGCGGACCACTAATATGATCTGCCTAATGACCAGCTGGGTAGGTGTGGCTAGGTGGTCATATGACTGGGTGGGTATGGCCAACTCGATGTCACTCACATCAAGGGGCGCCTTGCCAGCCTCTGCTTACCACTCCTTGCCTGCCCCGCCTGGGATCCTCAGGGCCCCAACAGGAAGCAGTTGTTGGAGCTAAGCAGCCACCAGGAGAAAGAGTTGGCAAAACAGCTCAGTGGAAATTGGATCTGACCAAGAAGGAGGCTAGGCAGAAGCACCTCACTGAGGGCTACAAGCATAGGCTTTCCAAGTAGAAGGAAGATCTGCGGGAGTGCAAGGCCAGGTGCCGGCGCCTGGAGGCTCAGCGGGCTAAGATGGTCAGCCAGTTCCAGGCCATGATGCAGTCCCACTGGAACAAGGCTCTCCGGCTCTTTGCCACCAGCGGTGCTTCCCTCCAGCCTTCTCCCAAAGCCCCCCACCAGGAGGCCGGAGCAGACCCCAAGTTGGAATTTCTGCCCCCTTCCGACCCACACCGACCTCCCCCAGAAGGGGGAGACACTCTGCAGCAATACAAATGTATCTGTAGTTTGAGGACCCCTGATTTAGTGCAATATAAAAATTGCAAATAATTTTTCTCCGGACCAGTAGTTGGTGACCGCTGGTTTAGATCAAGGAAGCTTCCCTGGGTTGTAACAGTCTACCTTGGAATTCCACTTCAGAAGAGCAGGAAGGGCAGCTGTTCATACAACACCGTTCAGTGCATTAAACCATGCTTTAGCCAGTTTGCTTGGATTCACACCACACTCCCACCCCCAGAGGGGGCAAATTAAGGGGACAGATAATCCTTGATTTATAGCCACTCAGTGACGGTCTGAAATTAACAGCACTAAAAAAAATGACATAATCATTTTTCGGTTCCACCACAAATCCGCGGTAGACTAAAGCGCGCTCGATGAAAGCGCGTACGCGACGTCATCACAGTGCGACGAAAACGGCACGCTGTGAGCGGTAAATTTAAAATTAACGCGAAAACCTTACCCTAACCCCCCCAAACCTAATCCTAAACCTAACCCTAAGCCTAACCCTTAACCTAACCCTAACCCTAACCCTAACCCTAACCCTAACTCTAACGCTTAACGTAACCCTAAACCTAACCCTAACCCTTAACCTAACCCTAACCCTAACCCTAACCCTTACCTTTATGTGAATCGGCTTGCTTTAATTTAATTTTAATTTAATTTATTTTTAATTTTATTTGTCGCGCTGCTGATGACGTCACGTACGCGCTTTGATCGGGCGCGCTTTAGTGGACCGCGGTTTTGACGGGTCACACATTTTTCACATGAACGTTGCCGCGTCTCCTTGCTCACCAGATCAAAAATTCAGATGCTTGATAACTGGTTTGTATTTATGGCGGTTTTAGTATCCCCGGATGGTCCCCCTTTGCGAGCTTCGGGCAAGCGAAATCAACGGGGAAGCCAGATTCACTTAGCAACTTAAGAACGGCAGGGATTCACTTTATAACAGTGGCAAGGAAAGGAAGTCCTATAATGGGGCAAAACTCACTTCACAATTGTTTAGCCGCAGAGATGTTGAGGCTCTGTTGTGGCCGTTGAGCCGAGGACTAGCTGTAATGCAAGCATAAGGTGAAGCCTTCCAGCTGTTCGGCTACTAGTCTGCCTTTCTGGCCCGCAATTCAACAGGAGCAGCGCATGTGCCCCCCCCCCCCAAAGTTCAAGAATAAAAGAGAAAATACTGCCCCAAATGGGTGAGATGTAAACAATTAGGTCAACGTTGGTTTTTCAGTCAAGATAATTCCCGGTGGATGAGACAGGGAGAAGTCGTGGAGGGGGGGCGGGAGGCGGTGTTGGTCATCGGGTTTTTGAGTAGCCGGCTGCAGTAGATTTAACAGAGGTCTGAACAGATTTAGAGGGGTGGGCGGAGAGGGAGGGGGGCCGTGATATTGGAACGGAGTCAAGGATCACTTGCAATCTGTCTGCCCTGCAGATTTAAATCCCCCGTTTAAAGCTTCGGTCTGGAAGAGAATGGCAGAGACGACAGGAAAAAAAAAAGTGTAGCGATATAATTCCACCCCGGCACAATGAATACGGCGAGTCCTCGATTTACGACCACCATGGAGACCCAGATTTCTGTGCTTAAGTGAGAATGGGTGAAACGCATTGTTGTTCTTCCATTTTGAAGCCTTTCGTAGCCTCCACGGACTTCCAGCTCCTAGAATTCCCCAGCCATGCGCCATCAATTTTGGAATTCTCCATCTATCTCTTTGGAGATTCTCCGTCATCCAGGTCACGGTTGTCCCAAAGCTGCTTTTCCCCCCCAAGAGGTCAACTGGATGTCCTCGTTTTTTCCCCCCGAAGACGTTTTGCTTCTCATCCCAGAAGCTTCTTCAGCTCTGGCTGGAGGGAATGGAAAGGTTGATGCTCCTTTCTTGCCACCGTTGGTTCAGAGAATAGCTGCCGTTTTGTGAAGTTAGAAGCACGGTTGCTAAGCACGGTTGGCTTCCCCCTTGGCTTTGCTTGTCGGGTGGTCGTAAAAAGAGGATCATGTGACCCACAGGACACTGCAACCGTCATAAATATGAGCCAGTTACCAAGTTGGTCACATGACACGGGGATACTGCAATGGTCTCAAGTGTGAAAAATGATCATATGTCACTTTTTTCAGGGCTGTTGTAGCTTCGAATCGTCACTAAGCAAATAGGTGTAAGTCAAGGACTTACCTGTAGTGTTACCTGCCCACTTGATTAATTTTGTTGGGGATTGGTTAATTGATTGATTATGGGCCATTAAATCTGTGTCAACTCTTAGTAACCATTTTAGATGGTTTAATGCAGGATGATCTGTACCTAATCTGATCTTTCAAGTCTTCCAGATTTCTGTAGACATTTGTGAAGTCAGTTTTGCCCCATTGTATGACCTTTCTTGCCACAGTTGTTAAGTGAATAATTGCAGTCATTATGTTAGTACTACAGTTGTTAAGTGAATCATTGCAGTCATTGTTAGTAGTACAGTTGTTAAGTGAATCATTGCAGTCATTATGTTAGTAGTACAGTTTTAAGTGAATCATTGCAGTTATTAAGTTAGTACTATAGTTGTTAAGTGAATCATTGCACATTAAGTTAGTTCAGTTGTTAAGTGAATCATTGCAGTCATTAAGTTAGCACAGTTGTTAAGTGAATCATTGCAGTCATTAAGTTAGTATTACAGTTAAGTGAATCATTGCAGTCATTAAATTAGTAGTCGTTTTAAGTGAATCATTGCAGTCATTAAGTTAGTAGCAGTTGTTAAGTGAATCATTGCAGTCATTAAGTTAGTAGTACAGTTGGCTTCCGCATTGATTTTGCTTGTCAGGTGGTCGTAAAGGAGGATCACGCGACCCCGGGACACTGCCACTGTCGTAAACATGAGTCAGTTGTCAAGGATCTAAATTTTGATCACGTGACCAATGCTGCAACGGTCATAAGTCTGAAAAATGGTCATTAAGTTCATCCTTCTCTAACGGTCATCCTTCCTTTCTCAGGACCCTTGGAGTGGAGAAAGGCAGCATTAAGCCCCACCTCTCTGGGCTGTTCCTTTGTGACTCATTTGGGCCACTGGGTTCGAAACGGCAGAAAGCACTTTCATTTGCACGAAGGTGGATTTATGGTTTTCCTAGCACTGATGAGGTTACCTAGTATGGTAACAAAACGTCCACAAGGAAACACGCAAGCTGAGAGAGCACTTAGGACCCCACATTTTAACCCTGAGCTACAAATATTCTCCTTTAATGATGCCTTTTCAGTATCCTTGTCCAAAAAGAGTGGACTTTTTGATATGTTTAGCATTGGCTTGATTTATGTCACTGATATTCTCCAAAATGGGGTTTTTTTTAAAAAAGAAAAAAGAAATGGGGGGGGGGAATGCTTTCCTGCCCTCCCCCCCCCGAAGGTGGGACCACCGGTTTATTTAACCATCATTGAAGCTAATAGGCTTCAACAAAAATATGTTGCTATTTTGATGAAGCAACACATATAAAATGATGCAATGCACTCAATTTACATGCAACTGGTTTTGTTTGCAAAATTTATCCTCTTCCTGTCACCAAGAAGGGGGAAGCTTGTAAAGATATGAAAACATCACCTGCAGATTCCTAAAAAAAGGTCGTTCCGTCTTACCCACTCTCCTTCCTAAGCATCTGAATCATCAAACCTTCCCTAAAATTGTTTTCTCGGTCATAAAGGATTGGAAACTTTAGAAAAACAAACGGTTCTCCCCATGTTGACTTGTGGATCAATAAAATAAGCAAGCAGGGGAATTGTAACGACTTCAGACAACTCATAAGAAGCAAGTGGCCTTAATTTATTTTTTGATGTCTACGAACTCTGGCAAAACCCCCAGTTTTTAAAGCCAGGCCTGCAAATTTTGAATGGCACTGATTATCTTTTTTTTTTTTGGTGTATCTTGTTGAGAAAATGAGGAAAGAAAATACAAGCACAAATTCACCCCTACAAAAACACACTCCTGCCATTAGTACAAAAAAACAAAAACAGAAAGCACAATGAGACACTTTTGAAAAACATACAGATCTGTTTATTAGTTAGCTGGTTCCGGTCATTTTTTTAAAATTCTGTTCGATACCTGTAAAAGACCTGGGTTTCTTGCAAGAAAACTTATGTTTTTTTCCCTTCTCTTCCTTCCATCTAAATTGCAATGTTGTTTTTGGTGTTTGTGCATTACTTTTTTCCCCTTAAAGAAAAGGGGAATTATGAGCAATAATACAGAGGCGAGTCCCTTGGACTGCAAGGCGATCAAACCGGTCAGTCCTAGAGGAGATCAACCCTGACTGCTCTTTAGAAGGCCAGATCCTGAAGAGGAAACTCAAATACTTTGGCCGCCTAATGAGAAGGAAGGACTCACTGGAAAAGAGCCACGATGGGAACGATAGAGGGAAAAAGAAGAAGGAGACAGCAGAGAATGAGGTGGCTGGATGGAGTCACCGAAGCAGTCGGCGTGAGCTTCAATGGACTCCCGAGGATGGCAGAGGACAGGAAGGCCTGGAGGAACGTTGTCCATGGGGTCACGATGGGTTGGATGCGACTTCGCATCCAACAACAACAACAATACAGAGGCCCTAAACAGACAATTGAGTAAAATGTTCTATTCCTTTGACAAGAGTTGGGGTGCCATAAAGTGTATACACCTTAGCCTTAACAGGAAGAATTAGCCTGGCAGAAGGATGGAGGTTTTTTAACTGCTGAAAATGGTGCCTTAATCTTCTGTAAGATCTAAGGTACCTCTTTCAGACTTTATTATAATGCCTGCATGGTAATAGGACTGCTTGTTCCCAAGTTAGCTCATTTGTCAAGAAGGGACAATTTGAAAGAGTTTTAGCTAACTTTAGCTAATAGTTTTAGCGTTTTAAAAAAGGGAGTGGGTGGGCGAGGGGTATGGAATAAAATCAAATCACTCGAAAGAAAGCAAATATATCTTCCAACTGGGCAGGCAAGCCCTTGGTATATAAGAACCTCATACATACAGGATCGTCATCAAAGTAAGGAGAAGTCCAGACAAATATATGGAGATACAAATAATGAATATTATTAGAAGTATTAATGTTAGGTTTGTTACATTATAGGAAAATGTTATAGTGATAGGAAGGCAATGCAGAAGGGGGAATTATGAAAGCTAAGAAGGAAAGCTGATATAGAAAGCTGTAAAATTACTGTATATTGTTATGAATGTTCTGTGTTTTGTTTTGTCTTATTTTATCTTTTTCCCCCTTGTTGTGTCTTCCTTAAAGATTAAAACATTCAATAAAAACTATTTCAAAAAAAGAAAACCACGTAAGGAGAAGTCCAGAGGCAGGACGTCCGTTCTGTACAGTGCCAGTATGACGCCAATGTGCCCATTGGTCACATCGGCACAAATTCACTCCTACCAGCCTTTCTTCTTTGGGATACGGTGGGGCCGAGGCGGGCGGAGAGGGCGGGTTAACTCCAAATCTGGTTTCGCTCCAGCTGCGGACCTGTCCTTTTGATGGATCAGGTTGGTGTCTTCTGCAGTGATGGGACGGATGATCTGGCCAGGCTGAGTGATGATCCGGGGGGCGGTCAGCTGTTGGAAAGCCCGCCGCGTGTTCCACGTGGAGCCCACCGGAACTTGGATGCTGCGTTCAAACTGTTGCGTGCTCTCAAAGGGGAAAGGGAGCTGGTTCACCTGTGGGAGGAAAGGGATGCGTCATGGTACGCGAGAAAGACCTTGGGAGACGGGGTGCAGAGATGCTGTCTAGAGCAGTGGTAGTCAACCTGGTCCCTACCGCCCACTAGTGGGCGTTCCAGCTTTCATGGTGGGCGGTAGGGGTTTTGTCCGATACTGAAGCACTTTCCTTTTTTAAAATTTAATTGACGTTAAAAAAGAATTCATAGCATTATTTAAAAATTTTCATTAGGTTTTCATAAAATCACCATTACTGTGGAATTGGTGGGCGGCTAGAAAATTTTACTACTAACAGAGATACAAAAGTGGGCGGTAGGTATAAAAAGGTTGACTACCCCTGGTCTAGAGCAAGGGTGTCAAACTCAATTTTATTAAGTGTTGTGGCCCTCCAGCGGCCAGCAGAGCTAAGAGGAGATTCGGACAGTGAGGAGGTTGGGGAGGAACATGGGCCAGTCCTGGAGTCTGGGGAAGGCTCTGATGAGGAGGGCTCTGTGTCGGAGGCCGAGAGGGGGCCAGTTATCAGCTGCCTTCGGAGTCTAGCATTAGCAATCGACTTATACACTGAGCCCTGTCAGGATCGAACTCCCGGCTGTGGGCAGAGTTAGCCTGCAATACTACACTTTAGCCACTGCGCCACGAGGGCTCATTCAAGCCTGCACAATATCAGAATAAGGCAACAGAGGCAAATCTGCCTTCTGCCTTAGCGATTCTTTTTAAACTTAAGTAGTTTTCATTAATTTTCCCAAGTTTACCATTTGTAAAAAATGGATACTCGGCAACATACAGCCTGAATCTAAATTTTTAGAAAGAAAATAATGGTTGACACACTATGTTAAGATTTAGAAATTGTTTCAGGTATTTGCATAGCTAAAAAAAACCCTTTAAAAATTGCCCAAATTCTTGTAAATTTTTCAAAAATTCCACCCGTACAATTTTGAGTATCCTTTTAGTATAATTTTTTGGGGGGAAATTATACAAGATCCTCAAAAAAAAAAAAAAAAAAGGTTTAAATGTATTTTTTTCTTTAAGCATTGGATTCCTATGGATTTTATTGTAGGCATATAGTAGGTGCCATATCTGTTCCTTGCATTTAGTCACTGATTGGGTACGCACAATTTATTTAAACTGGGTTAAAGATGGAGTAGTTCTTATTCTAAATGGGTTTGGTAGTTTCGCATGTTGGTTTTAAACTCGGGCCATTTAATTCTTCTAACAATTCATTCTATTGGCTGAACCCAGGAAAACAGGTATTCCCAAGACCAAATTAAGTGCTTTGTGTAAAAACCAGCGAGTCTGTGGTTTATCTGATTTGCAGTTAGCATGGCTTGTAAATCTGTCGGCTTAGCTCTGCGTTGTTGACTTGCCAACAACTGGCTTGCTTTCAAATGGGAGCCACTGTGAGATGGGCAGCAACGTTGATCAAATCAATACATCCAACGAAACACACAAAATTTTAACAGGAAGAACCATCCTGAAAAAGGAATGTTGATCTCACCTGATGAGCTGCGGCTAAAACATTCCGCCGTTCGTTCAGCAGGACATGGGGCAGGTGACGGTCTTTCCTTGGGGGTCCAGGCGCTGGTTTGATGAGGAACCTAATTTAATAACAGAGTTGGATAGGACTTTGGAGGTCTTCTAGTCTAACCCCCCCCCTGCTCAAGCAAGGGACTGTATATACCATTCCGGACAAATAGCAATAGCGCTTAGATTTATATATGCTTTAACAGCCCTCTCTAAGCGCTTTAGAGTCAGCATATTGCCCCCAACAATTTGGGTCCTCATTTTACCATCTCAGAAAGATGGAAAATTTGAGAGTCAGGATCCTTGAGGTAGTCAGGATCGAACTGCTGGCAGTTGGCAGAATTAATCTGCAATACTACATTCTAGCCACTGTACCACCACAGCTCTTGTGGAGATACATCGATAGATTGCAATAGCACTTAAACTTATATATCACTTTACAGTGCTTTTACAGCCCGCCCTAAGCGGTTTACAGAGTCAGCCTCTTACCCCGAAAAATCTGGGTCCTTATTTTACCGGAAGGATGAGTCAACCTTGAGCCTGGTGAGATTTGAACTGTTAAACGTCTGGCAGTCGGCAGGCAGCAGAAGCAGCCAGTAGTACTGCATTCATAGCTATCCAGTCTCTTAAAAACCTCCATTGATGGAGCACCCTCAACTTCTGGTGGCAAGTTTAGGTTTAGATTTATATGCCGCCCTTCTCCCAAGGACTCAGAGCGGCGTACAACATTAAAATAAACACATAATACAAAAGTTAAAAAAAATTAAATAGAATATCCCAAACCCAATTAAAATTGACAATGACATTTTTTTTTAAAAAAAATTGAATTAAAATTAACAGTGATCAATAATTTATTTTGTTTTGTTCGGGCCAGGCTGGCTTGCTGGAAAAGCCAACTTTTTAGGGCGCGTCGGAAGGACCAGAGGTCGGGGATTATACGAAGCTCCGGGGGCAGCTCATTCCAGAGGGAAGGCGCTCCCAGAGAAGACTCTCTCCCTGGGGGTCGCTAGCCGGCACTGTCTGGCCGACGGCACCCTGAGGAGGCCAACTGTGGAATCGCACTGGACGGTGGGAGGCTACCAGTGGCAGTAGTTGGTCTCGCAGGTACCCTGGGCCTAAGCCATGGAGCGCTTTAAAGGTCATAATTAGTACCTTGAATCGCACCCGTTCCATTGGTTAATCGTTAGAGAAGCAAAGAGATGGAGCAGAGAACAGGGCAGGGCCCTGGACAGCTATCCAACCTCCTCCTCCAAAGTACCTTTTCTTTTTCTTTTTGCTTGGGTGCAGCCCCACGCCTCCCCACTCTCCCCATCCGGGAAGCACCAGATCAATGGCTTTCGGTTTGCCGGCTTCTTCAGCTGCTCGCTTCTCTTTCAGGAAGTCATCCAGGACGTTGTCGCTCGCAAAGGCTTCTTGGATCATCTGCCTCTGGCTTGAGCCAGACTCCAGCTGCCCAAGGAAATAGAAACAGGCGCTGGTGAAGAAGCTGCTGCTTAGGTTTTCAGTCAACTGGCAAGGCAATGGGTGAACTGGGGCCTCTCTGGGCTATTTTAAATGTGATTTTAAAAAAAAAGTTCAATGACTGAATAACTAATTGCCTCAACATGTCAAACTATTTACTAAGACTGTATTACTAATTTTCTTCTCATCCTTCCTATTAACCTATCTCCTTTCCTACTTATGACTACAACCTTGTTGCTAGTATCCTTACAATTTATATTGTTTTATTTAGTTTCCTGGTATGATTTTTGTTGATTGCTTATTTAGTATCTAGGATTATCACGAAGTGTTGTATTTTATGATTCATGATGAATGCATTTACGATGACTATGATCATGGTTTATCACTTACAGCTTTTATGTACACTGAGAGCTTATGCACCGAAGATAAATTCCTTCTATTCCTTATTCCTATTCCTTATTCCAATATTCTATTCTATTCTGGGCTATGCTATGCTATTCTATTCCTTATTCCAATTCCTTATTCCAATATTCTATTCTATTCTGTTCTGGGCTATTCTATTCCTTATTCCAATTCCTTATTCCAATATTCTATTCTATTCTGTTCTGGGCTATTCTATTCCTTATTCCAATTCCTTATTCCAATATTCTATTCTATTCTGTTCTGGGCTATTCTATTCCTTATTCCAATTCCTTATTCCAATATTCTATTCTGTTCTATTCTGTGCTATGCTATGCTATTCTATTCCTTATTCCAATTCCTTATTCCAATATTCTATTCTATTCTGTGCTATGCTATGCTATTCTATTCCTTATTCCAATACCTTATTCCAATACTTTATTCCAAAATTCTATTCTGTTATGTTCTATTCTGTGCTATGCTATTCTATCCCTTATTCCAATTCCTTATTCCAATATTCTATTCTATGCTAAGCTATTCTATTCCTTATTCCAATTCCTTATTCCAATAGTCTATTCTATTCTGTTCTATTCTGGGCTATGCTATGCTATTCTATTCCTTATTCCTGTTCCTTATTCCGATATTCTATTCTATTCTGTTCTATTCAGGGCTATGCTATGCTATTCTATTCCTTATTCCAATATTCTATTCTATTCCATTCTATTTAATTCTATGCTATGCTATTCCTATTCCTACTCTAATTCCTTAATCTATTCTAATTCCTTATTCTAATTCTAATTCTGGGAGGCTTAGAACTTGCTATAACGATCCTGTTGGACCCCGAAAAGAGATGAAACAGTATGGAATGCAGCAAATAAAATTATTTGCGGTCTTTTCTCTCCCAGCATCTCTGTCCCACATAAGCTAAAAAAATAAACGTTATAAGGGATCCTTCCTTATATTGATGCTAAATAGATAACATCATCAGTGCTGATCAGAGCCCTGATGATGTTACCGAGTTTGGTCATGAAATCCCTGCAAGAAAACATCCATGCTCAGAGAGCACCAAGGACCCCTCATGGCAATCCTGAGCCACAAATATTCTCCTTTGCATAAATCAATGTTAAGAAGCAGGCTCTGATATATCTTGGGGGCAGATTGTTTTATCTGGTTTTATTCTGAGGACCAGCCCAGATTGCTGCACCTGCCTTCCTTCGGTGCCCTTTGGATGAGTAACAACTCCTCGGAACGCCAGGATTAATCCCTGCAGGGTTATTTTGGCAAGATTTCCAAAGTGGTTTGTCCTTGCCGCCTCCTCCTCCTCCTTCCAAAGTCAGGGAGAGTGTGACTGGCCCAAGGTCACTCAGCTGCCTTTACTGTCAGAGGTGGGACTAGGCAGCTGGAGTTAAACTCACAGTCTCTTGGTTTATAGCCGAGTGCCATGATGGCGAACCTATGGAGCCATACCTGAGGGCATGCGAGGCGTTTGTTTGTTTGTTTGTTTATTGGATTTATATGCCGCCCTTCTCCCAAAGGACTCAGGGCGGCGTACAACATTAAAAAAACAACAACACATATTACAAAAGTTAAAAAAAAATTAGAATATCCAAAAAACAAACCCAATTAAGATTAACAGTAACATTAAATTCGATTAAAATTAACAATAATCAATCATTTATTTTATTTTGTTCAGGCCAGGCCGGCTTGCTGGAAAAGCCAACTTTTTAGGGCGCGTTGGAAGGACCGGAGGTCGGGGATTATACGAAGCTCCGGGGGCAGCTTATTGCAGAGGGAAGGCGCTCCCACAGAGAAGGCTTTCCCCCCTGGGGGTCGCTAGCCGACACTGTCTGGCCGACGGCACCCTGAGGAGGCCAACTCTGTGGGATCGCAATGGATGGGGTTCCCCAATGTCAGCTCCAGCATACATGTGCAGCTGAGTTTCAGCCTTCCAGAAGGTGGGGTTGCAAGGACTTGTAGCTGTTTAGAACCGGTTCCAGCTCCCTCCCTCCGCCCGTCCGCACATCATCAAGATGAAGAGCGAGAGGAGGAATTCTGGGAGTTGAAGTCCACAAGTCTTAAAGCTGTCAAGTTTGAACACCCTGGTTTTTTTTTCCCCTAAAGGGTTAGGGGTGCAAGGCTCTTGTAACTTGACATCTTTAAGACTTGCACACTTCAATGCCAGAGGTCCTGAGCCAACAAGACTTGAGGAGGAATTCTGGGAGTTGAAGTCCACAAGCCTTAAAGCTAAGTTTGAACACCCCTGGATTTTTTTTATAAAGGGTTAGGGGTGCAAGGATCTTGTAGCTTGACATATTTAAGACTTGCATGCTTCAAATGCCAGAGTTCCTGAGCCAACATTTTGGTTGCTAAGCAAGAGTGTTAAGTGAGTTTCACCACATTTTATGTTGGCCACGCCCACCCAGTCACATGACTGCCAAGCCACGCCCACCAGGTCACATGGCCGGCAAGCCACTGCCACAAAGCAGGCCACACCTACAGAAGAGGTTCTAAAAATTTTTTGAAATCCACCAAAGCTGGCCTAATATCTTAACCACAACCCAAAGGGGCTCCAAGGAAACCTCTTATACCCTGCTTCCCCACAAAGTCCAATCCCAGGGAGCTATGGCTTGAGCTGTCCATAATGTACCACAAACTGGAGTAGTGGTCACCAAGCTTTCGGACCTCAGGGACTATTAAATCCATAATTTAAAATCACTAATATGAATTTGTGACGGGATGGGGTCCTTCAGGCACTTAGCTTAGCCGCCTGTTAGCGGAGAAAAGCGCCCGGGGTCAACTCTAGCTTTGCTCCCCCATTGCAGCTAGGAATCTCAAATACAGCCAAGAATGAATGTTTGTCTTCTAGCTAGCCCGGACGCTAGATCGGCCCCCTGCAAACTCTGTCTTTTGTGGAGCCCGCCTGAAGTTTCACGCGCCTCTCACTGAAGCGCCTGGACTAGCAGGGAAGGAGGGAGGGAAGGGCTGGAGTTACTAAACAGGCAGCCGAGTTAAGTGCCTGAAGGACCCCATCCCATCAGTGAGCGGGAATAATTGCTTTGCTGGGCCGTATCTGGCCCAGGGGCCTAAGTTTGAGGATCCCTGATTTAGTGCAATATAAAAAAAATGCACAAATGCAAAGTTTCTTCTGCGGGCCACCAAAATTTTTTCGCGGACCACCAGTGGGTGACCGCTGAACTAGAGTGTCCACAGCAGGGGTGGGTTTCAACCGGTTCGCGGCGGTCCCCGCAAACCGGTTGGTCAGTGAACCCGGAAGTAAGTAAAGGGCCCACCCGCCTGCCCGCACTCCTTACCGGTCTTTGAAGGCTTCTGCGCTTCCACGCAGGCGCATGGCACATACAGCGCCTGCGCGATTCTCCGCGAGTAGCTGGAGCATCACGCAGGCGCTAAGACGCATGCGTGAACTGCGTGCGTGCACGAGGACGCCGCTGGCCCCGTTCCAACCGAACTGGTTGGAACGGGATAAGCAACCCACCACTGGTCCACAGCTAGGAGCAACCGAGGAACATGTGGCCAGTTCAAAAACAAAAGGACACCTTAGTTTCCTTCTCTCGTGCATGCACGAAAGAAGCCCCCGGGAGCTACCAGCTTATTCTTGTGACAGCCCCATGACCTGTCTTGTCTTTCTAATTTGGGTTAATGTGATCTGGACTCAACATTGAAAGGAGTGAAAGGAGCAGCTCGTACGGAGGAACTGCGGTAGCCCACTCTGACCAGTTTCAACTGAGCCTTAGGCCCAGGTTGTGTTAGACCCTAGCAAACATCCATGGGGGGGGGGCCCTTCGGGTTGCTTCCTGCCACTCGTGAGATCAGTTAAATCAGGGGTGACAAACTCAAAGCCCACGGGCCGGATCCAGCCCATGGGGTGTGGTAAATCTGGCCCGTAGGGCCACCCTAGAAACAGCAAAGGACCGGGCCACGGTGCCCCTGCCAGGCAAAACGGAGCCCATGGCCCTCCCGAGCTCTGTTTGCACTGGAAGAAGCTTGCAAGAGGGTGCTGCAGCCGAAAACGGAACTTGGGAACCCATTTTTGCTGGCAGGGCTCTGGGGCCACCACAGACGCCGCCCACACAAGTGACGAGCTGGCCACGCCTCCCCTGGCCACGCCCCTCCCCATCCCTGCAAAGTCAAACACAAACCGGATGCGGCCACATCGAGCTGGACACATCAAGGTACCATCATTAGTGCTAGAAAATATGAGATCACTAGCACTGATGATGTTACCTAGTTTGGTCATGAGACGTCTGCAAGAAAAAACAACCAAACTCAGGGAGAGCCAAGCCCCCCCCCCCATTTCACCCCAGGGCTACAAATATTCTCCTTTGTTGGAAAATACCAAACGGGGGGTGCTGGCTTCCCGCCCTCTACCTCAGGGGTGTCAAACTCAAGGCCTGGGGCCCAGATCCAACCCATGGGGTGCTTAGACCTGGCCTGTGGGTCATCCTGGAAACAGCGAAGGAAAGGCCTGCAGTGCCTCTGCCAGCAAAAATGGAGCTTGGGGGGGAGGCACATCCCCGCCTCGTTTTCGCTGGCAGAGAGCTAGCAAAACAAACTAAAAACAAAACAATGTTTCCCCTTTTGCATCTGAGCATGCAAGAAGGGACAGGAAAGGAGAAAGGAACAGAGGAAAAAGGAAAGAAAAAGAAGGGAAGGTGGGAAGAGAGGAAGGAAGGAAAAAGAAGGAAAGAGGGGAAGGAAAGAGAGGGAAATGAAGAGGGAAGGAAAAAGAAGAGAAGGAAGAAAGGTTATAATGAGAGGGAGGGTCTCCCTCTCATTATAGAGAGCAACGAAGGAAAAATAAGGAAAGAAGGGAAGGAAAATGAAGAGAGAAGGAAAAAAAGAGAAGGAAGGAAGGTTATAATGAGAAGGAGGGTCTCCCTGTCATTATAGAGAGCAAGGAAGGAAAAATAAGGAAAGAAGGGAAGGAAGAAGAGAGGAAAATGAAGAGAGAAGGAAAAAGAAGAGAAGGAATGAAGGTTATAATGAGAGGGAGGGTCTCTCACTCATTATAGAGAGCAAGGAAGGAAAAATAAGGAAAGAAGGGAAGGAAAAAGAGAGGAAAGGAAAAAGAAGAGAAGGAAGGAAGGTTATAATGAGAGGGAGGGTCTGAAGGAAGCCATGCCTTAGCACTTGGCCACCACAGAACCCCCCTCCCCCCATTACGGGTGATGTTGAGCCGGCCACACCCCCTGGCCACGCCCAAGGTCAACCCTGATGTAGCCTTCAATGAAATCAAGTTTGACCCCACTGCTCTACCTGAGTAGGCTGCCCTCCTTCCCCACTGATGCTCACCTCATCCTGCACAGCAGCAGGCACAAGTGGGCACCGCGTGGCAAGTGGTTCCCCAGCAAGGACCGCCTTGAGGTCAATCAGGGTCTGTTGCTTGGCTGACTTCTTTGACTTGCTGATCTGGGGCTGGGGCAGGGAATCGGCGCCCATTGACTGGGCGGGCTGGGTCTCTTTGGGTTGCAGCATCTCGTCTTCTTGGGGGACGTCTTCCGGCTCCAGGCCCTCTTCAAGATCCTCCAGGGTACGGATCCGTTTCAGCTTCTCAATCAGGAAGGGCTGCTCCCCGGATGGGGGGCTCGGCGGAGCCTCTGGTGGCACCTCTCCATGGCCAGGTTCTGGACCAGAAGAATCAAGATAGCATGCATCAGAGGAAAAGACTATCCTGACCGAGGCTTCCCAAGAACCGGAAGCAAACTCCTGGTCCCCATCAAAATCCCTTTTCTTAATTGACTATGAATTCTGCTCCTTCACATCCAGCAAAGTCTTTCAAGGGAGGATTTACGGTCACAGACCTCATCTGGCTTAGAGAGCTGCCAGGCCGAGATCTGCAGAACGTGGCAAGGAGCCTCGGAGAGTCACAAACCAATTAAGCGAACTAATTGTCTCCTGCAAACTCCGCTCCCCCTTTGCTCCCTTTTTATTTCCTCTGGGAGGGACCATTCACCATCCACCTGTAGCCTTATTCCTAAGTCGACCCCTGCTCTTTAGCTGTTACCTTCAGTGTGGCAACTCTGTGCATGCAGACACTGGGAACAGGCTCCAGCCGTTCATCTGTCTCACTGATGTCTGACTTTGAAGTCAGCTGATAACTGTCAGACGGCCCTGGCCCCCTCTCTGCCTCCGACACAGAGCCCTCATCAGAGCCTTCCCCAGACTCCAGGACTGGCCCATCTTCCTCCCCAACCTCCTCATTGTCCGAATCTGCTGCCAACTTTGTTGGCCACTGGCGTGCCACAAGAAAGATTGCCAGGGCGGACTAAAGCAAAACTCCATTTCAGATAGGTTCACATGTGCTAGGACAGGGGTGTCAAACTCGATTTCGTTGAAGGCCGCATCAGGATTGTGTTTGACCTCAGTAGGTGCGGGGGGCGTGGCGTGGCCAGGGTGGGTGTGGCCAGCTTGATGTCACTCATGTCAAGGGCGCCTGTGATGGCCTGAGTACTCTGCCAATGAAAACGGGCTCCCGAGCTCTTTTTTTCTGGCTGTGACGGCATCACGCAATCCTCTGCCAGTGAAAAGGGAGCTTCATTTTTCTGGCTGAAACACCCGGAGCCGCTCCTTTGCTGTTTCCAGGGCCCCCCCGTGGATTTAAGCACCTCCCCTGGGCCGGATCCAGCCCCCAGCCTTGAGTTTGACACCCCTGTGCTTGGATAACATGGGAATTGCTTATGTTTGCGTGGCAAACACTCCTGATTAACCCAAATCGCCCCGATTGTCTGGGTTGGGTTCATCCAGCATGGTTCACAATGGTATGAAGGAATGACCTTGGGAGACAGAAGGGAAGAGCGGCAGATCACACAAGGGTCAGAGAAGCAGCAGCGGAGCCCACAGAAGGAGTGGGGGCATAGCAAACAACTCAGAAGGGACCTCTTTAGTTTCTCTGCAGTTTACAGAGCCTAACTTTAGTTTAGGCTGTGCAGGCGAGGGGGGAAATTATACTTTCAGACCTGCAAGATTCTGATAATGTAACCTTATGCAGTAGAGTAGGCATACTTCGTCTGGCTGTGCTTCTTGCATGGATCACCTCATTAGGCTGACACAAGGATGTTGTCTGGTTGTGCAAACGCTCAGACACCTAAATTAGCCAACAACATTCTAGTCTACTGCACCATGCAAAGTCAGTCAAAATACACCTGATATACAGTTCTATAAAGCAACCCAGTTGGCTCAGGTAGTGTAGATAAACTAGGGCAGGGGTAAGCAACCCACAGCTCTGGAGCCGCATGTGGCTCTTTCATCCCTCCGCTGCAGCTCCCTGTCGCCGGTTGGTAAAAGGAAAAAGGACGCAGCGCTAGGAGAAGACTCTATGGTGAGGGAACTGGACTTCCGGTCAGCAGACGAAAAAGGACGCAGTACTAGGAGGAAACTCTCTGGTGGGGGAACCGGACTTTCGGTGGGCTCCAGAATTGAACAGCAGGCTTCCGGTTAGCACCTTCGTGGCTCTCTTTGAGTGTTTAAGGTTGCGACCCCTGAACTAGGGAGTCATACAACGTGCAAACCACGTCAATGAGTGCACAAGTATCAGTGAAGGGAAATCTGCAGATTTCCACTTGCCATTTAACATTCCTCACTCAAGACCAACCCGATCAAAACTTTAGTTCACCAACATCTGATGGAGGCCAATAGATTCTCTAGCCCAGGTACAAATTGATGGTGTATGGCTGAGGAATTCTGGGAGTTGGAGTCCCTACATCTTAAAAGTTGCCAAGTTTGGTGACCCCTGAAATAGAGGACCCCCAAGATATGAGTAAAGCTTTTCTGGATACTTTGGCAACTCACCTTGAAGACATTTAAGGCTCTGCCACTGACCGTCAGAACCTTGAGAGGGGTCCTTCTCGTTGGCCATGGGTGGCTCTTCTCCTTCTTCCTCACTCTCTTCGCTGTCTTCTGCTGGGAGACTTGGCTTCTCCTTGGATTCGGCAGGACTTTTTCCTAACATCCAGGGGTTGTTGGAAGCCATTCCGAGATGCCTCTCATTGACCACATCTGGAACAAGATCCTTCTCTGCTTCAGGGTTGTCACCTACGTCTTCCTCTTCACTTTCTGAGGCTGGAGGGACCTTCTTGGTTAGTTCTTTGTTCTGAGCCAGTTGCTCTTGCATAGCTTGCCTAGCCTGGGAAATAAAAAGGCAGAAATCACTACGTAGCAGCCAAATCAATCAATCAATCAATCAATCAATCAATCAATCAATCAATCAATCTATCTATCTATCTATCCATCCATCCATCCCTATCTATCTATCTATCTATCTATCATCTATCTATCTATCTATCTATCTATCTATCTATCTATCTATCTATCCATCCATCCATCCATCCATCCCTATCTATCTATCTATCTATCTATCTATCTATCTATCTATCTATCTATCTTATCTCTCTCTCTCTCTCTCTCTCTATCTTATCTCTCTCTCTCTCTCTCTATCTATATCTTATATCTATCTATCTATCTCTATATCTATCTATCTCTATATCTATCTATCTCTATATCTCTATATCTCTATATCTCTATATCTATCTATCTATCTATCTATCTATCTATCTATCTATCTATCTATCTATCTATCATCTATCTATCTATCTATCTATCATCTATCTATCTATCTATCTATCTATCTATCTATCTATCTATCTATCTATCTATCTATCTATCGTAGATAACACAAAGCAGGTCTCACTTTTGACTTCATTGTTTTTATCTACATCTTCAGAGATCACCAACCCAAACCAGGAACGAAAAAGGAACAAGAAGCAAAGCACAAGTTATGCAGGACGCCAAAAATGTATCCTAGTTGATACGCTGGGCCAACATGTAATTTATAAAGCACATTTTTGGCCCCGTATCTACCAGGGATGAGGTGTTAAACAGTAAACTTTTGTCATCTGGTATTCCTACAACCTCCAAAGTCAGAAATTCCTGCAAAAAGCAGGCATTAATGATGAACCAGTAGAAAGTTACTTTTTCTTAGACAATTTTCTCCTTTGGAATGGGTTTTCACCTTTCTTGAGAAGAATGTAGAAATACTGGGACTACATTTAATAGCAATAACACTCAGACTTATATACCGCTTTGCAGTGTTTTACAGCCCTCCCTAAGCAGTTTAGAGTGTCAGCATCTTGTCCCCAACAATCTGGGTCTTCATTTTACTAACCTCAGAAGGATGGAAGGCTGAGTCAACCTTGAGCTGGTCAGGACTGAACTCCTGGCAGTTGGCAGAATTAGCCTGCAATATTGCATTCCAACCACACCACCACTATGGCTCTTATATAGCAATAACACTTGGACTTATATACCGCTTCGTAGTGCCTTACAGCCTTCTCTAAGCAATTTACAGAGTCAGGGTATTGCCCCCAATGAGCAGGTCATAATCGAACTCCTGCAGTCGGCAGAATTAGTGTGCAATACTGCATTCTAACCACTATGGCTCTTATATACCAATCGCAATAGCACTTAGACTTACATACTGCTTCACAGTGCTTCACAGCCCTCCTTAATAGGTTTACGGAGCCTCTTGCCCCCAACAATCTGCGTCCTCATTTTACCAGCGCCAGAAGGATGGAACACTGAGTCAACCTTGAGCTGGTCAGAATCGAAGTGCCAAACTGCTGACAGTCGGCAGCCAGCAGAATTAGCCTGCAGTACTGCACTCTAACCACTGCGCCACCACAACTTAACATCTTAAGAAGTTCAGAGGAAACCTTCTCCGATGCTCTCTCACCTGGAGGTCATACTTTGCCATAAGGACAGTTGACTTGGCCCACCTGCCCTTATTCTGGTGTTTGAGGCTCATCCTCTCCTGTAGAAAGAAAGACAGAACGGTCAGCATAATGGAGCATTGGTGCCCCCCGAAAACCAAGAACGCCTGCATGATTATCTCCAAACAGAGAGTCCTCATTTCAGCTTTGTTCGGAAGAAGACCAGCCTGACCTCAATCCGGGCTTTCTCAATCTTCTCCAGCTGTTCCAGGGCAGCCTCTGGGTTGCATTTCCGCAGCGTCTCAAACTCCTGCAGGACCTTCCGACTCTTCCCCTTCCTAACCATTTTGTGAAACCTGGGGGTGAGAAGGAGAGGAATGCCAGGGAGGTAATCAACCAAGTTGTGAAGAAAGAGTCGCCGCCACTTCTGGATTCGAGAAAGTCAACACAAGTCAAGTGGACAAAGCCCTGGAGGAGGGCCAGGAACCCCTTGTCCAACTCTGGATGTTTCAACCCCACTCGAATTGTATGACTGTGGTGTTTTTAATGATGTATCGTTTTTATGTCTGTGACTTGTTTGTCCTCCCTCCCCTTGAGTTGTGAGCCGCCCTGAGTCCCCCCAGGGAAAAGGGCGGCATACAAATAAAGCATCTCTCTAAAGCCTCTCTCTCTCTCTAAAAAATGGCCTGAAAACAGCCTGCTTTTTGACCGTTTTTTGGGTCTTTTTCAAGTTGTTTTTGGACCATTTTCCGGCTGGTTTTTGGGCAGTTTTCAGGCCATTTTCTAGAGGTTTTATTGCCATTTTTGGGGCTGTTTTCCGGCGCTCCAGCACCCGCGAAGACCACCCGGCTGGTGCATTGGAAACCATAAGAGCAGATGGCAACGGTGCGCGTACCCCAGAGAGGGCTCTGTGTGTCACCTCTGGCACGTATGCCATAGGTTTGCCATCACAGTTCTATACTCTATTCTATTCTCTTCTACCTGCCCCATTCAAGGGAAGCACCAGTTCCTTACATTATAACACCTTCCCACCTGTGGCGTTCCAACGCTGCTTACTTTTTACTCTTTATTTTCCCTTGCCGTCGGGCTTTTGCTTCGTAATAGGACTGCAAGGCCCGGGCTCTCTGTAGCTCCATTCTGCGCAGCTTAGCCTGGAATAGATGGGAAAAAGCACAGAAGAGCTGGCTGGTAGTTCTGTGAGGTCCCAGCAGAGTCAAGGTGAAGGAGGATGGGATGGGCTCAGCCAGGCCAAAGGTTTACCTCTTCCAGGCTCATGGCTTTCAACGAGACTTTTTCCTGGGGGGTCAAAAGCGGATCCTTCACCGGCTGCTGGGCTTTGTGGAGAAGGCTGAAGATCTCGTGCTCCAAGGGGGTCCGTGCCTGCAAAGGGGGCAGGTAGGGCATAAAACCACATACGTTCAGGCTAGGTTTGACGCAGGTTGATGAAACCAGAAAGGTGGCTGCTGTTGTTGAAGGCAGACTACAGAAGGGTGTGGGACTATCTTGGTGGTTTTTAAAGCTAGCTTAAAGTAGGATCCCGGTGGACTGGGAGATGATTGAGTGACCAAGAAGTGTACAGTATCTGTTCCCTTAAATTGATTGAAATTAAGAAAGTTGGAGATAATCAAAATATTACAGATATAATCCTTGACTTTTGACCGTTCAAAGACCTACTACGGGCTTACTTATGAATTGGATTTGAAGTGCCAATGGTTTCTCTCCCTCTCTCTCCTCTCTCTCCTTCCCTCCCTCTCTCTCTCACCTTCCCTCCCTCTCTCTCCTTCCCTCCCTCTCTCTCTCCCACCCTCTCTCTCCTTCCCTCCCTCTCTCTCTCCCTCCCTCCCTCTCCTTCCCTCCCTCTCTCCTTCCCCCCTCTCTCTCCCTCCCTCTCTCTCTCCTTCCCTCCCTCTCTCTCTCTCCCTCCCTCTCTCTCTCCCTCCCTCCCTCTCTCTCTCTCCTTCCCTCCCTCTCTCTCTCCCTCCCTCTCTCTCGACTTTCTTGTTTTCCTTTCTCATCCAAGAAGCTTCTTCAGCTCTGACTGGATGGTTGGGAAGGGAAGGATTAATACCCCTTGCAGACTTCCATTCCCCCTTTCCCCCGGCCCATCCAGCCAGAGCTGAAGAAGCTTCTTGGATGAGATGAGAAACATCTTCAAAAGAAAAAGAAAAAACCAGAAAGTCCAGTTGCTTCCTGAAAAAAGCACCTTTGTGACAACCATGACCTGGATGACTGAGAATCTCTACAGACTTTTCGGGCACTTGGCAACATGGCCGCATTTATGGATTAGTATCATGGGAAAATCCAGCCAAGTGGTGAAAAACTGATAAAAACCAGGAGATTGGGAGCTCTAGTCTTGTCTAAGACAATGAAGCTACATGGGTGACTGTGAGCCAGTCATTCTCTTTCTGCCCTAGGCAGAAGACAAGAACAAGCTGTTTCCAAAATGTTGTCCCAAAATTGTAGGGGCTTTTTCAGGTAGTTGCCTGGAGTAAAGTCTGACTTAAAGAAAAGAAAAGAAAAGAAAAGAAAGAAAGAAAGAAAGAAAGAAAGAAGAAAGGAAGGAAGGAAGGAAGGAAGGAAGGAAGGAAGAAAAAATAAGAAGCACAATCACAACTCAACTTCCTGTATAAATGGAACCAACCTCTCTCATTTGCTGAATCACGAGCTAGGAAAAGCATGTTAAAATAGTCAATACAGCACAGGCAGCAGTATAATCCTCTGAAGTCTGCTACCGAGCGCATGCTTTGTGTGCCTGAGGCACGCCTGCACAGCGCTAAAAAAGGAACATTTTGAAGCCTGCAAACATAAGTAGAACAGGAGGTGGGGTGGGGGGGATCCGCTGTGCCACGTGATTTACATTAGCCAGAAAGCAGGAAATCTGACGATTCTAGCTAATATAAATCACCAGTCGCAGCTGATCGTTCCCAACCTGATCGTCGGAAATACTGGCTTGCCCGAACCGGTAGCATTTTTTTACTACCGGTTCAGCCGAATCAATCCGAACCAGTACCATTTCACCCCTGAGCACAGTGTATATCTTAGGGGATAACCACGTTGCTGCAGCTATAGAACAGGTCGACTTTAATGATCATAGGCTCCACATAACACTGACCTGCCAACCCGAGATCACTTCCTCAATGGGCGCAATGCTCACGCTCTCCTGCTGAAGCGGGAAGATCAGCTGCTCCGCCCGACGATTCTGCTTCACGACGGGATCCCATTTGTTCAGCGCTTCGGCCGTCTGAGTGTAAGCAGCTTCCCTGACCACCTGCAGACAAACAGGATACCCATTGGCCCCGACGGTCAAAGCATTCCATTAAGGAGACATTACAAGGGTCAATTACCAAGCTCATTTTACTGCCCCTTTTTTTTACATTCCAAATTTAATTATTTGATTCTTGTTTTTGTTTTATTATATATATATTTTTATATATAGTTTTGGTTTTATAATATTTACTAGCTGGAAACATGTGCTTTACGACGAAACTATGATGGGGCAATGCAGGAGAAATCCAGTTCACTCCGGTTCAATCTGTTGGCTCAGTAGTAGTCGGTGACTGAAACACATAAGGGAATATCGCTCCCGCTGTCGAATCCGGAAGCAGCTCCTTAGGTGGAAGGCATAGACATTTTGGTGAGATACCAACGTTTAGTAGTGTAAGGAGCCCCAGACCGCTCCTGAGTGAACAAGTGGAACATCTGCTAGTTTGAACTGAGGTAACGAAATGTGAGGCCACTGGCAGTTGGAACAGAGTTCTTTTCAGGTGGGGAGGGGGAGTAGAACTCCTTAGCATCAGAACGTGTTAATTACTATATAAGAAATACTAATGATCTGATGGTCATTTCAAAAAAATCCTTTCTTAGTGAGCACCTAGAAGCCAAGAGGAACATACGTGCCAAATTTCAAGTTTGTAGGCTTTACAGTTCTGGAGATTTCGTGATGAGTGAGTGGTACTTGGCTTTTATATAGAGAGATTCATAGTTTTTGTTTTTTTATCTAAGCGTACACTACACCAGAGTCTAGAAAAAAAGGCTTTGCAGAGAGCAGCAAGACAGGCTAGAATCTGTTTAAATGTGGTAACGATTTCTACAGGATGGGAAAAATCTCTCTTTAGAAGTTCCCTACATGAACATACGGTTGAAGCTGTCAGTGCAGTTATTCATGAACTGGAATAGGACTTAGTTACAAAGTCAGCCAATGGAAGCTGAAATTTGCTGGAGAAAGCTAGGAGCCTGGGTGCGGCTTAGCTCTGCAGCTCTGAGTCTGTGCTGAGCTCAAAACTAGTCTGCTGCTCGGAACTGAAACTGTTCTCTCCTCTGCCTATGTTTGCTTGTATTTGCTACTACTTTGGAAAATCTGTTTTTGGTATTGTATATATTTACTTCATGTATTATATTATATGTAAAGAGAAGTTAATGAATCCTGCTGAATCAGTTACCCGTGTGTGCTTTCTGGATGCGATTGCTGCTGCAAACTCTGATAGAACCCATCACGCAGAATGCAAATTCCTACCAACAACAGATACTATAAGTAATGATATTGTCCTTCTCAACTTACCCGTTCGGTCTCCTCCTTACTAAGTGGGATTTCAGTCGGTTTTTTCTGCTGGGCTTTTTTCAGCTGTTTCTGAACGGGGCGCAGAGCTGGCACAGCCGAAACTGGCTGCAGGAGCTCCGAGAGCTGGACTTTCTCACCGGCACCTGCAAAAGGCCATGATATTTCTCAGCCGGGAATGTCGACGTCCACATTGTTAATCTACACACAACTGTCACAGTTACGGCCTTTGAAGCCTCGCCATGAATGTGTGATCAAAATTCAGACGGTTGGCCAAGTGACTCATACGTATGACCGTTGCTGTGTCCCAAGATCATGCGACCACTTTTTTGACCTTCTGACAAGCCAAGTCAACGGGGAAGCCAGAGTCATTCAACCATTGGGTTACTAACTGAGATCAACCGCAGTGATCCACTTCGCAGCGTTGGCAAGGAAGGTCGTAAAATGGGGCAAAACTCACTTATTTATTTTATTTTATTTATTTTAATCTGTCAACAAGGAAACAAATGGGAAAAACATATGAAAAAAATGGCACAAATAAATGGATAAAAATAAGCAAAGCATAGCCATAAACACTTAAAAGAGCACATAAAAATGGTACAGTAGGACAAGGATGGTAGGCATGCTGGTGCACTTATGCCCCTAAATGCTTCACTTAGCAACAGAAATTTTTGAGGCTCAATTGTGGTCATAAGAGGACTATCTATAGACTGTTGCGGAGTACAATTTTTACTATGTGGTCCCTAGGACTTGATGGTACATAATCAAAAGGTGTTGTATGGATTTAACAGAAGCTGTTCTAACCCAAGCTTCCCAAGAACATGAAGCAAACTCCTTGTCCCCACAAAAAATCCTTTTTATTAATTTGCTGTGAATTCTGCTCATTCACATCCAGCAAAGTATTTCAAGGGAGGATTTACAGTCACAGGCCTTATCTGGCTTGGAGAGCCGCCAGGCCGATATCTGCAAAACTTGGCAAGGAGTCTCGGAGAGTCATGAACCAATTAAGCAAACTCATTGTCTCCTGCAAACTCCACTCCCCTTTCGCTCCTCTTTTATTTCCTCTGGGAGGGGCCATTCATCATCCACCTGTGGCCTTACTCTCAAGTCAGCCCCTGTTCTTTAGCTGTTTCCTTCATCTGGCAACTCTGCGCATGCGCACACTGGGAACAGGCTCCAGCTGTTCATCTGCCTCAATGACTCTGAAGGCAGCTGATAACTGGCATACGGCTCTGGCCCCCTCTCTGCCTCCGACACAGAGCCCTCCTCAGAGCCTTCCCCCCGATTCCAGGACTGGTCGCTGTTCCTCCCCAACCTCCTCAAGGTCTGAATCTGCTGCCAGCTCCGCGGGCCACAACACAAGCAAATAAATAAATAAATAAATCTCACCACCACCACCCACGTCGAACTCTGAAATCTGCGCGCTGGCCTCAGTACGTTCAACCTTTCGTCGTCTGCAGGAATGACAGTAAACCAACTTGTTAGTGGGAAAGGATTTCATGGCAATCTTTGAGGGTGGTTTGTTCTCAGTCTCCCTCACCAAGGACTTTCTCTCTTACCGCTTCCCACCAACCAAGGCGGTGAGGGCATCTACCAATTGCCGGTGTTTCTTGGCTGCCCCTTCCTCGTCCACCTGGGGAACAAAAAGACACCCCCAATGAGCAAGAACTCATCAGTTTAACGTTTTACCAAGTTATGAAATATTGTAAAATACAAAAAGTAAATAGAAAAACAGTGGGAAGGAAAAGGGGGAAGAGAAAGCGAGGAAAGATAAGAAGGAAAAAGAAAGAAAAAAGAAACAGCGACTTCTGATTCTCACTGATGCAGTAAAATAAGGCATTAACATCATAATAATTTGAACAAGCCGTTTCTCTAAAGACCTATCAATCTACTCGGTAAAATTGCAAAACCAAAGTTTCATTATTTTCCACTTTAAGCACGAAGTTGAGAAGCAGTTTCCAAGGGGAAACAAAATTTTGCCATTTCAGCCAACTACATCAGCTTTTGCAGCCATTCGTCCAGTGGTGAAATTCATTTTTTTTTACTATTTTTTTAAAAATTTGCCTTTGGTGCATAAGATCTCAGCGTACATAAAACATGGAAGTGATAAATCATGGAAATATGGTCGCAAGTCAAGAACTACTTGTATTTAAATCGTTATAGAGTATAAGTACCATACTAATTTTTATGTAATAGGACATTCCCCCCCGCCCCTCCAACATGCAACAATGGCAAAACTTCCCAATTCACTCATTAAATGCAGGAAAAGGCAGCCATCTGCCGTCGCTGGTGGAAATGCATCCTTGCCGCTTATCCGATCCCGTGCAGAGAACGATTCCATTAAATCAAAACTTCCAGAGTCAGAAGAGATTCGGGGAACGATGACCGAAGCCAGAAGGCACCCCAAGGGATCTTCTCTTGGAAAACCTCACCTCTTCCACCTCGTCCTCCTCCTCGCTCGGGATCAGCTCCCTCTCGGAGGGATCTTCCTCTTCCATAGCCTCCATGGGGGCACTAGGGTTGGACTAGATGACCTTCAAGGTCCCTTTCCAACTCTGTTAATCCTGTTAATTTCCTGCTAACCACCTTTCCTTGCCAAACAGGCTACAGAACACGTGTTGAGTCCTCTCTGCCGTAAAGCGCGCAGGCGATTCCGCCTTTGAAGCCAGACTTTTGCAGCAGTTCCGCCCTTTCCACCCTTTGGAATTACAGTACAGGGGCCGCTCTTGTCCTGTGCGGGTACGCCCCAAGGGTATTTACATATGCTAATTATTTAAATCGTATGCAAATTGGCAATGATACCCATTCCCAGGCGTTGGGAAAGGACTCTGGTAAAGACTTCCTCCAAGCCTTATTCCGATTTCAGGGCGAGGTCCCGGGCAATGTAATAACCAAGTGGGCGGGGCTACCGCTGACCGCGCCGCCCCTTTGGAATCTGGGCCATCGTGCGGGGGGGGGAAGGGCGCGGCTTCCCAGAGCCAATGAACTATAGGAATTCAACGTTGGCCCCGCCCATCCGCTTCGATTAGTTGACGCGAGAAAAAAAAAATCGTTTCAGCTCTTAGCCCCGCCCACTAGACGGCTCGCCCCGCCGCTCTTCCCAAATGACGGCCCGCCCGACCAATAAAAAGGCTGCCTTCGGGGCCAAGCGGGCGGGTTCGAGTCTCCACACAACATTAGAGTCTGCCTGAGGGGACGAAGTCCGCCTCTTTCCCCCCCCCCCTTTTTTTTTTTTTTTTTACATTAAATCCTGCTCCCATTTGTAGAACGAGCCGCCTCGTGGGTCTCCAGGAGAGTCCCCGAGTCGGGCGGTGCCTCTTTCTTCCCTCGCCCACTCTCCGACCGAGCGGCGAAGAAGCCAGCCGAAGAAAAACAGCCTCGCCCTCTTTCCTCTCCCCCTCCCGCTCCGCCCGGTTGCTTTACTTCAGCGCGAGTGACGGGCGGCTGGGCCAATCGCAGTGCCCAACTGAGGCAAGAGGCGGTGCGGAGGCGCGGCTGGGCCAATTAGCAGCTAGTCTCTGTCACCCTCCCCTCAGAATCGCGCCGCGGCAGTAGCTGGAAGGCCTCGGCCGGAGCCGGCCTCGGTCTCAGCCCCGGCAACGCCGAGCGGCAGGTGAGAGCAACGCCGGTCGTGGTGAGAAGCCGAGCAGAGGCGGCGCTCCCGTCTGTGGCCTTTCACGGATGGCTGTCTGTCTGGGTGGGTTGTGCGGTGCAGAGACCCTCCTCAGACCACTCCGGCCTCGCTGTCTCGGCCGCCCGGGGGTGTGGCTGCCCGGCCGCACGTGGGGTGCGGCGCCCGACAGGCCTCCCTTCCTTTGCCAGACAGTCCCCCCTCCTCGGGAGATCGAGGGCGCTCTTTCCTCCGCGCACGTGGGAATGCCCAGACGCGTGTCGAGGTCGGGTTGGTTCCTCAGTGGCGGGGTGGGGGTCTTGGGGTGCGCACGAAAATCTCTGTGGGTCTTGGCTGTTATTGTGGGGCTGGGTCCGGGGAGGAGGAGGAGGGGGTCGAGGCCCTGCCTTTGTCTGCTGGGGACGCTTGTGGGAACGTAGAGAGAGAGAGAGAGAGAAGCCGGGACTCGCGTGGCTGCATCCTGCAGAAAGAGGCAACCTTGGAGGAAGAGACGTCGCTCCTCAATCGTAAAGAAAGAAACGGACGCCAATAAAGAAGGAAAGAGGCTGAATGGCGGGGGGGCCGTGTTTATGCCACGCCTGGCATTTGCTTTTGCGGGGAAGGAAGGAGGCCAGCATGGATGGACGCGCGTGGATCAAGACCCTTCCTTCCCTCCCCAAAGCAAGCGAACAAAAGAACCCCTCCTTCATCCTCCTGCTGTTGAAAACTAAAGAATGAGAGATAGATAGATAGAATGAGAGATAGAGAGAGAGTGATACCATAAATAGATAGAATGAGATAGATAGATAGATAGAATGAGAGATAGATAGAATGAGATAGATAGATGGATAGATAAATAGATAGATAGAATGAGATATATATATATATATATATACCATAGATAGATTATACACGTAGGAAGAGTTTTAACCCATGACAAAGAGGATGGGGAGAGAAAAACACTCCAGCGGTTAAGCTGAAAAAAGTAAAATAAATATGATTTGGCAAGAATAAAAGGAATGAGAAGAACCACATATCATCCTGAGCTCCTTGGAGAAAAATCAGCATAGCTTATTCAGAGCTGAAGAACTGTTTCTGAAATTTTCCCAAAGGCAGGATTCAAGGATCTCTCAGAGGTGGTTCTTCAGCTCTGAAGAAGCTATGCTGATTTTTCTCCCAGGAGCTCGGGATGCTGTGTGGTGGTTCTTCCCATTCCTTTTATTCTTGCAAAATCATAGAAGGCGGATTAGACAAAAAGCTGTTCATATATATTAAAAAGTTGAGTCCGTAGTCTTTATTTTGCTTTTTTCATCTTAACCGGTGGAGTATTTTTCTCTTCCCATGCTCTTTGTCATGGGCTAAAAAACCCCTCGAAGGGTTGCTGAGCCTTAAAAAATAAAAGTGAATCTCGGGTGCTTGCTGTTGATCAGAGCCAAGTTATTTTGAGCCTCAATTCTGAATTTGAGTGGGTCTGTTGATGGCTTCTTCATCAAGCCCATCCTCAGTTTTATTTGTTCAGGATCCTAGTTGGGGAGCCGGGAGGCTGTGGGTGATGAAGACTTTGCAAAACCAAAGCTGGAAAAAAAGAGAAGGGTTTGGGGCGTTTTTTGTTTTGGGGTTTTTTTTGGTAAATGCTTTATTCTCATTGTCTGTGTGGCTTAAAAGCAAGTAGGCGAAAAGGTGGGGCGGAAAGAGACAGGAGGGAGGGTTGATTATTAACCATTCTGGAACCGGATTTAATAAGGAAGCAGATAGGTTTAGTCATTGGGTAACTTTGGAGTGAAGTACTAAGGCCAGTGTACGAAGGTCTGGGTTTGGTCCAAAGGCTTTGTGCTAGACTCAAATACTCTGTGTGATGCAGGGTGTTAACTTTGTGATGAGTGCCTAGAAATCCATGCAGCATTTTGCGGTTACAAATGGAATGTAAGTGATGAAATATTATTTTGACTGGATTGGGCTTTACCCCCTGTAGCACAGACTGATATGTCAGGAGGAGGAAAACAAGCCACACAAAACGCTACTGTGGTTCTTAGGCTCTCTTGTTTATCCTCTGAATCAGAGCAAAGGTTTGCCAGGAATGCAGTGAGGTCCAAGTAAATTTGGATTGTTTTAAACTAGCTTTGTTTGCCAGAGGATGTCATGATCGATTACCCAATACTGGACCAAGCAGGTTTCTTTCATACCAAGGATCACGGCACGTATTCTTTCCTTCTTTGTCAGGCACTTGTCTTGCTTAATGAAATTGTACTGTGACTAAAGCTTTAAATGTAGGATGTGGGTGTGCCAGAAAGGGTTGGCTTCCAATAATAACAGCTTGGACCAATTTCCTAATCTTAAGTGCCTCCTGAGGAGTTGCGTTGACCTTTCCTCATTGCTTACTTTTCCAGGGGCTGAGGCTGGATTGCTGAGGATGGTATGTGCTTCCCGGTGGCCGGAGTGGAGACAGGCCATTACCGAGTTACCCCACCTTCAGTGAAGGTGCAGCCATGTCTGTCCTGATAGCAAGAAAGAAAGTGACGCGGAAATGGGAGAAGCTGCCAGGAAGGAATACATTCTGTTGCGATGGGCGCATTATGATGGCCCGTCAGAAAGGCATCTTCTATTTGACACTCTTCCTCATTGTGGGGACGTGCGCTCTCTTCTTTGCTTTTGAGTAAGTTCATCATGATTGGCCTGCTTGCTTGCATGTTTTATTCACAAGACTGGAATTCATTAACAGCCCACATTCTTATAGATCTAACTGCTGCTTGAGCAAGGTCCCGAATATTATCTGGGACGCTGCACTTGCTCTTCACAATCTGTTTTCCTTGTTGCCTTCTAGGAGGAGACTTTGTGATATCCAAAGGAGAACATCTAGATTCAATCACATATTTGTTCCATAGAGCATCAACCCTGTGAATTCTCAAATTTCTTCTTTCCACTATGTATTCAAAATGGATAGTGATTAACGTGTGTGTGCACACACATATGTGAATATACATAAGTATGTATATGTATAAACCATGTGTGTGTGATGTATGCGTATGGGTAGATATGTACTTTCTTGTGAGAGCAGGCAACAGAATTTCATTTTTAATGTGTGCCAGTGTGTTCACAATAAAAAATGACAAGATTATCTTATAGTTGCTGTAGCACAGGACTGTCAAACTCCCAGTCCATGGGCTGGATACGTCAAGTGCTGACCATGCCTACGCCCGGTTTAGCGAAGGGGGAAAAAGTCCCAATATGTCATGTGACACCATCCGTGACAGTGTGAGTTTGACACCTCTGCTCTAGCATGCTACAGTCCATTGGGCTTCTTGCGGAGGTGGATATGCTGCTTTTTGTCTTGATCGCTTTGGATGAAAGCGACAGAGTTGTCTGTTTTCTCCCTTCCCACACCAGTACATTCTTCAAAAAGAAGTTGGTCAAAGCAGAACATACTAACAATCAATCTCATTTATTTTGAAAAAGGCTTTGCTAAAAGATGTCAAGAACTTATCTTTTGAAAGGTTCTTTCATTCTTGTGGTTTCTTATTTAAAAGAGCTAAATCAAATGAAGGAATTTAATACTGTAACGTTTAATGCCTGGTAAAAAGTGAAGAAAATTCTTGGATCCTTTCCTAGTACGGAATACCGTGTCAGATTTCAAAGATATTTGAATAGTAGAGATTGGATGCACTTGTTCAAGAGATGTGATTTCTATTGTGGATTGGGGAGGATTACTGACCAGAAGGTCCTCTTTCTCAGAATATGGTCCACCTTTGGGAATATTCTGATAGGAATGGCTTAGAGTATGAATTTAGGAAATGGCATAATAAAAAGAGGTTGTGTTCTGCCAATAATGTTTGTAGCATAATTTGCGGGAACCTTTTTGGAACTGCTTTGTTATGAGGCCAGTACGCTAATGTGAGTTTATCTGAAATTTATGCACTTGCCTCATTTCTAAGATTCATAACTTGGTCACTTGGCCAAAGGAAGACTCATTTCTAGAAAAGGATGTGGTTTAATGCATATTATATACAAACAAATGTGTAGGGGGTCAGTTTTTTGCAGATGAAGGCAAATTCTAGTTTTGTTATACTGATAGACTGCTGTCTTCATTGGCTCGTAATTATCTTTTTGGAACCAAATCTGTTACAAAGGAATGTGAACACCAGAGGAAACCGGCATGTATGGCCCCATCCCCCATATCTCCCCCCTTTGGAGCTACAGTATCTAATGAGTACCTTTTCCCATGTTTTCCGTTAAAGCTGTGAGCATATCTGAAATCCACAGCTGCAGTTGTGGTTAGTAGAAACAGGTCCTTTCAGTAGTATCTTCTCCTACACCCTCTGTTTTGGAGCGGTTGGTTAGAGTTCTACCAAAAGAATTTGTTAAAAGTCTACATGCTTTTAAAAGAAGATTTACTTCTAGTATTTATTCTTGCCATGCCTATTTTCACCTGTTGCTTTGGACTAATCATTTTTGATTTGTTCATTTTTAACATGTATATAGATACAGACTTTGCCACTAGATCTCCTGGCATTCTGTAATAAGATAGCTTGTTGAACATGAAGAGGACTTATGGAAGCATAGCATCCTTTATGGTCCTCTGGGTGCTTTGTGTATACATCCAAGGCCAATCTTATATATCTTGATTCTGGCATTGTCTGCCTCCATCTCCTGTAGTGACACTGCATCACTCTTACCAATCTTGGCTACCTCCATTTGTAATGGGTTCCTTAGGGTTTTATGACTGTTGCATTCATGAAGATAATAGAGTGATGGATCAGTCTTGCTACACAAATGATTATATGTTGGCACTCATGTCTTTCAACTCAGTTTGATGAGCAT
Organism: Thamnophis sirtalis; assembly: GCF_051295495.1. Lineage (NCBI taxonomy): Eukaryota > Metazoa > Chordata > Lepidosauria > Squamata > Natricidae > Thamnophis > Thamnophis sirtalis. Next base: position 47,041,157 of record NW_028261393.1, on the reverse strand, counting down.
TCAAGCATTGCTGGCGAGAGGGGAGCAGACCGGTCTGAGTCTGCTTCTCATCCTTGAAAATTAAATGGCATTTGGCCACTTACTTTAATTTTTCTTGTTAACTTATAATTTAGAATAGAATAGAGCTGGAAAGGACATCTTCTAGTCCAGCCCCTGATCAAGCAGGAGAACCTATACCATCTCAGAGAAGTGACTTCCTGTCTCCTTAAAAACTTCCAGTGATAGAGCACCTATGATTTCTGAAAGCAAGCTGTTCCACTGGTTAATTGTCCTCACTGTTAGGAAGTTTCTTCTTAATTTCAGGTTGCTTCTCTCCTTATTTAATTTTCAACCATTATTTCTTGTCCTGCCCTCTGATGCTTTGGAGAATAATTTGACCCACTCTTCTTTGTGGCAGCCTCTCAAATACTTAAATACTGCTATCATGTCACCCTTAATTATTATTTTCTTTAGACTAGGCAGACCCAAAGCCTGCAGCCGTTCTTCATTTGATTTAGTCTCCAGGCCTTTGATTATCTTAGTTGCTCTTCTCTGAACTTTTTCCAAAATCTCAACATCTTTTAAGTAGTGTGGTGACTTAAATTGGTTGCAGTGTTCCAGGTATAGTCTTACTTTGCTCCAAATTCTTCCTTGTTTAGCCCTGCGATGGGATGGCTGTGTCCAAAAAGATGGGGGGGGGGAGGTCCTTTTGGAGACTCCTACTTGCATCAAAGCTGGCAATTACAGCCAGGAAGGTCATATTCAGGATGCATGAGTTGTGGCCTCCTTTGGATCAGGAGATTACTAACTCAAGGCCTTGTCATGTTGCATTTGGATTATTGCAATTTACTCTTTATGGGACTGTCCTTGAAGGCCATTGGGAAACTTTAATTGTATGCCTACTAACTTGTCAACACCAATTTTGTGGGAGGTGCACTCGTTATCAGAAGCCTCTTGGGTGCAACTCAAGGTGCTTGATGATCACTTACCAAAGCCCCACATGGCTCAGGTTGCTGCTATTTTGGGTAGCATCTGACCCAAAGTACAGTCTTCCCACCCAGTTCCCAAGATAGAAAGATGTTATGGGTGAGGGAGGATCACGAGGACAAATTAAAGTTATGGGGGGAGGAAGTAGGGAACCTGATTTTATTTGGGAAAGCAGCCAAAATTGCTTTTTCCATGGGTCTTTTGGGCTAGAAGGCAATACTCAACTTATGAAAGGAGTATTCTGTAGCTTAAGTGCTATGTGATGAGTTGCAATTTGTTGATTTTATTATTTGTCTTTTATGATGGTTGATACGTTTGTAACTTGTGAGTTGTCAAGTGTCCTAGGAGGAGAAGGGATATCTTAATCAAACAAATGCTGTTGTATTAATTGAACAATGTTAAGTGGGAAGCAGAGAGTATCCTGCCTCGGAGAAGATTTCAGAAACAGTTCTTCAGCTCTGAATAAGCTATGCTGATTTTTCTCCAAGGAGCTCAGGATGATATGTGGTTCTTCTCATTCCTTTTATTCTTGCCAAATCATAGAAGGTAGAATAGACAAAAGGAGCTGTTCATACCTAAGCAACCTTCAGACACCCAGATTCGAGAATTGTGGCATTATGCATAGAACCCGAGTCTCTGTACCACTTTTCTGATATTAGTCCCTGTACTATATTGGTATTTTCCTGGAGTAATATCTTTCGAAACTGCTCTCCCACCTTGAGTAAACATGGCAAATAACAAAACTGTCATAGTATTGTATAGTAAGCTGTTCCCAGGTTAGAGAATGTGACAAAACAGTGAATGTGTAGAACTGTTAAATATTTAATATCGTTCACTGAGAAATCTAGGAGAAATATTACCCCAGGATGCACTTTGGCATGAATCAGCAATAATACAAAGTGGGAAGTATAGTACCCAGAGGTCTTGTCCAGCACTTTATATGTAGCTGCCTGATTGATGATACAAAATATTAGAAATAAATAGCTACACCCGATATGTGAAAGGTTATGTTTGAAAACTGAGGAGGATGTGTCTTAAGCATTAAGACACGGTGGCGCAGTGGTTAAATGCAGCACTGCAGGCTACTGCTAGATCAGCAGGTCAGCGGTTCAAATCTCACCGGCTCAGGGTTGACTCAGCCTTCCATCCTTCCGAAGTGGGTAAAATGAGGACCCAGATTGTTGGGGGCAATATGCTGACTCTCTGTAAACCGCTTAGAGAGGCCTGAAAGGCCTATGAAGCGGTATATAAGTCTACTGCTATTGCTATAAGCATTAAAAGACAATAGAGAAGATTGCTGTATGTGAACTTTTAGAAAGGTTAATTCAATCATATCAATTTCATCAATTTTGATGAAAGTGAAAGTTGGAAAACTTCATGTTATTAGTTCAGTGTGAATCTTCAATCTGTTCTCCCCTCTTGAGGTTTGCAAGAAGAAATTAGACAGGTAAAGACCACGATGTTATAATCACCTGCGATGCTGGGGAAATGTTTCTAAATAAAGAAAGAGAACTTTAAATTTTTTAATAGTTTTGTTTGCATTTCTTAATGTTTCAATAAGATCCTGGCATTCTCCTCTTTAAGCAGAAATGAGAACAAGGTGAAAAAGGACATGGTGAAGGGTATCATTGAGGACTATTGTATAAGTTCAGAGCCATTGAGGACTATTGTATAAGTTCAGAGCCAAAGTACATAGCAACTTAATGTTGATTTTGTTATGCATGTTTAGCCTGAGAGACAAGGTTAATTGGCTGATTGTGTCACTTCCAAACAAAACACTCGTTTTGCTTCTGATTCACATGGAACTTTGAAAGAAAGAACCAGAATGTTTTGCATTTGAAGCTTGCTTCCAGAAGTGTTGAAAGCTATAGGAGGATTATTTTAAGAAATCACTGTGATTCATCTTAGGCAATTATTTAAGCGGTGGGGTCTCTTACCCTAGCAATATTTTTGACTTTTGGAGTTGGTTCAGGGTTTTTTTTAATTATTAAAAAAAGCAATGTTATCAAAATGTTTGTGTTGTGAATAGGTTTATCTAAGTCATGTAAACTGATTTCCATGAATGCTTAAATGTTGTTTACGTTTCAATATACTTCCTGCCTTCCCTTTTAGATCAACCAGATTAAAAATGTTGGCATGGAACACTATTCTTGGCGATGTGCTTTTTCTTCAAGGGGCAGGGCTGTCAATTTGATACAAAAATGCATGTGTTCCAACATTTTCATTGTGTCATGTATGTGTTTATGACGGAAGACCCAAAATAGGAGAGATAGATGGGGAGGATGATCCATTTGGGATCCCTCTAAACCAGACCCCCGTGCAGTTAAAATATATAAAACTAGACAACCTGTTGCTCATTGCCATTGTTTCAGTGAATATCCATTTGAGATACACATGGTTGAAAACGTTTTGCCACCGTCGTGCATCATTTCACCCAGTTAAAGGTTACAGCCATGAAAGTTTTAGTAGTACATAAGCTAATCCACGAGCCAGCAATTCTTGCTCTCGTTATTCCACTTATTCTCCGCTCTTGATATTTAAAGTGCCGGACATTTTAACTCATTAAGGATGTCTTGATTGTTTTGCTTGAAATCTGAGATCAACTGCCCTAGACGAGCACAATTTCCGTGTGAGCTTTTCCTCAATCATCATTCTTTTTTTTCAAAAAGTCATTTTGCAAAACAGGCACATGATTGTTTGAAACCAACTCCCTAAAAACAAGTGCCAACCTAGAGTGTCAATAAATGCCACAGGAGGAAGCCAGAAATCAGTGTTGGTCCTTATACAAATATGATTTTGTTCTAAGCTTGCACAGCTGAGACAGTTCTAAGAGCTTTCAGCAAATGTGGGATTGACATCCCAAAGGTGCTTTTTCAGGAGGCAACTGGACTTTGGGGGGTTTTCTTTTGAAGACATTTCACTTCTCATCCAAGAGGCTTCTTCAACTCTGACAGGATAGCTGGGGAAATGGAAGGATTTATATTCCTTGCAGACAGGGGGTCACTTGCATCCCTTTAGAATCAGGGTCCTTGAGGCACTTGGAGGTTTATCGGCGTCCTCAGGGTCACCTGAGTGAGCGGTGCTTCTGGTTCCTGTAGCCTGCAATTTTTTCCTCTGGAAATCCGTTCCTACTCCCACACCATTCAAAGGATGTTCATCCCAAATTATATAGTTAAAAAGTCGGTAGAGATTCCTAGTCATCCAGGTCATGGCTGTCGGAAAGGTGCTTTTTTCAGGAGGCAACTGGACTTTCTTGTTTTTCTTTGAAGGTGTTTCACTTCTCATTTGAGCAGCTCTGACAGGATGGTGGGGAATGGAAGGATTTATACTCCTTGCAGACAGCTGGCAGTCTGCAGCCTTTTAGATGAGAAGCGCAACGTCTTCAAAAGGAAAAAAACAAAGAAAGTCTAGCTACTTGGGACAAGGTAGATGACTGAGAATCTCTACAGATCCTGCGATGGATGAGTATTGTTTTTAGAAAAGGGGTTCTTGAAATACAAACTGCTTCAACAAGTCCCTTCTACGGCCTCTAGTGAAAGAGTTGAGATCTACAGTGCTCCGGATTCTTGCCTGGACCCCCTTTTAAGAACCTTCCTAAGTCTTCACAGGAACCGACCATCTTTATGTGTTATTTCAGTGACCTGAATTTTTTCCTATTCCAGGTGCCGGTACCTTGCTATCCACCTCTCCCCAGCCATCCCCGTCTTTGCTGTAATCCTCTTTTTGTTTGCAATGGCAACCCTGTTGCGGACAAGCTTCAGTGACCCAGGAGTCATTCCACGGGCCCTACCTGATGAGGCAGCTTTCATTGAAATGGAAATAGGTACGTGGGGTGCCGATTGGCAAAACCAGCCAGCCAGAGGATGTAGACTGCCTCTCTCTCCCCCCCTCCCCCGTTTCGCCCGGAGAGATGGGCAAAGGTCAGCTTTCATTTCAGAACGCTCTGCTTTCATTTCAGAAGCAACCAATGGAACGGTGCCTCCCGGCCAGCGGCCACCTCCACGTATTAAGAACTTCCAGATCAATAACCAGATCGTGAAGCTGAAGTATTGCTACACCTGCAAGATCTTCCGTCCACCCCGGGCCTCACATTGCAGTATTTGCGACAACTGTGTAGGTGAGTGATGGAGGCTGGGATCCAGTCCCTTCGGGGCTGAGAAAATGCACCTTATGTTTTCCCGATGGTCCCTCAGCAAGCTGCTATCTGCTGCTCTGCAGAATTCAAGACATTCTAAGACAGCAACTAAGGGACATGGGGGCTCAGGGGCTAAGACATTGAACTTGTCGATTAGAAAGATCGGTGGTTCGGCGGTTCAAATCCCTAGCGCCGGATAATGGGATGAGCTCCCGTTACTTGTCCCAGCTTCTGCCAACCTAGCAGTTCAAAAGCATGTAAAAATGCAAGTAGAAAAACAAGGACCACCTTTGGTGGGAAGGCAACAGCGTTTCGTGCACCTTTGGCGTTTAGTTATGCTGGCCACATGACCACGGAGACGTCTTCAGACAGTGCTGGCTCTTTGGCTTTGAAACAGAGGTGATCACTGCTCCCTAGCACATATGTGCGAGGGGAACCTTTACCTTTAAGGCAGTAAGTGTTCCCTTTTGCTATTGATTGAAGGAAAAACAAAATTGAGGACCTGGCAACTCCACTTACTGGATGCCTACAGACGCCAGTCTTCAAACCTCTCTTTAAGTGTAAGTTCTAGACTTTCAGTGAAACGAAAGCAGAGTTTTGAAGTTAGTAATTTTGTTGCCACGCAAGCCTCCACACAAGTCTCTGCGGTGATACGCAGCTTCCTTATAATAAGAGGATGAGAATACCTGAACTCAAGTAAGCCCATCAGACCTTGTGTTCTGCTACTGTTTTCAGGTTCAGTTAAACTAGACCTTCTCCCACATTGCTTCTGGCTCCCTCGGCATTCCCCCACATAGTCCAACGTTAGGTTTACTTTACCGTACACATAAAAATTCGGCAAGCCTCTTTTCCTGTAGGCTGCTGGGTATTTCACACTATCACGGAGATGCGCTTCTTAAAAACAAAGCGAGCTTTGAAGGCAGAAGTTGCCCATTTGACAATCCTCCTCCCACCTTGAAAGCGAGAGCATGAATCCGTTCCATAGTTAGCTGGAAGGATTGTAGCGTGGGCTTGGTATGAGAGTGAAACTTGACAACATGCTGGCCGAAGTTTCCGTGACAGTAGCCAAGAGAAAAGCAGGAAAAGCTTCTCTGTTTTGTGTTTTTTTTACAGAGCGCTTTGATCATCATTGCCCCTGGGTAGGAAACTGTGTGGGAAAGAGGAACTACCGTTATTTCTACCTCTTCATCCTTTCGCTGTCGCTCCTCACCATCTACATCTTCTCCTTCAACATTGTCTATGTGGCCCTGAGTGAGTAGGGCTTGTAGTCAGGGGAGGAGGGAACTGGACCAAAAAGCTTTGGACAGACATCTTGGAAAGGAAGGAAGGAAGGAAGAAAAGGGGGGGGTGAGGACGGGGGGAAAAAAGCCTTCAATCTTTGTGTGGTTAATCATTGTGGATTAAATACATTGTGTTTTCCATCTATGCAGAATCCCTGAAGATCGGCTTTTTGAGTACGCTGAAAGAAACTCCAGGGACATATCTTTTCTGCTGATTGATTGATCGGTAGCCGTTTTTAAGTTGGCCAGAGAGAAATAGGAGAGAAATTATTCCGCCCTGCTCTCTCCAGGGGAGGGGAGGATGGCGGGGGGGGGGGGGAGGAATGTGGTAGGGATAGCATTTGGAGAAGTTAATGATTCTGTAAGGAGTTTGTGTTCCTTAACTGAGCTTTCCACGGCTCTGGAGGTTTTGATTTGCTTTTTCACTCTTTGGTCTGTGGTGGGCCTCACTGGATTCCACACGTTCCTGGTAGCCTTGAACCAGACAACGAATGAAGATGTAAGTACTTCCAAAGACACATTCTCTCTCTCTCTCTCTCTCTCTCTCTCTCTCTCTCTCTCTTTCTTTCTCTCCCTCTCCCCTCTCTCCTTTTCTCCTTCTCTTTCTCCCTCTCCCTATTTTTACTCCCTCTCTCCCTCTTCTCCTCTCCCTCTCCCCCCTCTCTTCTCTCTCTCCCTCTCTTCTCTCTCTCCCTCTCTTTCTCCCCCTCTCCCTCTCTTTCTCCCCCTCTCCCCATTTTCTCTCCTCTTTCTCCCCCTCTCCCCATTTCTTTCTCTCCTCTTTCTCCCCCTCTCCCCATTTCTCTCTCTCTCACGCACACGCGCGCACACGTAATCTCTGTGAGAATGTTCTTTTTTTGGAAACATTTATTAGAGCTATTTTCATAGACGTCTGCCCTTGCTCTAAACAGGCGTGACTAAGTTTCTTGAAAGAATATCCATTCTCCTTTGAATGGATTGGAGCCACTGGAATACCCTTCCAAAGAACACAATAAGCTTTCTTCCAAACATGTCGAGATTTTTTAAAAAAAGGAAATCTTCATTTATTGAAGTAAAGACTATAAATGCACTTCCATCTTCTCTCCCTTTGCTTCAATTTGCAGTCTTTCTCGAATCCTCAAGCAGAATAGTGCCTTCCTATTCAACTGGGCCGTTTTTTTCTTTTCATTTGCAAGCAGTAAAGAGCCTTTGACTGGTGTATCAGACTCTGGGGGAGGAAAACTCTTCTGTGGATGAGGAAGGCATCTCATTAGGGCAAAGTAATTAGAAAAACAGCAGGTGCCAAGAGTTCCAGGAGAGATCAGTTGGAAGAAGCCGGAGGAACTTGAAAGATGCTTTTTCATTTGGGATCTGGATGTACATCATCATGTAGATCGATGCTAACATCGGTTCTGGATTTTGGGAGACTGCTCTTGTTCTTTCAGATTAAAGGCTCCTGGACAGGGAAGAACCGTGTGCAGAATCCCTACAGCCATGGTAACATTGTGAAGAACTGCTGCGAAGTTCTGTGTGGTCCTTTGCCTCCCAGGTGATGCTTCCATCTCTGTGTTGTTCCCTGTGTATGAAAGGGTGCAGCAGTTGTGGTGGAGAGGGGTTTGAGGGAAGGGCCCCTTCCCGCAGGTTTAAGTACAAGATAGAATCTAGCTGTTGAGGGGTCCTTGGTGCTCTCTGAGTCACGAGGTTTCATTACCCAAACTGAGTAACGTTCATCAATACTGGAGATCAGTGGATTGGCACTGATGATGTTACCTAGTTTGGGCCATGAAATGTCTGCAAAAAAACCAGCAAGCAGCAGCAGCAGCAGTAGTAGACCCCCTCCTCCTCCTCCTCCTCTCCTCAAATCCCTCTCCCTTCTAAGCACTGATGCTGTTACCTAGTTTCGTTCATGAAACGTCTGCAAGAAAACCACCAAGCTCATAGAAGCACCCAGGACCCCTCTTTTTTTCAACTTCTGATTTACACACTTTCTCCTTTATTGGCAATTTAGCTGTTCTCATCTCTATAAGCATCCCCCACCCCCCACCCCCACTCAAAAGTCTATTTTCCCTGATCATCCGCTTCTGCTTTATAGCGTGCTGGATAGACGGGGCATCTTGCTTCAAGAGAGTGTTGTCTCAGGGAGCGGAGCTGGGCCTGAGCCCAGAACGCAAGGAGAGAGAAGCGCAAAGGAATGCAGTGCCCAGGAAGCCGGTGGCGGCCCCGAGGGCGGCGGTGCCTTCCCAGAGCAAAGCCTGGTAAGTGTGGAAAGCACAGGTGCACTTAGGGTGAAAACTACCTCCTCCCAGGCTTGGCACCAGCACAGTTTTCTAGTAGCCCAGAGGGAAGTTACTGGGGTGGATGGATTTCCAGAAGCGATTTCTATTCTAGGACTGCCACGGTGGTGCAGTGGTTAGAGTGCAGTACTGCAGGCTACTTCTGCTGACTGCCGGCTGCCTGCAATGTGGCAGTTCAACTCTCACCAGGCTCAAGGTTGACTCAGCCTTCCATCCTTCCGAGGTGGGTAAAATGAGCACCCAGATTCTTGGGGGCAATAGGCTGACTCTGTAAAACCGCTTAAAGAGGGCTTTACAAGCACTGTAAAATGGTATATAAGTCTAAGTTCTATTGCTATAATGGGCAAGACACCAAGCCACATTTAATAAGTCACAGGATTTCTATAATGGGCAAGATACTAAGCCGCATCTCTTAACGTGTCTCCAAAGGTGCATAAGATTGATAGTTTTGCTTTCAAGGAGCCGTTTGCGAGGACTCTGCTGTGAATTGCCTCCCCCCTCCCTTCTTTTCTTCCTCCCCAGCTCCCTGGGCCAACAGACAAGGTGCCCCAGGAAGCCACAAAGCCACCCGTTGTTGCTGCTGCTGCTGCAAAAGAAGAACCATCATCACCTGTTCAGACACTCGATCCTGCGCAGATGACACCTTAGCCTCCGAGATGGACCCGAGAGTGCTTTTTACTTGGCTGCCTCTTGTGAAGCTGCAGCGTGAGCAAGGACGGGAACAGCTGGCTGGACAGCATGTTGTTCCTTAGGCGGTTTTGTTTCGCCAGCGGTCGTTGAACAGTGCCCACAAACTGACAGTTGCCAATGCTCCCTTTTCTCACAAGAGGCTGGGCACTCGCTGCTGCTGCTTGACGGACTCTTCCTCCGTCGGCAGTCTCTAGCCCAATGAAGGGAGTGCCTCTCTGGCCACCAGCCCTGGAAGACAGAATAATGTGCTGGGAAGAAAGGCGGAACCTGGTGATCGTGATCTGTGCCATCTCTCTCCTTGTGACTGCAGTATTGTGTGTTTGACTGGTCCCGTTTGCCAATGGAGTTGGGCTGGATCCACGGAAGCCTGCCCCCCCTGCCAAGTTCAGAAATCGCAGCCTTCCTTAAACGTTCCTGACTAAACAGTGCCAATTGGCAGCTCGAGGTCCCAAATAGTTCCTAAATTTTACACCCTGCCAGGGGACCACGAGGTCCTTTTGTCTGCCCCCTCCCCCTCCCCCCAACGTCTGTTCAGGTATTGGAATCTGTGGTGCAGTATCAACCTTCCCTTTCCCCCCTCCCTTTTCCCCTCCTCCCTTTTCGATTGGTTCTGATCTTCTTCTATTTCCTGGAAAGGGTAGAGCCTTCCTTCTCACTAGCAGTTCCCGAAGGGCTGCTGGGGAAATGGGGTCACAAGGGCAGCGTTAAAACGCTCTGGAAGCAGAAGAGCCAGTGTTGTGTGGGTAGAATGTTTATCGCTGTACAAGTGGACCAGGTAAGGCTCTCGGTCTGTGACTTCCGTACAGTCCCATGATGTCTGTGCTCTTAAAGCTCTTTTGATCCAGGGCTGGAAGCTGCTTTGGGAAATACCTGACTAAATTATGACTTGAGTCCAGATGCTTGTGTGTTATTCAGTCCTCTCTCTGCGTTGAGAATCCCATCTGCCGGGGAAGCCATCCTGTACTCTGAATTTGGATGGGGTGGGCAAGTGGAACCACTGCAGATCAACTCTGCCCATAGAACCATATTGTGAAGCTGTAGTATCCTATACGCTTCTGTGGTGATTGTGCCAGTCGGATGGGAAAACAGAGGTAAATGTTTTGAAGGCTGTATATTTTATGGCCCGCCAGCAGAGCTGGCAGAAGATTCAGACAGTGAGGAGGTTGGGGAGGAACATGGGCCAGTCCTGGAGTCTGGGGAAGGCTCTGATGAGGGCTCTGTGGCAGAAGCAGAGGGGGGGGGGGCAGAGCCATATGCCAGTTATCAGCTGCCTTCAGAGTCGGACAGCACTGAGGCAGACAAACAACTGGAGCCTGTTCCCAGTGTGCGCAGCTGCAGAGCTGCCATACAAAGGGAACAGCTAAAGAACGGGTTGACTTCAGAGTAAGGCCACAGGTGGATGATGAATGGCCCCTCCCAGAGGAAATAAAAGAGTGAAAGGGGAGTGGAGTTTGCAGGAGACAATTAGTTCGCTTCATTGGTCCGTGACTCTCCGAGGCTTCTTGCCAAGTTCTGCAGATCTCGGCCTGTCAGCTCTCCAAGCCAGATAAGGTCTGTGACCATAAATTCTCCCTTGAAAGACTTGGCTGGATGTGAATGAGCAGAATTCACAGTCAATTAATACAAAGGGGTTTTTTTCGGGACCGGGAATTTGCTTCATGTTCTTGGGAAGCCTCGGTCAGAACAGTATATCTCCTTGGTGATGGAAAATTAATGTTCGGTTGAGAGAGGAAGCCAACTGAAAGTCATTTCCTCTGGAGTTTATTCCCACAAAAGAATGTTTGGGGAATGATTTTTTTTTTTAAAGCCTGTTCTCCGAGTACAGTACAGGTAGTCCTCTTAATTACGACCACAATTGAGTCCAAAATTTATGCTGCTATGAAACATTCATTCGAGTTTGCCCCATTTTATGACTTTCCACAGTTATTAAGGGAATCGTTGCATTTGTTAAATTAGTAACCCGGTTGTTAAGTGAATCCGGCTTCCCCAGTGACTTTGCTTGTCAAAAAAAGTCGTAAAAGGGGATCACGGTGACCCGGGACACTGTGACCGTCATAAGTATGAGCCACCTGCCCAGCCTCTGAATTTTGATCTCCTGACCATGGAGATGCTGGTGACAGGTGTGAATAACTGTCACAAGTCACTTTTTTCAGTGCCGCTGTAACTTTGAACGGTCACTAACTGAACTGTTGTAAATCGAGGACTACCTGTAGCTACCGTCTCTAGAGCGGGAAGCAAAGAAGGCCTGAATCTTTGAAACCTACTTCCCGGAATGTCTCCGGAGGTTCTCCATCATCCAGGTCTTGCTTGTCTCAAAGGGGCTTTTTCAAAAGGCAACTGGGCTTCCTTGTTTTTCCTTCGAAGACGTTTTCGCTTCAGAAGAACCGAAGAAGCCTCTTGGACGAGAAGTGAAACGTCTTCAGGGAAAGCCCAGTTTCCTTTTGAAAAAGCCCTTTGGGATAGTTCCCAGGAAGTAACTTGGTTTACATCTGTAGAGAATCCGGGGGGGGAAACCCCGTATCTCGAAAAACGGCTGGGAAGAGAATTTTGCAGTGATTCAATCTTTCGCATTCCTGCTCGCCTTGGGATGATCGATCATTCGGCCCCAGAGCCGTCGGGATTGGAGGCTGGCAAGGCCTCCCTGGCGCATTTTGGGATAATACACCATCTGCCCTCCCCACCTGGCCCTCAATGCATCAGAGAAATAGAAGCGGTTTCCACAATGCCTGCTGTGATTGACAGTCGAAAGAAAACACAACTCTTTTTCCAAGTGTGTATCTGTCCATCCTTGTGTCAAGAGCAGAAAAGGCTGCTGGTGTTTTTTCCCCCCTTGCTGCTGAAAGAAATCACCTGCTCGGTTTTAAGATGAGGTTTTTCATGTTATCTCAGGGAGTGGGCGAATGCTAGCTACCCACTATGTCCATCTGTGGTTTCAATGAAGGTTTTGGAAGGTGTGTTGTTAAGTTTTGTTCTGTGGCCTCAAACGGCCCCTGCTGCTCACCTCCGTTCTGCAGCCAGGCCTGGCCGCTCCTGCTTATGTGCAAGATTCAGAATTTCCCGCAGTTGCTTCTTTTTGTACAGTGCACCCCTTTTGATATAACCAACGAAGCTGTGCTAAGCAGACCAGCCCTGGGCGCGGAGCAGAAAAGCAGGCAACGGATATCTCCCTTTTGCTGCCAGTTTTCAAGATCAGGCCTGCTTCACTTCACGTTCCCTGTTCTGCAAAACCTGTCTTTTGAGATCTTCCACCCTTTTTTGGATGAAGCCTTGGGGAATAAGCTACCTAGTTGTGCTTCATAATAGAGTCCTGGTTCTATTTTCTTTCTTTCTTTTTCTTTCTTTCTTTTTCTTTCTTTCTTTCTTTCTTTCTTTCTTTCTTTCTTTCTTTCTTTCTTTCTCTCTCTCTCTCTCTCTCTCTCTCTCTCTCTCTCTCTCTCTCTCTTTTTCTTTCTTTTCCTTCCTTCCTCTTTCTCTCCCTCCTCTTCCTCCCTTCTCTCTCTCTCTCTCTCCCTCCCTCCCTCCCTTCCTTCCTTGGAATATTTTACCTTTTAATTTTTCTAAAAACAACACAGACATACAGGTCACAACTACACTCCAGAGGGGAAAAATGTGCTTTATTTGAAAAATAAGTACCGGAGAATAGAGCTTGCCATGTCATAAGAGTAAGCCAGTTTAGAAATTGCACCTACCTGTTCTTCATTAGAATCTTGTTCTAAAACTACAAAAAACCCCAGCTTTTTACAATAAAGTAGACCTATTGGAAACGAAATAGAACAGAGTACCTCTCCCCCCCCCCCTGCTCTTCCCAACTACAGCTACAAGAGTGAAGACCCTCTTCTCAGTGAGGGGAGGATGGAAGAAGCCCCAGTCCCATTCAGAAGTTCTTTGTGGCGGTATTTGGATTGCGCAGAGCTGGGGGGTGGGGGGGCAAGCAAACACTATTTGCACCCAAAGAGAAGACTGGGCACATGGAGGCAAAGGCGAGTTTGATGGACTGCTGTGGCCTAGAGGTGGAGCTCTCGCCTCACAATCCAGAGTTTGTGAGTTCAATCCTCCGTAGAGGCAGATGTAGGGTCTCCTGCTGGGGCAGGGGGTTTGACTAGATGACCTGCAAGGTCCCTTCCAACTGTGATAAAACCTCTGCTTCTTAGGAAGTCTCAGCGTAGCATCTCACCGCAGGCCAAACTCTGAAAAGAGGCACCTCTGGCATGCAAGAGCCCGGCAACAGAGTCTTTGCTGCAGTCCTCTGAGCACTTTGGATCTGAGCCTTCTCCTTATTTATCAGCCAGGGCTTGGAGCTGTATTCCTACTCAGCGAAAGAGTTATCTTTGCAGGGGGAGGGACGGAGGCGTGTTGTTCCTGGAAGAACAGCTGGTGCTTGCCAGCCAGCCAGCCAGCCAACCGGGGCTCAGGATACAGAGAGAGCAGCCTTCCTCCATCTCAGCTCGAACTGGTCAGAGAGTGGGATGGCAGCCCCTCCTGAAGCTTCACGTCGTCTTCCCGCCCACTGTCCAGAGTCTCTGCCCCTTCAAAACAGCCGGAATCACGGGGAATGTCTTCTTTGAGCTCTCCGGGAAAGAGCTGGCCCTCCGAGGTGCTGCCTCCTTCCTCTTCAGTCTCGCTGCTTGCTGTGTGAGGAGAGAGAAGCCAGCTGTTAAAAAAGAAGAGTTGGACAGTGCCAAAAGTGGCGCTGGGAAGGGAAGAAGGATGGTCTGGCCTCATTTGTTTTCTTGGGTCGTCGTGGGTGCTTAAGGGACTGGAATGGCAGGGGTTGGACTAGCTGACCTCCAAGGTCCCTTCCAACTCTGTTAATCTGTACCTGTATCTCCTGCTTGAGCAGAGGGTCAGAATAGAATAACAGAGTTGAAAGGGACCTTGGAGGTCTTCTAGTCCAACCCCCTGCTTTAGGCAGGAAACCCTACACCGCTTCAGACAACTGGTTACCCAACCTCTCCTTAAAAACCTCCAGTGTTGGAGCATTCACAACTTCTGGAGGCAAGTTGTTCCACTGATTAATTGCTCTTAAGTTGCTTCTCCTTGATTAGTTTCCACCCATTGCTTTTTGTCCTGCCCTTTGGACTAGCTGACCTCCAAGGTCCCTTCCAACTCTGTTAATCTGTACCTGTATCTCCTGCTTGAGCATAGGGTGAGGATAGAATAACAGAGTTGAAAGGGACCTTGGAGGTCTTCTAGTCCAACCCCCTGCTTTAGGCAGGAAACCCTACACCGCTTCAGACAACTGGTTACCCAACCTCTCCTTAAAAACCTCCAGTGTTGGAGCATTCACAACTTCTGGAGGCAAGTTGTTCCACTGATTAATTGCTCTTAAGTTGCTTCTCCTTGATTAGTTTCCACCCATTGCTTCTTGTCCTGCCCTTTGGATTAGAAGACCTCCAAGGTCCCTTCCAGCTTGATTTTGATTGATTGATTGGGTGAGAAACAGACGTTTCTGTAACCTGCCTTGTGATGAGCAGGAGCTCATGGTAAATATCGGGACCACCAAACTGGGTGGCTTCCCTCTACAGAGACATGTTTACATGTTAATAAAGGTAAAGGTTCCCCTTGCACATACGTGCTAGTCGTCCCCGACTCTAGGGGGCGGTGCTCATCTCTGTTTCAAAGCTGAAGAGCCAGCGCTGCCTGAAGACATCTCTGTGGGCGTGGCCAGCATGACAATGGAGGAAGGACAAAAGGAAGCTCTTTTGGAAGGCAAAGGGCACTTACTGTCATAATCCAGCAGGAGATCGGCTGCCGTAAGCAGTTTGGTGCGATGCTGTGGGTCAGTGATGTTCAATTCATTCAGGTGGTTCTCTTGCAGTTCCTTGAAGTCCTCCACGGTCTGGTAACCATTTAGTAACAGTGTAGAGGTGTGCTCCTAATTGGGGAGGGGGAAGAGACACAGGTCCGTTGTAATACTTGGAAGAGATTACCTGAGGGGTGGGTGGGATTTGTTATACCTGTCCCTGTAATAGCAATAGCCCCTAGACCTATATCCACTCCACAGTCTTCTTTGCAGCCCTCTCTGAGCGGTTTACAGAGCTTGCCTCTTGCCCCCCCCCCCCCCAACAATCTGGCTCCTCATTTTACCCACCTGAGAAAGATGGAAGGCTGAGTCAAACTTGAGCCGGTTAGGATTGAACTGCTGGCAGTGAGCAGAATTACCCTGCAATACTCCATTCCAACCACAAGGAAGGCGGGAGGGATGGCAATAGCCCTTAGACTTCTATATTGCTCCATAGGGGAATGAGGATTTTGCAATAGCCTTCCCCCTGGAGTGGGGTGGGAATGGAGATTTTGCAGTATCCTTCCCCTGCCACACCCACCAAGCCACGGCCACAGAACCGGCAGTAAAAAATAATAATTGAATTTCACCACTGGTCCAAACCTCTGCCGCACAGCCGCTCCTTCAGTTCCCTTTTAATATTACACGAGATGTTCGGAGAATGGACCAATGCCATTTCCTGTTTATAAAGTATTGTCCTGGCCAGGCACGCTATCAGAGTGTTGGAGGTGATGAGTAGCACTCCTCTGATGCATACGAGGCAGGAGAATTCCTGGAAACTTACTCACCCAGGTCAAACCCAGGACCCATTTAGTTCTGCTGATTGTATGTATTGGCCTTGGCTACCCTGGTCCTCAGCAGCTGGCCAAGACCATGGCCATCACCCTCTAGTCCTTGCTGGGGGAGAATGACCATACACCCTGACTTCTCAACGGGATCTTACACAGCTTCACCAAGAGAGGTCAGGAATTAGAAACACCTGCATCCATGCAGTATACTACTCCCTAATTAGAACCTAATTAGAACAATTAGGTTCTATAAGTATGCCTAGTTTAATTAGAAGGACTAGGGGAGACATGACAGCAGTGTTCCAATATCTCAGGGGTTGCCCAAAAGAAGTCAAGCTATTCTCCAAAGCACCTGAGGGCAGGACAAGAAGCAATGGTTGGAAACTAATCAAGGAGAGAAGCAACTTAGAACTAAGGAGACATTTCCTGACAGTGAGAACAATTACTCAGTGGAACAACTTGCCTCCAGAAGTTGTGAGTGCTCCAACACTGGAGGTTTTTAAGAACAGACTGGACAGCCATTTGTCTGCAATGGTATAGGGCCTTCTGCTTGAATAAGGGGCTGGTCTAGAAGACCTCCAAGGTCCCTTCCAACTCTGTTGTTCTAATTAGAACAATTATAGCAATAGCAATAGCAGTTAGACTTATATACCGCTTCATAGGGCTTTCAGCCCTCTCTAAGCGGTTTACAAAGTCAGCATATCGCCCCCACAGTCTGGGTCCTCATTTCACCCACCTCGGAAGGATGGAAGGCTGAGTCAACCTTGAGCCGGTGAGATTTGAACCGCTGAACTGCAGATAACAGTCAGCTGAAGTGGCCTGCAGTACTGCACCCTAACCACTGCGCCACTGTTCTATGGGTATGTCTAGTTGAATGAAAAGAAGGACTAGGGGAGACATAGCAGTGTTCCAACATCTTGGGAGTTGCCCCAAAGAAGAGGGAGTCACGCTATTCTTCAAAGCACCTGGACAAGAAGCAATGGGTGGAAACTAATCAAGGAGAAAAGCAACTTAGGAGATATTTCCTGACAGTGAGAACAATTAATCAGTGGAACAACTTGCCTCCAGAAGTTGTGAATGCTCCATCATTGGAGGCTTTTAAGAAGAGATTGGACAACCATGTGTCTGAAAAGGTATAGGGTTTCCTGCTTGTGCAGGAGGTTGGAGTAGAAGACCTCGAATGTCCCTTCCTACTCTTATTATTCTGTTGATGCTACCAACTTCCATTTCCCCCACCACAACCACCCTCTGAAGTGGGTTGGGGCTGAGAAACAGACTTGCCCAAAGTTACCCAACTGGCTTTCCTTTCTAAGGGGGGACTAGGCATCCTACTGAGTCATTCCACCCCCTTTTCCTGTTAGTGCTTCATTGGCAGGGCAATGTTCCCACCTCAAGGTTCATCCGTTGCAACAGCTCCTGCAAGGTTTTGGGTTTTGGCCTTTTGCTCCTGTGCCGCGAACAGGTCTTTGTAGCCGGGACAATCTCTTCAGGGATGATGCTGACGTAGATAAATTTGAAGGAGCCCACTTTGTCGTTCAGGAGGCCGGTCCAGGTGCCGACGGGAGGCTTTGCAATGATGTGGATGATGTCCCCTTTCTGTGCCAAATGCCATATCGTTAAAAACGTCTTGTCAACCAGATCCTGATCGGTCTCCGGTTGAACAATTCATCACAATTATGCTTCATTCTGCATGTCACAATGGTCTAGGTTTGCACAACACGTTATGCCCTAAAGCTGTGGTTTACAAGCTTGATTCATGCAGCGCAGGAAACCCAAATCAAAACACGCGTCGGGTTCCTATGACGCTTATTCCTAAGAAAACAAAAGCTGCACATTTCCAAAAAGCATATCGTGTTGCAATGTTGACTTCTGGGGAACGGTAGCGAACATCAAAGAAGGTAGCAACTAACCTAATCATCCGATAGCTACTGTATTGTACAACGTATAGGTATTAATGGGCTCTGCACAGATTTTCTTAATAAAATCAGAGCAATGTTTTATTGTATGGGCGTCCAACCTTGGCATCTTTAAGACCTGTGGAGTTAAACTCCCCAGCCAGCTATGGTCAGAAATCTGAAGCCCACAAGTCTTAAAAGTTGCCAAGACTGGACATCCTGGTTTTATAGGAAGCGAAATTAAATCTCTCAGGCAACCACCAAAAATGCTTATCAACCCACAATATTCTAAGTCAGGGGTTTCCAGCCTCTGGGCTGCAGTCCACTATCGGGTCGTGACCTATTTGCAACCGGAGCCGCATGAGTGGCAATATGCATGTGCGCACACAGTTCGACTCATGCAGGCATCAGGCCAGTGCGCGCGCACACAATGGGTTGTTTCTTGACTGTAGGATCCAGACCCTTCCCACTCTCTCGGCCTTCCGGAAAGCCACTAAAACCTGGCTGTTCCGGCAGGCCTGGGGCTGTTGACCCCAAAATATGGTCCAGCCCCATTTAGAACGGAGTGTATGGTGTGCTGTTTTTAAATCTATCTTTTCTTTCCCTGTATTTTATTTTTGACTTATTTCTGTACTGTAAGCCGCCCGGAGTCCTACGGGATTGGGCGGCATATAAATGTTATTAAACTTGCAAACTTGCACCCTTCCTGGGTAGAATCTTTCCGTCATTTTCTCCTGCTGCTTTTGTTCTTTTTCTTTGCCGCAGAAAATGAATTTGGGGAGAAGGATTACCTGCTCTATCTTTTTCACTTACGGCAGGGGTGTCAAACTCAAGGCCCCGGGGGTCCGATCCAGCCCGCAGGGTGCTTAGATCTGGCCCAGGGAACCGCTCTGGAAACAGCAAAGGACAGCCCCGCAGTGCCTCTGCTAGCCAAAATGGAGCTCAGGAGGGCTGTGGGCGGCGCTGCCGAGCTCAGTTTTCCCTGGCAGAGTGTTGCAGGAGGCCGTTGCAGCCGAAACAGGAGCCCGTTTACACTGGCTAGCCACACTCACCCCCGCCATGCCCGCCCAGCCACCTGAGGTCAAACACAGCTCTATAGCAATAGCAATAGCAGTTAGACTTATATACCGCTTCATAGGGCTTTCAGCCCTCTCTAAGAGGTTTACAGAGTCAGCATATTGCCCCCAACAACAATCCGGGTCCTCATTTTACCCACCTCGGAAGGATGGAAGGCTGAGTCAACCTTGAGCCGGTGAGATTTGAACAGCCGAACTGCAGCTAACAGTCAGCTGAAGTGGCCTGCAGTACTGCACTCTAACCACTGCGCCACCTCGGCTCTGATGTGGCCCTCAATGAGATTGAGTTTGACACCCCTGACCTATGGCATTGGAACTTTGAGCAATACTTTGCCTTGGACTCTGATTTAATTTTGGATGCTCTTTGGATCCCTGACAGTGGCATTAGGGACACTCTTGCAAAGCTCCTTATTGACAGCACCCACCTGAAGCTTCAGAGAGTCCTTATCGTAGGGGCTGGGAATAAAATCCGTGTGGACCTTGGCCTTTCCACAGAAGGGTCCATCATATGGCATAGAGATGGTCTCTTCCTTGCTGCTTACGGTGGGACTGAACAATTCCCTTTCTAGAAGGGGACGAGAGCCAGGAGAAAGAAATGTTAGCCGACTCAGTGGCAGCCTGGAGACAGTTTCATTCAAGTAGTTCTCGACTTACAACAGTTTTTTTTAATCAAAGTTACAATGTCGCCGAAAAGAGTGACTTGTCACCATTTTTCACACATCATTGCAGAATGACCCCCACGGTGACATAATCAAAATTCGGACAGTTGGCAACTGGTTCATATTGATGATGATTGCAGGATCTCCGGATTGTGTGATCTGCTTTTGTGACCGAGCAAAGTCAATGGGGAAGCCAGATTCACTTAACAACCACGTTACTAACTTAACAACAGCAGTGATTCACTTAACAATTGCAAGAAAGGTTGTAAAATGGAGCAAAACTCACCCAACAAACATCTCGCTTAACAACATACGTTTTGGGCTCAATTGTGGTCGTAAGTCAAGGACTATCTATCTCGACTTAGGGTGAGTTTCTCCACCTTACGAACCACCAGAATCATTGCTCTGCACATGTAGTTCTAGGTTTTGTTAAGTAATATTTGCACTTAATTCTATATTGGGAATGTATCTGCTGAACAAAACTCTGCATTGGTGACAGGAAGGGCATCTGGCCAGAAAACACTCAGCTCCATTCTGTTGCCCAGACTCCACCCCGCGTGGGATTATGGGGTTGTTAAAAGATGATTCTATAGTAGATAGACCCTATCTCTGGAATGTTATACAGTATCAGGTCCTGGACACAGTAAACCAGAAGAGGTTTAGGAAAGGCCTATCAGAGACCAGAAGCTGAATCTCCTGAAGACAAGGAGAGAAGAGGGATGGCTTAGTCTTGAGAAGGAGGAAGGACAGAGAGATCTTTTCAGTTACTTGAAGACTGTCCAGACTTCTCTTATGGCCCTCAACTGCAGGACACAGAATAATGGATGATGTTACAGGAAGGCAGATCCCTACTGAACAAAAGCATCTTTGTGAGCATGTAGCTGACTATGCAAGACCTTATAGCAATAGCAATAGCAGTTAGACTTATATACTGCTTCATAGAGCTTTCAGCCCTCTCTAAGCAGTTTACAGAGTCAGCATATCACCCCCACAGTCTGGGTCCTCATTTCACCTACCTTGGAAGGATGGAAGGCTGAGTCAACCCTGAGCCGGTGAGATTTGAACCACCGAACTGCAACTAACAGCTGAAGTGGCTGCAGTACTGCACTCTAACCACTGCGCCACCTTCCTCTTTGTGGAATATATTCACCTACAGCAGGGCTGTCAAATTCAATTTCATCGAGGGCCGCACCAGGGTTGTGCTTAACCGTGTGTGTGTTGGAGTAGCCAGGGTGGGCGTGGCCTGCTTGATGTCACTTGTGTCGGGGGCAGCTGTGGAGGCCAAATGCTAAGGCAGGATTTCCCACGGACCCTTCCTTCCTCTCATAATCTTCCTTCCTTCCTTCCTTCCTTCCTTCCTTCCTTCCTTCCTTCCTTCCTTCCTTCCCTCTTTTTCCTTCCCTCTTCATTTACTTTCCTCTTCCTTCTCCTCTTCTTTTTCCTTCCCTGCTCTCTTCTCATCTTTCTTTCTTTTTCTTTTCTCTTTCCCTTTCTCCTTACCTGCCCCTTTTTGGATGCTCAAATAGCAAAAAGGGGACACCCCTGACCTACAGACTAGACAATCTTCTGCTTCAAGAAGAATTAAGAATTAAGAGCCGAGGTGGCGCAGTGGTTAGGGTGCAGTACTGCAGGCCACTTCAGCTGACTGTTATCTGCAGTTCGGCAGTTCAAATCTCACCAGCTCAAGGTTGACTCAGCCTTCCATCCTTCTGAGGTGGGTAAAATGAGGACCTGGATTGTTGGGGGCGATATGCTGACTCTGTAAACCGCTTAGAGAGGGCTGAAAGCCCTAGGAAGCGGCATATAAGTCTAACTGCTATTGCTATTGCTATTCAAATTGGACTCCTGCATGAAGTATCTGGTTGGATTCAGTTGCAACTGCTCCATTCTCCTCTACACTGTTGAGATTCTGCCCGGTTGGCAATGCAGTCGCCGGCACAGTGGGCTATTTTAAAAAAAGGTCCGGTCAAGCTAAGGGATGGGAGACCACCAGAAACTCCCTGGGTTATAGCAGAGACTCAGAAATGGCAAGAAGCCAGAGGCAGAAGAGCACTTCCCTTTTTGTGGTCAAAGAAAAACCTCCCCACCAAGGCTGAGGACTCTTCAGAGCTGAGCATAACTCGTAGGAATCTCTTCCCGCCCTCGCTCAGAAGATATTTTCTCCCACGAAGTAAGGATGCTCAGGTGCCAGAGAAGCACAGAACTTCCTCTGTAAGGTTTAGTTGCTTTACGTAAAAAGGGAATGAGATCTCGTCTGGAATAGACCCAGTGGTGGGATCCTGCCGGTTTAACAACCGGTTCGGTGACTGCGTGTTTTGCACACGCTCTGTCTGTGTGCCAAGTTTGAGCCAAACTTACCTTCCATGTTACTTCTGGGGAGTAATACAGCTGAGGCGCGGCAGAGTAAATCAGCTGAGAGGATATAGGTAAGTAAAGCGCAGGGGGGCGGGGCAGGCGAGCCAACCTGATTTGTTGAAGCAAACCGGTTCGTCCGAACCAGTCCGAACCAACTGAATTCCACCTCTAAATAGACCCCATTTAGGGCCGGTATAGCCTATTCCCAAGCTTTACCACTTCCATGCACAGTAGGCCTTAAATCAAGGTTACATTGAAGCTGGGTGAGCCGTTTACCATTGAAGGCACCGGGGCTGTTCATCTCCTGGGTTGTGCCCGGAAAGACAGGATGGTGGTCTTCAACAGGACTGTGGGCTGGAGATGCAGAACTCTCGGATTCATCGTGTCCCTGCAAGATGAATGTGAAACCATGGAGAACTCTTTCTTCCCGAGACACAAACACAGTTGGCCATAGATACTATGTTTGACCCCTGCTTCCTTTGAAGGCCTGCCCTCCACGAAGCCCAGGCATGATTTTTGGGGAAGAGGAAGAGCATATTGCACACACAAGAGTGTTTGAAAAGAAGGAACTGCACATTTCACACTCCACAGGTCATCAGGTTGCTGTTCTGACCCAGTCTTAGCAGAAGCAAGAAACTCCTTGTCACAAAAAAAACTCTCTTTATTTACCTCTTGTGAATGAATTGCATTCATCCAGTGAAAAGTTCAGGCGAGAGTCTTTCAAGAAGTTAACTGCAGCAACAGACCTTATCAGTTCCTTGCAATAATTGCAAGGCTGTGAGCTCCCAGCGGAAAGGCTGCAAATGAAGTTTTGTCAAGCAGTCTTTGTGGCCCAAAAAACCTTGAGCAAAATCTTCAGAAATACGAACTGTTGTCTCCTACAATCAACACTCCCCGTTCTTTCTATTTATTTCCCAGCCAGGGAGGGGCCATTCAACATCTATGTGTGCTTTGCTTCTCAAGTCAATGTCCTCCATTGCTCACCTCTCCTAACAGCTCTGCATATACGCACATCTGGAACAGGCCCTAGCTGTTCTTCCTCCTCACTCATATCAGCCTCCAAAGGCTCCAGTGGCTGGGAAATGTCGGACAGCCCCTGGCTCTATCTCTGCGTCCAACCCAGAGCATCCATCAGAGCCTTCCCCAGGCTCCAGAACTGGCACAAGTTCCTTCCCAACCTCCTCATTGTCCGAGTCTGTCGCCAGCTCTGCTGGCTGCTGGTGGGCCACCACAGTTGCTCTAAAAGGAGTTGAGAAGCAACCTCCCTTGTTGAAGGTATCTTCCTGGGAGCTTCCTGTTAATCATTTGCAGAATACTTAATTCTCCTCCTCTTTTCTATGGACCGGCTAAACCATTGCCCAGCTGCGCTTGGCACGAGAGGGGAATAATGAGATTTGGGGATATGAGACAGAACCATGACACTAAACAAAAGGACCTGTCTTATCAGGTAGAAATGAGATTTCATTTCATGTAACCACCCTTAAATCTATTTTAGGCTATTAAAAAAAAGAGATCCATATTCATGCTGCGGTTGGGTGCAGATGGGTGTAGTAAATAGGTAGCAACAGAAGCTTGCATCCTTGGTTTGGTTACCTGCTGAAGAGCTCACGAGCAGAACCTGCAAGTCTTCACTGTTGCATGCTCTTTTTTCTGCTTTCACAAAACCACACGGAGAAGGAAGTGTGTGTGTGTGCGTGTGAGAGAGAGAGAGAGAGTGAGAAAGAGAGAGAGCATGCAAATGGGCTGAGAGGAAGAAGTTAAATGCTGGGCGATGGTGAGATAGTGAGACACTTTTTGGAAGCAGGCATCTTATGCCACTCTCTCGCTCAAACGCCCAAGAACCCAGTGTGAAGTGGGCACGGTCTCATCTCTCACCTGATCTACTATTGCTTTAGCCATTGCCTTGCCCGTCTTGCGGTTCATGGTCCGGGAAATGGCGGCTCTCCATCGCTTGCTCAGCTTTGGGCGTCCTGCGTCATCTGGGCTAGGTGGTGGGTTGGATGGGATGCCTTCAGGAGCCTGCAGAGAGAACCATGGACCTTGGCTTTCCAGGAAGGGAGAAGATGACTCCTCATTGGTGTTGGGCTTGGATGAATTGAGTTCAGGAATGGCCCTTCCTAGCTTGGGACACTGATTTGGGGCTCAATATCAGATGAAGTCTGCCTTTTGGAAAGCAAACGGTTTCTCTGGCCAACCAGTGGACTACAACTACAGATAGCCATGAATTTACCACTTGTGTAATGGTCATTTGAACTTAAGAGGAGCTTGACAAAACTGACTTATGACCTGCCCTTCTCAGTGCGGTCATGTGATTAAAAATTTGGATGCTTGGCAACGTGTTTACCATGATGGCAGCATGCCAGAATCACGTGATCGTCATTGGTGATCTTCCCAGTTGACTTACAATAAGGAAGGTCAATAGGAGAAACCAGATTTATTTAATAATTGTGTGATTTGCTTAACGAGTGGTGCAAAAAGGTCATAAAACTGGCCACGGTTATCGATTAGCAATGGATAGAAGTGCCCAGCCTTGGTCGTAAGTGGAGAACTACCTGTAAGGCAGGGGTGTCAAACTCAATTTAATTGAGGGCTAATTCAGAGCTGTTGATTGACCTTGGGGGCTTGGCAGAGGTGGGTTCCTACCAGTTCGCACCTATTCGGTAGAACCAGTTTGTCAAATCTACCGAACCGGTTAGAAGAGGTTCCACCAGTGGACCCGGAAAGCAGACCACACCTATAGAAGAGGCTCCAAAATTTTTTGAAACCCACCACTGGTCCTTGGATATGATTATTCTACACTATCATGCTCGTATTTATAAAACTCAGTGCCTCTGTGAAAGGTAAGGATGACTACTGCGTTTATGGTGCAATCAGAACATTGCGTGTGTTGAAGTTGTTTTAACACAAACCAAAGATGCCTTTTAAAAAACAAGTTTACATCATATTCTTATGCATGCCAGTGCTGTGTGTGAGGTAATTTAAGGTGGTTCTGACAAGTGTCGTTGGCGTCTTCATATCCGGTCACATGGGCGGCAAGCCACTCCCACAAAGGAGGCCACACCCACAGAGTAGGTTCGAACAATTTTTGAAACCCACCACTGGGGCTTGGGCAGGCATGGCCAACTGGGTGAATGTGGCCGACTGGGTGGGTGTGGCCAGCCTGATTCCATTTCCCAAACTGCTGGCATGTTTCCTCTTCACACTGGGTAGACCGGGCCAAACCTACATTGGCCCAATGTTTGCATTGGGTAGACCAGGACGGCCCTGGGAGCCAGGTCGCACCACATCGCGGGACGGATCCATCCTGCATGCCTTGAGTTTGACATCCCTGCTGTAAGGTTAGAACAATGGCAAAGGTAGATACAATTGGGAGGCACTGGCTACTGATAATAGAGGGACCTGAGCCAGGATTGGTGGCAAAGGGGATGATGAGAAGCCCACAGAGCTGTCATTGAAAGAGCCTAAGGTTTCGGGGATGGATGGACGGGCGTTACCTCTTCCTCTTCGAGGCTGAATGCCTTGTTGTTCACCAGCGGAGAGGTGGGTTTGGATTTGGCAAAATCCTTGAAGCTGCTGGACCGCTGCAGCGACAGCTGTGGGGAGAAAGGTAGAGAAGGTGAGGAATAGCATGGATGGCAGAGCAGAGAAAGCCAAGATTCCTTGGGAATCTTGCAGCCTTCTCCATTGGTATTTATTTCATTTCATTTCTGTAGCTGCCCATGTCATGTCCACAACCCTGGGCAGCTTACGGTTTGTATGGCTCCTCTCTCTGTTAGAGGGGTTAGCAAATGGAGCTGCAATCCAGAAGTGGATGGAGTTGCCAGGAGACCATTGTTCCTTTGCCTTCTCCGTCCCTCAGTGCCTCTTTACGTGGGAAGGCAACACATGTGTGCACAGATGTGCCTCCCCTTCCCCGAGAAGAAGAGGCAGTCAGTCTGCAAGCTGGATGATGTGGAAGGTTACATTAAAAAAAATATTGTCCTACTTCCCACTTACGTTTCTTTCAAACCTTTTCCTGTAGCTGAAAATACACACATTTGCCTTCCCTCCCTCCACCCCACGCTCTGATGGAACCTGTCACTTTTTGGATTATAAAGTCCTTGGGACCAGGTCCTCTTCTCTGGTGTGCCTGCCTGCCTGCCTGCCTCTGGAAGGATGATGATAATAATAATAATAATAATGAGGGTGATGTTTAAGGAAGGACAGGTTAAACCCTGACCTGGAACGAGAGAGGATTTTGACAGAGGTGGAACGGCATGGGGGAACGATGACTCAATATCAGAGGTGGAAGTCAGGCTCCTTAAGAAGGATTAACTCTGGAAGATTGTTAATTAAAAAGCCAAAGTGGTGTGGTGATTAAAGTGCTGGGATACGAATCAGGAGACTTAGGGAAGTCAACCCATTCTGAACTATAGAAACTCACTGGGTGACTCTCGACTATTTGTTCGCTTTCAGCTCAAGCTATTGCAAGGGACTAAAATATAGAAAAGGGATTGCTAGGCAGAATCCCTTGCTCCTGAATGAAAGGCAGAAGAACAGAGTTGGAAGGGGCCTTGGAGGTCTTCTAGTCCAACCCCCTGATCAGGCAAAAAACCCCATGCAATTTCAGACAAATGATTGTCCAATCTTTTCTTAAAAACCTCCAGTGATGGAGCAACCTCAACTTCTGGAGGCAAGTCTTTCCACTGATTAATTGTTCTCACTGTCAGGAAGTTTCTCCTCATTTCTAGGTTGCTTCTCTCCTTGATTAGTTTCCGCCCATTGCTTCTTGTTCTACCCTCAGGGGATTTGGAGAATAGCTTGACTCCCTCTTCTTTGTGGCAGCCCCTGAGATATTGGAAGACTGCTATCATGTCTCCCCTGGTCCTTCTTTTCATTAAACTAGACATACCCAGTTCCTGCAACCGTTCTTTGTATGTTTTAACCTCCAGTCCCCTAATCATCTTCTTTGCTCTTCTCTCTACTCTTTCTGGAGTCTCCACATCTTTTTTACGTCGTGGTGACCAAAACTGGTAGGCTGGCAATCTCATACATGCTTACATAAAGGGAAAAGCTTTTGATGCTGTTTATTTCCAAGACCAAATCTGGGATTTCAAATCTGCCTAGCCATTTCTGTTTTTTTGCAATCTCATCAGGGGTGGGTTTCTCACCCCGTTCCAACCGGTTCGGTTGGAACGGGGCCGGCGGCGTCCTCGTGCACGCGCGTGGTGCACGCATGCGTACTAGCGTCTGTGCGATGCTCCAGCTGCTCCTGAAGGATCGCGCAGGCGCTGTATGCGTCCTGCATATGTGTGGAAGCGCAGAACTCGTCAAAACCGGGTAAGGAGCGCGGGCGGGTGAGTGGACCCTTCGCCGTTCCCGGAAGTTACTTACTTTCGGGTTCGCCGACCAACCGGTTTGCAGGGACTGCTGCAAACCAGTTGAAACCCACCCCTGAATCTCATTAAAAGGTGGTTTGTTTATTTTTTTTAATGCTTGTGTATTCCTCTCTCCTGGAGTACTCAACCAATGAAATCCAAGAGCAGAATTGTCTTGGAGATACCTCTGCACATCTGTCACTGCTCACTTCAGAATTCTGGGTTGTCCCAATGCTTTTTCGAAGTTGATCATCTAGTTATGTTCTGTCTGATTGCTCCTCCCCCTCCCCCTGAAGCTCTTTCTCTTTCTCTCTCTCTCTCTCTCTCTGTTTTGCAGAGTTGCTCAAAATCGACACATAGATCAATACTGTGAAGAGGAAGTGGGTTAGCATCAGGTGACCAGCAACTGCAGTTTCCCGAATCCAAACACCTGGGAGAGTAGCAAAAAGCAGCAATGGGGTGAGGGTGGGTTGGTTTCTGTTTTTTGTTATAAAAAAGAAATCAAGTGTCTGCAATAACCCAGTTTGTATCAAGAGCCAATCTGTCAGATAACATATTAACAGAGTTGGAAGGGACCTTGTAGGTCATCTAGTCCAACCCCCCCTCAAGCAAGAGTCCCTACATCATTTCTGACTAATGACAGTCCAATTTTGAAAGTCTCCAGTGATGAAGCTCCCACAACTTTTGAAGGCAACTTCTGTTCCAGGGGTTGATTGTTCTCATTGACAAAAAATCTCTCCTTATTTCCAGGTTGAATCTCTCCTTGATCAGTTTCCATCCATTGTTCCTTGACTGGCCTTTGGGTGCTTTGGAAAATAGCTGGACCCCTCTTCCTCTCTTTTGGTGTATCTTTTGGTGTATCAAGAGCCAATTTGGTGTAGTGGTTCAGGCACCAGGTTAGAAACTGGGAGGCAGTGAGTTCTAGTCCTCTTTTGGGTACAAAGCCAGATGGGTGACCTGGGGCCAGTCCTTCTCTCTCAGCCTTAGGAAGGAGGCAAGGGCAAACCACTTCTGAAACCTTGCCAAGAAACCCGATGACTAATCCAGGCAGGGAGGAGGAGGAGGAGGAGAACATGTTCTATTTATAGAAGCTTTTGCTAAATCCAAAACTTATTCCAAATAGAAGAAGAAGAAGAAGAAGAAGAAGAAGAAGAAGAAGAAGAAGAAGAAGAAGAAGAAGAAGAAGAACTTGTTCTGTTTATAGAAGCTTTTGCTAAATCAAAAACTCATCCAAAATAGAACAGGAGGAAGAAGAGGTGGAGGAGGATAAAGAAGAGGAGGAGGAGGAGGAGGAGGAGGAGGAGGAGGAAGTTGTTTTGTTTATAGAAGCTTTTGCTAAATCAAAAACTCATCCAAAGAAGAAGAAGAAGAAGAAGAAGAGGAGGAGGAGGAGGAGGAGGAGGAGGAGGAGGAGGAGAACATGTTCTATTTATAGAAGCTTTTGCTAAATCAAAAACTATTTTCTATCCCAAATAGAAGAAGAAGAAGAATAGCAATAGCAATAGCAATAGCAGTTAGACTTATATACCGCTTCATAGGGCTTTCAGCCCTCTCTAAGCAGTTTACAGAGTCAACATATCACCCCCACAGTCTGGGTCCTCATTTCACCCACCTCGGAAGGATGGAAGGCTGAGTCAACCTTGAGCCGGTGAGATTAGAACCGCTGAACTGCAGATAACAGTCAGCTGAAGTGGCCTGCAGTACTGCACCCTAACCACTGCGCCACCTCGGCTCACCTTCTTCAAGAAGAAGAAGAAGAAGAAGAAGAAGAAGAAGAAGAAGAAGAAGAAGAAGAAGAAGAAGAGGAGGAGGAGGAGGAGGAGGAGGAGGAGGAGGAGGAGGAGGAGGAGGAGGAGGAGGAGGAGGAAGAAGAGGAAGAGGAAGAGGAAGAGGAAGAAGAACCTATTTTGTTTATAGAAGCTTTTGCTAAATGAAAAACCTATCCCAAATAGAAGAGGAGGAGGAGGTGGTGGTGGTGGAGGAGGAGGAGGATGAGGAGGAAAAGGAAGAAGGAAGAAAAAGAAAAAGAAGAAGAAAGAAGAAGTCATGCCCATGCCAAGTGGTGCATGTCCACTTTTGGGTGTTCCTGGAAAGACATGTGCTGAGACCCCAGAAACCCTAATACATGCCTCGGTGCATGAGGGCCAGTCCAGGATGCTGAGGTGAGAGAGGCAACTACAGGATGCTGAGCTGCAACCTTAGTTCCATATTCAGAGTCACGCATGCAAATATCGGTTAGCAAGAAATAAGCGAGAAATCAGTCTTCTTTCTTGAAAGAGGCGAAACCACAGACCATTGACCCAAATACACACTAACCCCTAACGGCAGACCCAACCACTGTTCTGGAGGCCCCTTACATTGTGGGCGGGGGTGGGTGGGGGGGAAGGAAACCCTGTACTTGGCAAACCTGTGATATTTCCACAGCTTTCTCCCAAAGTGTGTAGCTGCTATTTTCTGAAAAACCTATTCAAAAACTCCCTGACTGATGTTGTAGCTCAGTATGCATGAAATAGACTGAGATGGACAGCTTCCCCTGAAATTAACCTATTGCCAAGCTGATTTTGTGAGGACATTAAGCTCATCTCTTTGTAGAACTGGGGTCCTAGAAAGAAAGGGAGGAAATGAAGGGAGATGATAAAGGGAGACATTTTTTTTTTTAAAGGGATTTTAAGGAAGACCCAACAGGCAGAGAAAGTGGTTTCTTTCAGCCCTTCAGCCCTTGTTTTTAAAATAAAGGTTAATAGTTGCTTGCTAAGCTCATCTGCATTATGCTAAGAGTAAGTGTATTTGTATTTGTATTTTATTATTTGTATGCCGCCCTTCTCCGGGAGGACTCAGGGCGGCGAACAATTCAAAGGGGATAAGGGGGAACATAAAAGACAAAATACAAATAATAAAAGTCGACAACAATCGCACAACCATACATGTCGAGAGGGGAGGGAACTCATCACCCCCAGGCCTGCCGGCAAAGCCAGGTTTTGACGGCTTTTCGGAAGGCCTGGAGAGAGGTGAGGGTCCGAATCCCTACGGGGAGTTCATTCCAGAGGGCTGGAGCTGCCACAGAGAAGGCCCTCCCCCGGGTAATAGCCAGGTGGCATTGGCTGGTAGATGGCACCCGGAGGAGGCCAACCCTGTGAGATCTAATGGGTCTGTGGGAGGTAATTGGCAGCAGGCGGTCTCTCAAGTACCCAGATCCAATACCATGAAGGGCTTTATAAGTTACGACTAGCACCTTGAAGCGTATCCGGAGACCGATCGGTAGCCAGTGCAGCTCGCGGAGGATAGGTGTAACGTGGGTGTACCGAGGTGCACCCACGATCGCTCGCGCGGCTGCGTTCTGGACGAGTTGAAGTCTCCGAATACTCTTCAAGGGCTGCCCCATGTAGAGCGCATTGCAGTAGTCCAGTCTTGAGGTCACGCCTTGTCTCTCTTCCTACAATCAGCTCTCCAATGATCTCGAGAGCCACTTTGCCTTTCCTTGCTTTAATCTCAAGGAAGGAAAAAGTCTCCGTTGGAAAAAGTCACTTTTTCCAACTGGGAAAGAGGGCAGCTAGGGAAACTGTAGAGCAGTGTTTCTCAACCTTGGCAACTTGAAGATGTCTGGACTTCAAGTCCCAGAATTCCCCAGCCAGCGAATGCTGCTGTAGAGAGTCGGAATGTTGGGTTACAGAAACAACACAACTGATAAAACCAGTGACAAAATATGACCCAGAGAAATGGGGGGGGGAGGAAATTGGAACCCCCCAAAATAAGTTAGAAAAGTATAAAAAGAAAGGGAGGAAGGAAGGAAAGAAGGAAAAAAAAGAAGAAAGAAGAGAAGAAAAAAGGGAAGAGAAGGGAAAGGAAAGGAGGAGAGAGAGAGGAAGGAAGGAAAGAAGGAAAAAAGAAGAAAGAAGAAAGGGAAGGGAAAGGAAGGAAAGGGAAAGGAAAGGAGGGAGAGAGAGAGAGGAAGGAAAGAAGGAAAAGAAAGAAGAAAGAAGAAAGAAAGAAGAAAAAAGGAAGAGAAGGGAAAGGAAAGTAGGAGGGAGAGAGGAAGGAAGGAAAGAAGGAAAAAAGAAGAACAAAGAAAGGGAAGGGAAAGGAAGGGAAGGGAAAGGAAAGGAGGGAGAGAGAGAGAGGAAGGAAAGAAGGAAAAGAAAGAAGAAAGAAGAAAGAAGAAAGAAAGAAAGAAAGAAGAAAAAAGGAGGGAGAGTGGAAGTAAGTAAGGAAGAAAAAGGAAGAAAGAAAAAGAGAAAGAAAGGGAAAGAAAGAAAGAAAGGGAAAGAAAGAGCAAAAGAACTAACTCATGAAAAGTCAAAAGTCAGATTTTGGTACAGCACAGGTAATGAATCCTATGATCGGAGGAAGATCATTGTGTGCTCTGACAGTAGATTCTAGTGGATTACTGGAACAGTCTTGATGTTAAACCCAACCTCACCACCTAGGGACTTATATGAGTGCCACTGTCATCACAAAACGGGTTCTGGCAGCAGAAAGCAGCACAGTCAAACCACATCCAAGGACTGTTATTCAAAACACTAAATGTTTTCGGGCTGTTACAATACACCCCCTTTCTCCTCTCTCCGGCATGCATCTACACTCCTTGCAATGCTCCTCTTTGTTGGCATGACTCACAACCTCCCTGCTCCTGCTACAAGAGCTCTCAAAAATGCTTTGGGTAGCTGTTATGGTGTCCCCAATGGAGTGGACCTCTCCCTGCTCCACGTGGGTAGATCAAGAAGGGACACAAGGAGTTGATGACACCATTCAAAACATGGAGGGGGAACACAGGTGTGGGTGTCTCTAAGGCAGGGGCATCCAAACTTGGGAACTTTAAGACTCGTGGGCTCTTTGATGCCTTCATGTCTAACCTGACACGAAGCATCCCTCTCCAGAGTCCTTCAAACTCTACCTTTGTTGGGTTGACACCCAACGTAGGGAATCCATGCTACCTTCTAGGCTTCTTCATTGCCTTTCACTCCCCCTTCCATGGATCGGCCGGGAAGTTGCCTTGCAAGGGGCTTCAGACAGACCGTTCCCCCACTACTCACCTTCCTCTTTTGGACCGGGTCTTTGTCACTGGCATTGGATGGCTTCCGACGCAGCATGGTGCCACCTCCAAAGGGCCTTAATTCATGGATGGGCAATGCAGGAGGACCGCCAGAGAGACAGAGAGAGTGAGAGAGAGCAGCGGAACGCTAGAAGCCCAGAGGCCAGGAAACAGGCAGGAAATCAGTGCATCACATGGGCCTCCTTTCCCAGCAGCTGGGCCTCTGCAAGAGACGAAAGCGGGACCCAGCCCTGTGCTTGCACATTTTAAACAGGAAGGAAGTGGCAACCTGACGTTCATGAGGACTGGCCTCGCCTGAAGCTACAGAAAAAATAGATGACTTTGGGAGGGAGGGAGGGAGGGAGAAGTGTTTTGGGACACCTTTTCAAGACTTGTGGATCTCAACTCCCAGAATGCCCCACTAACAGGCTGGGGAATTCTGGGAACTGAAATCCACAGGCTTCAAATCCAAGAAGCTTCTTCAGCTGTGACAGGACAATGGGGAATGGAAGGATTTATATTCCTTGCAGACAGCTGGCCATTTGCATCCTTTTAGAGGGTCGTTGAGGCCACTTGGAGGTGTCACTGTGTCCTCAGGATCACCTGAGTGGTGATAATAAGTTCCAGTAGTCTGCAATTTTTTCCCCCCTCTGGAAATCCATCCCTGCTCCCCCACCATTCCAAGGGTGTTCATCCCAAATTGTACAGCTAAAAGTCTGTAGAGATTCTCAGTCCTCCAGGTCGTGGCTGTCCCAAAACCAGAAACCAGGAGCACCACTCAGGTGACCCTAAAGACACAGATCAACTTCCAAGCGGCTTCAAGGACCCTCTAAAAGGATGCAAATGACCAGCTGTCTGCTAGGAATATAAATCCTTCCATTCTCCACCATCCACTCGATGAGAAGCGAAATGTCTTCAGAGAAAACCCAAGAAAGTCCAGTTGCTTCCTGTAAAAAGCACTTTTGGGACAATCATCACCTGGATGATTGAGAATCACTACGGAGTTTTATCTATACAATTTGGGATGAATACCCTTGGCATGGTGTGGGAGTAGGAACGGATTTCCAGAGGAAAAATTGCAGACTACGGGAACCATTTGCACCACTCAGGTGACCCTGAGGACAGAGATAAACCTCCAAGTGCTTCAAGGACCCTCTAAAAGGATGCAAATGACCAGTTGTCTGCAAGGAATATCAATCCTTCCATTCCCCACCATTCAGTCAGAGCTGAAGAAACTTCTTGGATGAGAAGCAAAATATTTTCAAAAGAAAAAAAACAACAAGAAAGTCCAGATGCCTCCAGAAAAAAAGCACCTTTGGGACAACCATGACCTGGAGGACTGAGAATCTCTATAGACCACAGGCTTTAAAATTGTCAAGGTTGGACATCTCTGATGTAGGTCAAGGCTGAATTCTTTGGTTTTATTGAGATGGTCAGAAGTATCAGAATGCATGGATGACCACCAGATGGCAGCAGAGAGACAGGAACATCTAACCCTTTGCTACCCTCTTGTGGCCATCTGCATCTTTGCAACTCAGATCTGATATTCCTAGATTTATGGTGATGGGTAGTACACCAGTCAGAGCAGAGAATCCGGGCATCTAACATTGTCTATCACGTGTCCTTAATTTTTTAACCAGCTTTTCATGTTCAGTGCAGGGAAGCGATTCCTTCTGCCCTTACTTTTACCTTTATAACGTTCCCCAAACCGCCTCTCAGCAGAACTAAGGAATTGTTGCTTTGAAGATTCTTCAACATTTTTTTGCACACGAGACCAGGAACTGCATCTATTGCTTCTGACAGGTGGAGGAAAAAAAAAAAGATCACCCAGGGTTCACTGAATTTATTCCAGTCATAACCTCTGGCAAAATTTTGAATTTGAATTAAAAATGGTAAGAACTGAGATCTTCTTGCTAGTATTTTAAAGTTACAACTCAGGTTTTGTTCCACTTGAATGCAAGGAAGTTATATTGTATGTCAATTTCTCTCACCTCTCTCTGTAAATACCCTGTGTGTAGACACAGACAGACAGACAGACACACACACAGAGGGGGGAAGGAGACACACACACCTCTGGCAAAATTTTGAATTTGAATTAAAAATGGTAAGAACTAAGATCTTCTTGCTAGCATTTTAAAGTTACAACTCAGGTTTTGTTCCACTTGAATGCAAGGAAGTTATATTGTATGTCAATTTCTCTCACCTCTCTCTGTAAATACCCTGTGTGTAGACAGACAGAGAGAGAGAGAGAGAGAGAGAGAGAGAGATGGAGATGTTATTGTTTTATTGCTGTTTATAGCCTAAAGTTTCATAGATTTTATTTTTTTAATCCCCAAACTGTCTTAAAAAAAAAACCATTGTAGGACTTCCTTACTACTAAGACAGCTGTGTAGAGATGCCCCAAAGTCACCACCAGCTAAGCTTGATTTGGAATGTTCTTTAATCTTTCGGATCCGGTTAATTAGGACAGGATTACACTCTCAGTTTGTGGCCTCCGTTCCACCATAAATATCAAAGTTGAATACCATCCATAATTAATAAACTTTTAATGAGGTTCTTTCCCCCCCTTTTTTTTTCTTTATGCAGAATAATGATTTGGACATAAAGGTCACAAAACCTGTCATTTCCTGGTGGAGCCGATTTCAGTGAAGTTTGTGAGCAATTCTCTGCGTGTGAGCTCGGTTGCTCTGAGGAAATGTGTGTACATTTGTGTCATCGTTTGGGCAACCAACTTGCACCACCCGGATTTAGAATAGAATAGAATGACGGCGTTGGAAGGAACCTTGGAGGTCTTCTAGTCCAACCCCCTGCTTTGGCAGGAACCCTATACCACTTCAGACAAATGGTTGTCCAACCTCTTCTTAAAAACTTCCAGTGTTGGAGCATTCGCAACTTCTGGAGGCAGGTTGTTCCACTGATTAATTCTTCTCACTGTTAGGAAAATTCTCCTTGGTTCTAAGTTGCTTCTCTCCTTGATTAGCTGTGCAGCAAGTTTGGACAAATTATTTAGGTTGAGGCCTCTACGAGGTCTCAGCTATTCTGGAGTTGTCTTCTTTCAGCCCGCTCTCACTCCTGTGACGTTTGAGACCTGAAGCACCGAGTGAGAAAGAATCGAAACAAGGTCTGTCAGAGGGGGGGGGGGGGAAACCACCGCCGAGCGGTGAGGAACGCAGAAGAGGAAAGTCGAAGTACTATGAACTGAGAGAGATCTTCCTCCCTTGGAGAACATTTTCATAGATTTGGATGTGAAGGCAAAGGAGAGGGCAGTGACTATAAGTGATTCCCCGGCATTTCTGTGACAATCTGTGGGACTTCTCTGAGTTTTAGAGTTTTCTGCTCTAAGGGTGCCATTTCCCCCCTTACAATTCTCCTTCTCCTCCTCTTTTCCTCATTCCCCTTCTCCTCCTGCTCCCCTTCATCTCCTCCTGCTCCTCTTTCCCTCTGCTGCTCCCCTTCCCCTCCCCTTCTCCTCTTTTCTCCTCTCCTCCTCCTCCCTCTTCTCCTCATTCTCTTCCCTTTTCTTTCCCTCCTCCTCTTTCCCCTCTTCCTCTTCCTCCTCCTCTTCTCTTTTTCCCTCTCCTCCTCTTCCTCCCATCCCCTCCCTCTTTCCCTTCCTCCTACTCTCCTTCATCTTTCCCTCCCCTCCTCTCCTTCATCTTCCTCTTCTCTTTCCACCCTCCTCTTTCCCCTCTTCCTCTTCTCTTTTCCCCCCTCTCCTCCTCTTCCTCCCCTCCCTCTTTCCCCTCCTCCAACTCCCCTCCCTCTTTCCCTCCTCCCCCTTTTCCTCTTCCCCTTCTCTTTTCCCCTCTCCTCATCTTCCTCCCCTTTCTCTTTCCCTCCTCCTCCTCTCCTTCCTCTTCCCCTTCTCTTCCTCCCCCCCTCCTCCTCCAGCAGTTCCCTAATTCTTTCCTGGTGGAGGACAAATTCTGTTTTATTCCTCTCTGGAAGACCTCAATGCAAATGGCTAAGGTGGAACTCCTGCATGCTTTTTGCATGCAAAGCACCAAGCTACCCTCCACTAAGCTGCAAATTGGGGGGAGGGGCAGGTCTTCTTTTGAGCTGGTAATTGCTGCGGGCTTCCCTTTCAATTTGCAAACTTGGTGGGTGGCAAAGCCCGGCGAAAGCCCCCAGAGTTTTAGATTTCCAAATGGC
This sequence comes from Thamnophis sirtalis, assembly GCF_051295495.1. Taxonomy (NCBI): domain Eukaryota; kingdom Metazoa; phylum Chordata; class Lepidosauria; order Squamata; family Natricidae; genus Thamnophis; species Thamnophis sirtalis. The sequence continues at coordinate 47,004,720 of NW_028261393.1, read as the reverse complement.
CAGACCCTCCTTTCTACTGGAAGTCATCCCTCCACGAGTCATGGAGGTCGGTCATTCCTTACAGCCACTCTCTTAAAACTGTTGTTCATTGACCATGGGTTTCTGTTCTGACCCCCTTTCTTCGCTCGTTCACAGACGACAGTCAGACAGACTTAAAAGGAAATAACTTTATCAGTCCTGGCTCATGCTGGCTGCGAGCCCAAAAATAAACATAAATAAAGTCTCTGGCAAAAAAGGTTACGCAGGAGAATGCAAAAACAAAGAGCTAATTACAGCAACACCAGGTTTACAGAAAGAAAGCAAATCACTTATCCAAGTGTCTCTTCGAATCAGGGTTACAGAAAGCAAATCACTTATCCAAGTGCCTCTCACAAACAAACCATGACCGATGAATGACGAACCACGAACGAATGAATGAACGTTGACTTCTGCAACCAGGGCGTGGCACCATCAGTCCTTTTATCTCCAGAAGACGATACTAGGAGGCCCAGCTGTATTGTTATTCCTGCATCCCGACTCAACTCACAACAAACTCCTGCTGAGTCACAAGTTTCCATCTGGGACTCCTACTCTTCTTCACCTTCAACCTGCAGATGGAACCAACCATGAGCCTGGTCACCCACCAGTCAGCCACTGTTCATGTCAACAGTAGCCTCTCTGCACCAAGCCCCTGTTGGAAGGAATGTCCATCTAGGTTCAGTTCAGTGGTGGGTTCCGGATCCTGGGGCAACCGATACGGTGCAACGGGGTCGGGCGTCCACCACATGAACGTGTGCAGTACGGGCGAGCGTACTTACTGCCCGTGATGCCTCCACGATGCTCCAACTGCTCGCCAGAGCGTCGTGCAAGTGCCGTGAGCTCCGTGCGCGGAAGCCCCAAACAGCTCAAATACAGATAAGGAGCGAGGATGGGTGGCCGGGCCCTCCGGAGCACCGTCCTGGAACGGAACCTAGTGCTCCCAGCAGGCACCGGGACGCCCGTACCTGGTGCTCCCAGCAGGCACTGGTACCCCCGTACCGGGGCGTACCAGTCATATCCCACCACTGGTTCAGTTCCAAGTGGGGAGAAAAACACTGGAAACATGGAGGCTGCTTGGAAAGATGGTTTTAATGGTGGGGTTACTGGGGGGAAAAAGGGGGTCACATGCCTTGAAGATCTTGGAAGAAAAAAAGGGAAGAGATGTTGAGAGAGCCTGAATTTTATACCCTCTCTTGGGCTCTGCCTTAGAGCTTCCTGTTCCTGTGTAAGAAATGTACTCTGATTGGTGGTCAGACTCCCAGGAGGCGAGGATCTTAGCTAACTTTATAGGCTGTCTTTTCTTTTGAGTCCCAAGCTTGGTTGAGCTGTTGCTGGGTGGTGATGTAATGAAAGGGCTTTGGGATTTCTATTATGGCTCTGCCTGAAGGGGGGAGGTCTTTGTTATGTAGAATAGACTGGCTCAGGCCTTAATGGCCCATTGACAAAGGTGTGTGAGTGTGTGGGGGTGAGTTTCTGCTTCTCTTTTAGGGGGAAATATTCTACCCTTTTCATATTTCCTAAAACATTTCATTTTTCTAGGAGAGTGGTGGGTGCTAACTTCCTACACCCCCCCCCCACTCTATTTTTTTTATATGGTGCTTTTAGGAGGTGATAAGGAACCTGGGCACAGATGGCGCACAGAATTCATCAGTTTCCCCCCCCCCCTTTTCCCCTCCATTTCAATCTTCGAGTCATAAAAAGATAACACTCCATGAAATTCTTTAGATGTTATTTTATTAGCAGTGCCTATTATGGCTCGATTTCCAAGAGGACCGTGTCCGTTCACGAATGTGAGGAACACAACTTCCCTGCAACCCTCTGCCTTGTGTGTTTCACCGTGTGCTCCACCTCAACCCGTGTCTCCCAGGCCTCCGTGTTAGGCCTCTAGACGTCATGAACCATCATTCTTCCCGTCTCCATTGGCAGCGCCAGAGTCTCCTGCGTCTGATTCCACCCGGGAAGTGTATAAACCCATTCTCTGGTTTCTCTCTGTTCTGACCCCGGGCTTCCCAAAATCACGAAGCAGATCTCCACATTCATGAAAGGAACTTGGGACACATCGGTTGTGTTCCTATTGTTAAGTGAATCTGACAAGCAGAAGGTCGCAAAAGGGGATCGCGTGACCCCTGGACACTGCAACCGTCATAAATATGAACCAGTTGCCAAGCATCTAAATTTTGACCACGGGATCAACATGGGCATGCTACAAACGTCGCAAAAGTGTGGTCGTCGGTCCCTTTTTTTCAGTGCTGTGTAACCTTGGGCCGGTCACTAACAGAACTGTCATAAGTCGAGGACTAGCTGTATCCCCTCCCACCCATTAACGCATCCAAAGGGGAGTCGGCACTGATTTTTTTCATCCAGACCAACCGAGGTGTCCCAAGTTCCTTTCATGAATGTGAAAATCTGCTTCGTGATTTTGGGAAGCCTGGCTCCGAACCAGAGGAGGGTTCCTACCAGTTTGCACCTATTCAGTAGAACCGGTTTGTCAAATCTACCGAACCGGTTAGAAGAGGTTCCACCAGTGGACCCAGAAAGCAGGCCACACCTACAGAAGAGGGTCCAAACTTTTTTGAAACCCACCACTGGTCCTTGGATATGATTATTCTACACTATCGTGCTCATATTTATAAAACTCAGTGCCTCTGTGAAAGGTAAGGATGACTACTGCGTTTGTGGTGCAATCAGAACATTGCGTGTGTTGAAGTTGTTTTGACGCAAACCAAAGATGCCTTTTAAAAAACAAGTTTACATCATATTCTTATGCATGCCAGTGCTGTGTGTGAGGTAATTTAAGGCGGTTCTGACAAGTGTCGTCGGCATCTTCATATCCGGTCACATGGGCAGCAAGCCACTCCCATCTGGTCACATGGGCGGCAAGCCACTCCCACAAAGGAGGCCATACCCACAGAGTAGGTTCGAACAATTTTTGAAACCCACCACTGGGAGCTGTCAATGGAGATGGGAAGAATGATGGTTAGTGACGTATAGAGGCCTAACACGGAGGCCTGGGAGATACGGGTTGAGGTGGAACACATGGTGAAACACACAGGGTGGAGAGTTGCAAGGAAATTGTAGGGATGCTCCTGGATCAATGCTGGGCTCCCGGCAGAACGGTAGAAGCCAGTGTGCTCGCTACCAAGGTGCCTAGAGAAGCTGCCAGCAAGGAGCCGTGAGAGAAAGGCTCCGTGTTCTTCTCCAGCCACCGGTGTTCCTCTTCCAGGTTCCGTCTCTGCAGCTCAGGCCCAATGACTGTGCGGATGGTCTCGTAGTACTTGTTGATGTACTGGATCTGCAGGAACACAGTAGCGGATTTCAAGATGGCTTAGTCCCTTGGCTTGGTCCTCTTACCCATCATCTAAGGCCTCCTTTACCTGATCTGGGGAGAGGAGACTCTGGTTGATCAGGTTCCGTGCGTAGGGTACCAGGGACACCACTTTGAAGGTCAGGTAGGGCTCTTCGTGCACTGGATGCTGCAATCGATCAAAAGAGGGGAGGGGGCTCAATTCTTGTAGGACATGCAAGCAAGACCCCTGGTTTGCCCTTCGGGTGGCACCTTGGAATGAGCCCAGAGAGACATCTTTCAAAGGCCTCTGAGTCAACTGTTTAACTGTTTAACTGTTTATTTCATTTGTATGCCGCCCTTTCCCCCCGAAGGGGACTCAGGGCAGCTCACAGCTCAAAACAAGGGAAGGGGGGGATACAAACAATTTGACAACATAAAACAATACATAATTTAAAAGCGCAACAATCATACCATTCGAGATAGGGGCACGGTTCTTTAGCCCCAGGCCTGTCGGAACAGCCAGGTTTTAAGGGCTTTGAGGAAGGCCTGGAGGGTGGTGAGGGTGCGAATCTCCACGGGGAGTTCGTTCCAGCGTGCCTATCATTAGAATGTATGCGTTGCTTCTTGAAGAAATAAATAAAAACGTTTTTTCCATTGAAATTCTGGGCATGGGATAATGAGTTATCCCCTGCCTACTCTCCAGCTGGGGTCCTAACCACTGTATACATCTGTTATTACAAGTATGTATTAAGGTAAAGGTTCCCCTCGCACATATGTGCTAGTCGTTCCCGACTCTAGGGGGCAGTGCTCATCTCTGTTTCAAAGCCGAAGAGCCAACGCTGTCCGAAGATGTCTCCGTGGTCATGTGGCCGGCATGAATAAATGCCGAAGGCACACGGAACGCTGTTACCTTCCCACTATCCCAGATTCCTTTTCCCCAGGTGCCTCTAGCATGCCACGGATGAGTCTACAGCAGTGGTGGGTTTCAAATTTTTTTAGAACCTCTTCTGTAGGTGTGGCCTGCTTTGTGGGAGTGGCTTGCTGGCCATGTGACTGGGTGGGAGTGGCTTGCCAGCCATGTGGCTGGGTGAGCATGGTCAACTTGTAAAATGTGTTCAGAGGTGGGTTCCTACCAGTTCGCACCTATTCAGTAGAACCGGTTAGTCAAATCTACCGAACCGGTTAGAAGAGGTTCCACCAGGGGACCCGGAAAGCAGGCCACACCTACAGAAGAGGGTTCAAAATTTTTTTAAACCCACCACTGGTCCTTGGATATGATTATTCTACACTATCATGCTCGTATTTATAAAACTCAGCGCCTCTGTGAAAGGTAAGGATGACTACTGCATTTGTGGTGCAATCAGAACATTGCGTGTGTTGAAGTTGTTTTAACGCAAACCAAAGATGCTTTTTAAAAAACAAGTTTACATCATATTCTTATGCATGCCAGTGCTGTGTGTGAGGTAATTTAAGGTGGTTCTGACAAGTGTCGTCGGCATCTTCATATCCGGTCACATGGGCGGCAAGCCACTCCCATCCGGTCACATGGGCGACAAGCCACTCCTACAAAGGAGGGCACGCCCACAGAGTACGTTCGAACAATTTTTGAAACCCACCACTGAATGTGATGAAACTCACTTAACAACGCTCTTGCTTAGCAACCAAAATATTGGCTCAGAAACTCTGGCATTTGAAGCACGCAAGTCTTAAAGCTGTCAAGTTACAAGACCCTTGCACCCCAAACCCTTTAGAAAAAAAACCCAGGGGTGTTCAAACTTGAAAGCTTTAAGACTTGTGGACTTCAACTCCCAGAATTCCTCCTCTCGCTCTTCATCTTGATGATATGCGGACGGGCGGGGGGGAGGGAGCTGGAAGCGGCTCTAAACGGCACTGTAGATTTGTGGAACCTCTTCTATAGAAGAGGTTAGAACTGGCAGGAACCCACCCCTGGTCTACAGGTAACATTCCAGATCCCACACATCTAATTCTCTGCATTGCAATATATCTACTGCTAAGACTGATTTTCCTAGCTTCTCATAGCCAACCGCCTGCCCAGAGGCGATCCTTTGATGGATGGCGTGTTGTGAGTGGACTGATCAAAGGCAGGAAAAAAGGGCCTCACCTTGGTCTTAGCTTGTACCACAAGGGCAACATCCTCGAGACGGATTCCAAATTCCCCATCATGATAATAACCAGGCTCTGGAGGGCAGAGGAAGGAAGAAAAGGAGCAAGGAACAAAATCTGAGATATTTCCGATGTTATGTTTATAAATTGTCAAATGTTTGCGGAATTTTATCTTGCAAGACACTCAGAATTACCTTGAGCCGCGAGGTGCGGGGCAAATAAATGTGATAAATAAATGAAATAAAGTTAGTAAAGACACTGAAGGAAAGACAAGGCTAGAGAAAGCTTGGACAACATTCTTCATAACGAAGAAGGTCTTCTGCAGTTCCCGACATAAACCTAAGACTGAAAATCAGGCTCGGAGGATGCTACATCTTTTCTACCCTGCTCTACGGAGTGGAGAGTCGGTCTCTGACCAAAAGCCGCTTGAAGAAATTAGAAGCATTTGAAATGTGGATTTAGAGGCGGCTGTTACGTATAAGTTGGGTTGACAAAATCAGAAAGGAGGTGGTGATAAGCCTCCTGGGAAAGCCAAGGGACGTCATCAAAACCATTAAAAAGTATCGTGGCACGACATAACCGCGAACGTCAAAAGCGCGCCGAGAAAACCGCGGCGCTAAAACCGCGATGTCAAAAGCGCGCCGACAACAGCGCGCCGACAACAGCGCGCCACAGAAGCGCGATTTAAGTTAAGGTAAGGTTTAGGGTTAGGTTTAGGTTTAGGGTTAGGTTTAGGGTTAGGTTTAGGGTTAGGTTTAGGGTTAGGTTTAGGGTTAGGTTTAGGGTTAGGTTTAGGGTTAGGTTTAGGGTTAGGTTTAGGGTTAGGTTTAGGGTTAGGTTTAGGGTTAGGTTTAGGGTTAGGTTTAGGGTTATGTTACAGCGCGCTTCTGTCGGCGCGCTTCTGTTGGCGCGCTTCTGTCGGCGCGCTTTTGTCAGCACGCTTCAGCGTTCATTCGTCTCCGCGGTTTTGACGGCGTGGTTTTGTCACCGCGGTTTAGTCACACGCGCTTTTGTCGTACGCACATTTGTGGTGGAACCAAAAGTATGGGACTTGTTTTACCAATGGTTAGATAAAAACATCTGGGAATGAAATTGTTTACTTATGTTGTAATAGTTTTTTGTTTCTTCTTTTCTTGTTATGATATAGAGTACTACTCACATGATATATAAAGGACAATAATGATTTTAATGTAATAAGAATGGGATGATTTGAATACTTTGGTATAATTGTATGTAGTGACCATTTTATATTAGAAAGATCTTTGTATATTAAACGGATCATTGATGATGTAAGGAATAATTGATATATACATGAATTGAAATACTTAACCACTATATGGTTTAATCATTAATAATGGGAAACTCTTCTTGGAATTCTGGATGATTGGTGACATTATGGTCAATTGAAAATATGAATGTATATTATAAATTAATAGCAATAGCAGTTAGACTTATATTCCGCTTTCAGCCCTCTCTAAGCGGTTTACAGAGTCAGCATATCATCCCCACAGTCTGGGTCCTCATTTTACCCACCTCGGAAGGATGGAAGGCTGAGTCAACCTTGAGTCGGTGAGATTTGAACTGCTGAACTGCAGATAACAGTCAGCTGAAGTGGCCTGCAGTACTGCACCCTAACCACTGCGCCACTATTCTATTCTATTCTTCACTCTTTCTCCTTAGAGATAAGTGACACTGTAATACTTTAAAGACTCCTTGTTATTTGATAGATAATTATGAATTTAAGGAAACAAGGATTGTTACAAATGAAAGAATATTAATGGAAATTTGAACACATAATGCTGAATGACAGTGAAACCTTTAGTTATGTTTAATGTAAACCAGTGATGTTTATCCTGAGCTTAAGAATTGATGCACAAAATCTTGTAACCAAACAACATGCTTGATGAAATGGAGGAAAGTTGTTCTTTTTCTTCTTCTCTTGCTTTGTTTTGTATCTGTTGTTTTGTTTAAAAAGAATAAAAATATATTAAAAAAAAACCATTAAAAAGTAAAAATTAGAATATTTCGGGCCTGTGATGCAACACCCAGAAAAATACGATCTAACCCTAACCCTCCAGGGAAAAATTGAAGGCAAACACGTGGCACAACAAAACCGCGGTCCACTAAAGCGCGCCCAATTAAACCGCGTCGCTGATGTCATCAGCAGCGTGACAACAGCGACTGCGGAGAAAAAAGGGTGCTTTACAAAGAGCTTTGAAAGAAAGCCGATTCAAGTTAAGGTAAGGGTTAGGTTTAGGGTTAGGGTTAGGTTAAGGGTTAGGTTAAGGGTTAGGGTTAGGTTTAGGGTTAGGTTAAGGGTTAGGGTTAGGGTTAGGGTTAGGTTAAGGGTTAGGGTTAGATTTAGCGTTAGGTTTAGGGTTAGGTTTAGGGTTAGGTTTAGGGTTAGGTTAAGGGTTAGGTTTAGGGTTAGGTTTAGGGTTAGGTTAAGGGTTAGGTTTAGGGTTAGGTTTAGGGTTAGGTTTAGGGGGGTTAGGTTTAGGTTTAGGGGTTAATTTTAGCTTTAGCGTTCACAGCGTGCTTTTTTCGTCGCGCTTTGATGACGTCAGGTACGCGGTTTCGTCGAGCGCGCTTTAGTCGAACACGGTTTTGTGGTGGAACCGGCAAACAAGGTCCAGGCAGAAAAAGAACATCATGGCTTCAAAATCTAAGGGCTGGTTTGGCCAAAACACAGTAGAACTTTTTCGTGTGGCTGTTGATAAAAATAGGATCGCCAACATGATCGCCAACGTCCAATGACGGATATGGCCCAAGAACAAGAAATGAAATGAAGCTAGGTTGACCTACCTATGGAAGTGAACATCCCCTTGTCCAAAGGAACGTTGCTGGTCTGGAACCCCACAGGCCCTGATGGAGGAAGGAAAATGTTATTTCTGAAAACCAAAATAGTTGGCCAACTCAAGCCGTTATACAGTAAGAGGCGCTGCTTTTTCTTCTTCTTGTGACTTTCCCTGACAAACTCACCATGCGTTGTGCAGTGTGTTTCACAGCCACACCTGGAGCACATCACAAAACATTAGGGAGTGTGGCTCTGCAAAACCTCTCTTGCGTAAAAAGTCAATACCGTTTCTGCTAGTGGATGATCAAATCGAATATGCTGCGTTGGATGAAGCTGGTTTGATTGATAAAAGTTCTTGTACAATCTCCAGCTGGTCTTTTCGATGAAATTAGTACCCTGATGGTACAATCAAACGGACGATTCAAAGGGAATTAATGTGGACCTTTCAATCATTTCAGTAAGCGGGATTGGACCTCATTCACGAAGTTGATGTGGAAATTGACTTAAATTAGGACTAATGAGCTATAAAAATCCAAATTGCCACTAGATGCCAGCAAAGCAATAAACCTTGACTGGTTTCTGGTTGGATTTTTTTTTTCAGCCCATAAATGGCAATCCTAGATCTGGTTTTGAATTGAATCTTTCCAAGTCTATCTGAAGGTGTGAAAAGCCTGAACTGGAATTTTCTGGGTGCAAAGTGGGGGCTCTTTATCATACGAAGCTCTTTTGCTTCCATCATCTCAAATTTTGCTTCCATCATCTCGAATTTTGCTTCTATCACCTCAAATTTTGCTTCCATCATCTCGAATCAGAAGGATGTATTCCAGTGGTGCAATTCAACCAGATCTATCCAGTTCAGGTGAACCGGTAGCGGTGGTGGCGTGAGGCTCCACCCAACTCACCTGGACCTCATCACGTCCTGCTTTTGACATTCTGCGCATGTGCGGAAGGTCCTGTGCACGCGAGGAGGTCACGCGAGCACTCAACATTTGCAAACTGGTAGTGGAGGTACATGGATTTCACCCCTGATGTTTTCCCTCTTTGCGATGCCTACTAAGGGCTCTTCAGAACCCGAGGGACAGAGGGACAACCCAGCGTTGTCCCAAGAAAGCTGGTTCATCCAGGTAAGTATTTGGGGAATGTGCTTAGCAACGTGTGGAGAGGAATGGTGAGAAACTGGAAAACCTATCCATGGGGGCCATGGTGCTCTCTCAGCTTGGTTGTCTTCTTGCAGATGTTTCATTGCCCAACTAGGTAACAGCATCAGTGCTAGAAGGGAGAGGGGTTTCCTAACAGGCAGGGCAAATCACTTGTATATAAACAGACAGCAAACCCCTCTGCCTTCTAGCACTGATGCTGTTACCTACTTGGGTAATGAAACATCTGCAAGAAGACAACCAAGCTGAGAGAGCACCAAGGACTCCACAGTCCTCCTCAACTTCCTCTTCCTCTTCTTCTTCCTCCTCCTCCTCCTCCTCTTCCTCCTCCTCCTCCTCCTCCTCCTCCTCCTCCTCCTAGCACTGATGAGGCTACCTAGTTAGGTAATGAAACATCTACATGAAAACAGCAAAGCTCAGAGAGCACCAAGGACTCCACAGTCCTCCTCAACTTCCTCCTCCTCCTCCTCCTCCTCCTCCTCCTCCTCCTCCTCCTCCTCCTCCTCCTCCTCCTCCTCCTCTCCCTTCTAGCACTGATGAGGTTACCTAGTTAGGTAATGAAACATCTGCAAGAAAACAACGAAGCTCAGAGAGCACCAAGGACCTTGCAGTTCAACCCCAAGCCACAGATATTCTCTTCTATCGGTAAACATACATATAAAAAACCCCAGACTTTCCCCCATGAAATCATACTGTCTGCTCTAGGACTGGAGAAACAGTTGAGCCAATGAGAATTGAATTATTAAATAATCAGACAGGCCTTTCAGATGCTGCAGCGCTACAACTCTCAGCTGACCCGCCAGCTTGCAGAGGCAGTTGTAGCAACATCTGGAAAGCCATAGCTTCTCCATTCCTCATGCTGATCAGTGGTTCCCTCCCAGACCTACTGTCCCCGAGCAGCCAAAGACACGCGGTCTGACCTGGTCTTCATGCCACTTACACTCATGAACAGACAGGAAGTTGCCGATGCCATGGCCCGTGCCATGGCCATAGTTCAACCCCGCTTCCCACAAGGGCCGGCGAGCGAATGCTTCCACCATTCTTCCTGCAACGCGGAAATAAAATCTCGCTTAGTCTCTGCGGGGAAAATATTTAGGTTGATTTATTTATGTGTAATTAAAAACAAAAACAAAACGAGGGTACAGGAATGTCGTACACCGAGTAGAAATTTGGAGGAGATGCAATTCTAGGCTGTTGCGGTAAAGCAAAGGCAGGCAAGTATTCTAAAGCCTAAGATGTTTAGGAGGCAGAGAAGGCGGTCCAAGATACGTGCGGTGAAATGACGATTATTCTAGCTCAGCTTCTTTCAACATACTGGTTTCCAGATGCTTCAAATAGCTTCCGTTCCTTCTGGCCAAGGATGTCAAGAACACATCTGGAGCCCATCAGGCTGGCATCAGCTTGAGCAGACTGCATATTATCTCTCAAGGTCTTTACCCCTTGAGGGAGCCCTGTCTATATTTATGCCCAAAATGTGAGAGTTGTTGGATTTCTTCACAACCAGAGAAGAAAACCGGGGAAATCATCAGTAAGGATGTTAGCTTTCCTTGCTTTCTCTCCCCCCCCCTTTCTCTCCCATATTCTCTCACCTGACGTTCTGGGTGGGAAAACAAGCTTGCTCAAGTCAATATTTCCCATCAGCACTCTCGTGTAGGCGTCCTACAGAAGAAAAGATGTCCTGAAGTCATATTTGGGAAGAAAAGGGTCAGTTGAATTTATAGGAATCCTAGAATTGTGATGGCAAGCCTTTGGCACCCATGCCCGAAGCGGCACACGGAGTCATGTTTTCTGGTACGCGCCCATTCCTCTCCCAGGTTTTTGGCATGAATTCAGTGCCGGAAACTGGAAGAGCTGGTCTTCTGTTTTCTGGTGTGAGCATGCCAGCTGATCATCGCGGGGCGCATGCATGCCAGAAACCCAAAAGAGGAACAGGCGATGCCATGCGTGCCAGACGACATGGCTCGGCTGATTGTCACGCATGCATGCATGCCAATAACGGGCTGAATCCCACCACTGCCTCTCTCTCACAAGACCTCCATATTCCATCTCTCTCATTATTCATCCAGTACTTTGTTGAAGATAATAGCAATGATAGCAATAGCACTTAGACTTATATACCGCTTCACAGTGTTTTTACTACCCTCTCTAAGCAGTTTATAGAGTCAGAATATTGCCCGCACAGTCTGGGTCCTCATTTTGCCCACCTCGGAAGGATGGAAGGCTGAGTCAACCTTGAGCCTGGTGAGATTTGAACTCCCAAATTGCAGGTAGCCGGCAGTCAGCAGAAGACGCCCACAGTACTGCACTCTAACCACTGCACCACCACGGCTCTATAATATATCCCTTCTTCTTGTCTATATAAAGCATTTCTCCTCTAGCTGTTGGAAAACACCACAGTACATTTTAGTGAACATTCTACTCTACACTTCGCTGGACAAAAGGCTAGAAATTTGATTGTTTTCATGAGAAGTGCTTGTAACTTTTCCCATATGGTGCCAATTATGGATTTTTGGGACACCCTTCGTTTCACCAGAGAGCCTGAATTGGATGCTTTGGATGGGTGGGGGGGGGAACCCCAGTCCTTCTGCTCCCCCTAGGAAGGTGTTAGATTTCCTGGAGAAAGCCAGCTGAAGCTTAGTCTCAAAGTAAACTCTGAGCAGTCTGTTGAAAAATCTCCTTCTAAGCCAACAGCGAGGAAATAAAAAGTGAGGCATCTCTGGAGCTGTTTTTTTTTGGAGGAAAGCAATACTACCGTACGTGTACCATTCAGGTGTGTTTGAGATTCAGCCTTACCTTCTGAAAAGCTGTGGGCTCCCCCCAGTGGATGGTCCGAGTGATGTCTGTGGTGCCGTCACTACGAAATGAGAAACAAGGAAGAAGCTATGTCAAGACGGAACTTCCTCCGCGGACCCTCTACCGAGCCACCGATCTTCAGGCGTCCCGGGAGAATCCTGTGGCCATCGTGTCGGCTTTACAGAGCAAAATCTTTGTTTTAGCCCTTCTAAAGGACAGAGAGGAGTAAAGCCAGGTCTGGTGTATGGTCCCTGGGTTACCTATGCCAGATCAGGGATAGATTTCCTGATGCTGGATTATTTTATAAGAATGGTAACCAATCACCTCACTGCAAGGTGATCAAACCGGTCAGTCTTAGAGGAGATCAACCCTGACTGCTCTTTAGAAGGTCAGACCCTGAAGATGAAACTCAAACACTTTGGTCACCTCATGAGAAGGAAGGACTCCCTGGAGAAGAGCCTCATGCTGGGAAAGATGGAGGGCAAAAGAAGAAGGGGACAGCAGAGAAGGAGGTGACTGGATGGAGTCACTGAAGCAGTCGGCGTGAGCTTAAACGGACTCTGGAGGATGGTAGAGGACAGGAAGGCTTGGAGGAATGTTGTCCCTGGGGTCGCAATGGGTCGGACACGACTTCGCAACTAACAACAACAAACCAATTGCCCCAATGTTGCACAATAAATCCTACCTAATCAGGCTCTTTGCAATACTGCAATTCAAAACTAAATTCTTTCATTCCGAAGGAATAACTTTTGCCTCGAATTCTTTGATGAATGGGAGACTTCTGGTTTCTTTTAAAAGGTAGATTCGTAATACCTGCCTGTTTTTATCCTGAAAGAGAACACTTTGAAATGACATTTTTCACAACTCTATTCTGGTGTTCCTTCCTCCAAGAAAGGACTTGTGTATGTAATTATGTTTACTCCTCTCTGTGAAGATCAAATATCACTATTTATTTGGATAATGTTCTTCTGATAGATCCACTCTGTTGCCCCTAAACCTCAAAATTTCAACTAAGGAGGAAGTGGTAAGGTAAAAGTAAAAGTTCCCCTCGCACATATGTGCTAGTCGTTCCTGACTCTAGGGGGCGGTGCTCATCTCCGTTTCAAAGCCAAAGAGCCAGCGCTGTCCAAAGACATCTCCATGGTCATGTGGCTGGCATGACTAAATGCCAAAGGTGCACAGAACGCTGTTACCTTCCCACCAAAGGTGGTTCCTATTTTTTCTACTTGCATTTTTTACATGCTTTGAAACTGCTAGATTGGCAGAAGCTGGGACAAGTAACGGGAGCTCACTCGGTTATGCGGTGCTAGGGATTCAAACCGCCAAACTGCCGACCTTTCTGATCGACAAGTTCAGCGTCTTAGCCACTGAGCCACCACATCCCTTTAAGGAGGAAGTGGATGGTTAGTCAAAGAAAAACAACTTTGTGCTAAAGAGCTGAGGAAGGAAAGAGAAGGTGCCAACCAGCACAAGGTGAATGGACTCAATTATATGGGTGTATGGTTGGAAGACCTGAAGGATCAGATCCTACTGGAGAAAACTCTTATCTACGGTATCTATCTGGGTAACAAGACTCAACATCAATTCAATGAAGCGTAATAAACTATACTAAATGGCTGTTCTCTGAGTTCACCCCAATTTTAACCCTTAGCCAGGAAGATCCTTTGAAACCTTTCCATCAAATGCTGGCCTCTGACCTTGATCCAGAAGGTGGCTCTTGATGGCCATACTCACAAATATTGTCCTCCAGAATCCAATAAGTACATTTCATTCAGAGACAGCTTTCGAGCGGTAAAATTGGATGGGCTGAAAGAAAAACAAGGAAAGGTACGTTGCCTTCAAAGAAATCCATGGCTAAATAGCAATAGTAATAGCAGTTAGACTTATATACCGCTTCATAGGGCTTTCAGCCCTCTCTAAGCAGTTTACAGAGTCAGCCTATTGCCCCCAACAATCCAGGTCCTCATTTTACCCACCTCGGAAGGATGGAAGGCTGAGTCAACCCTGAGCCGGTGAGATTTGAACAGCCGAACTGCAGAACTGCAGTCAGCTGAAGTAGCCTGCAGTGCTGCATTTAACCACTGTGCCACCTCGGCTCTAAAGAGTATCAAAGATAATCCCTTTCACGCATTTAGATAGAAAGATACAGATACCGATTAACAGAGTTGGAAGGGACCTTGTAGATCATCTAGTCCAACTCCCCACCCAAGCAAACCCCGCACTATTTCTGACAGAGGACAGTCCAGTCTCTTCTCGAAAGCCTCCAGTGATGAAGCTCCCACAACTTCCGAAGGGAACTTCTGTTCCATGGGTTGATTGTTCTCACTGTCAGGAAATTTCTCCTTATTTCCAGGTTGAATCGCTCCTTGTTCAGTCTCCATCCATTGTTCCTTGTCTGGCCTTCAGGTGCTTTGGGAAATAGCTAGACCCCCTCCTCTCTGTGGCAGCCCCTCAAATATTAGAATGCTGCTATCACATCTCCCCAAGTCCTTCTCTTCACTAGAGTAGCCATGCCCAGTTCCTGCAACCGTTCATCGTATGTTTTAGCCTCCAGTCCCGTAATCATCCTGGTTGCTTCTTCTCTGCATTCTTTCTAGAGGGTCAACATCTTTTTTATAGTGTGGTGATCAAACTAGATGTAGTACTCTAGGTGTGGTCTTACTAGGGCTTTATACAGTGGTATTACTACCTCACTTGATCTTGATTGTATCCCTCTGTTATGCAATTTAGGATTGCACTGGCATTTTTGGCTGCCGCCGCACACTGCTAGCTCTTATTTAGATGGTTATTGAGGAGACATTTGCCTGTTCTACACCCTCTGTTAAAATCTTCCCTCTTCCCCCCTCGTCTTCCCGGTACCTGTAATGAGCCAAGGCTGCATTCAAGCCACTGGCTGAGATGGTCTCAAAGCTCGGCCCCTTGCAGTACGACTCTTCCCTGTGGAAGAAGGAAGGACATCTGGCATTCTGTGACTGGACCCCCACCTTGTGTTAAAACAATCAGAGTTTCTTGAATAAGCTCCTAGTCGCTGGGTTTGCATAGTGCACCAAGCTAAAACGTGAACAATTCCTATTATCCTTCAGGGCAATGCATCCATTGAGCTGAATTTCTTACTGGGATTATAGGATATATTCTAGCTGATTTGCATCATTAATTCAATATCTCAAGAGTTCAAGAGAGTTCTCTAGTTTAAAATATCAGAACAATTTGATCTCTGGTTGACAATTCAAAGCATCAAGGTGCCAACCAATTTGTGGAATTAATTTTGATAGCAGCACCAGATAGCTAGCTAGCTAGGATGTATGGATGTATGGATGTATGGATGGATGTATAGATATAGATAGATAGATAGATAGATAGATAGATAGATAGATAGATAGATAGATAGATAGATAGATAGAATAGGTAGAAAGAAAGATAAATCGATAGAGAGATAGGAAAGGTAGAAAGATAGAAAGATAGAAAGATAGAAAGATAGATAGATAATAGATAATAGATAGATAGATAGATAGATAGATAGATAGATAGATAGATAGATAGATAGATAGGATGGACGGAGGGACAGAGATAGATAGATAGGATAGGTAGAAAGAAAGATAGATCTATAGAGAGATATGAAAGGTAGAAAGATAGATAGATAGATAGATAGATAGATAGATAATAGATAGATAGATAGATAGATAGATAGATAGATAGATAGATAGATAGAGAGGATGGATGGATGGATGGAGGGACAGAGATAGATAGATAGGATAGGTAGAAATAAAGATAGATAGATAGGAAAGGTAGAAAGATAGATGGATAGATAGATAGATAAATAGATAGATAGGTAGATAGATAGATAGATAGATAGATAGATAGATAGATAGATAGATAGATAGATAGATAGATAGATAGATAGATAGGATGGACGGAGGGACAGATAGATTGATAGGTTAGGTAGAAAGATAGATAGATAGATGATAGGATAGATAGAAAGAGATAGATGGATGGATGGATGATAGATGATAGGACAGATAGATGATAGGATAGAAAGAAAGAAAGAAAGAAAGAAAGAAAGAAAGAAAGAAAGAAAGAAAGAGAAAGATAGATTAATTAATTAATTAATTCATTCATTCCTTTTGGGGGAATAGATGCATTCATTCTGCTAATGTTTTATCTGCCTCACTAGTTGCACTATTTCCCTCTGCTTATTAGTGGCACCTAAAATTGCCCCACTCAAACTGACCTTCGTAGCGCGTCCAGGTAATGTGCTCCAGACACCTCATCCACAGAGTTCTTGGGCACGTTCTTTTCCAGCCAAACCAAATACCGGATCAGCGCCACGGCATCTCGTATCTGAGCCAACGCAAAGCAAAGAGAGACCCAGGCAAGGCCCTCTGTCACTCACCCTGCACTAAAGCAGGAGAACTAGCACGGAGGGGGAGAAGTAGCAATACCAAGTTTGGATAGGAAAACACCCATGCCTTGTTTTCTTTTTATTTTTTCCGGAGTCAGAATAGTCACAATAGAATCCCTTATGCCACCCGGCTTGAAATTTTGGGCTTGGTCAATCTGGAATTGCACCGCCTTCAGTCTGATCTAAGTGTAGTACACAAAATTGTCTGCTACAATGTCCTACCTGTCAACAGCTTCTTTAGCTTCAACCACAATCAATTGGGCAAACAATTGATACAAACTCAAGGTAAACTACTCCAAACTCAGTTGCAGAGAATACGACTTCAGCAACAGAGTGGTCAACGCCTGGAATGCTCTACCTGACTCCATTGTTACAGCCTCAAACCCTCACAGCTTCAACCTTAAACTCTCTACCGTGGGCCTCACCCCATTCCTAAGAGGTCCATAAAGGGGGCGTGCATAAGTGTACCAGTGTGCCTACTTTCCCTGTCCTACTGTCCCCATTTATTTGTGCTTATTTCCTTTGTTCATGTCCATGTTCATACTTATCCTCGCTATCTTGTACATGTTTGACAAACTAATAAATAAAATAAATAAAATAATAAATAAAATAATACAGGTGAAACTCGAAAAATTAGAATATCGTGCAAAAGTTCATTTATTTCAGCAATGCAACATAAAAGGTGAAACTAATATATGAGATAAGACTCATTGCATGCAAAGCAAGATAGTTCAAGCCGTGATTTGTCACAATTGGGATGATTATGGCGTACAGCTCATGAAAACCCCAAATCCACCATCTCAGAAAATTAGAATATTACATGCAATCAATAAAACAAGGATTGTACATAGAACAATATCGGACCTCTGAAAAGTATAAGCATGCATATGTACTCAGTACTTGGTTTGGGCCCCTTTTGCAGCAATTACTGCCTCAATGCGGTGTGGCATGGAAGCTATCAGCCTGTGGCACTGCTGAGCGGTTATGAAAGACCAGGATGCTTCAATGAGTCTTATCTCATATATTAGTTTCACTTTTTAAGTTGCATTACTGAAATAAATGAACTTTTGCACAATATTCTAATTTTTCGAGTTTCACCTGTAAATAAAAATAATAAAAAATAATAAAAATAATAAAATAAAATAATAATGAAATAAAATAAATAAGATTGAAATAGGGACTTCTTGTTCTGCTCTCTCAGCACTTTCCCTGGTTTAATAAAACCCTTGGAGCTATATTTACACAACAGTCTGCTTGGGTGAGTTTGAATAATGTTTGGATTTTTTTTAATGGTTTATCCTGATGTGGTAATCTGGCTTTTGGGGTTAGTGCGATCCAGTCCATGGGGAGAATCTCCTGCTTCCAAATAGGTTAATTTAATAGCCAGGTTAAACACAGCGTGTGTACATAGCTACGAAAGTGTGATTCTAAGAACCAATTTCCAGCCTCACAGCCTTCCTAAGCCTCTTTTTAAAAAATTTTTTTATCTTTATCTTTGGGGGAAATGAGAACATTACCAAAAGCCTCTGACACATTTTTAACTCTCCTTCTCAATGTGATTCATAAAAGCAGAATGGGGAAGAAGAGGTCTGGGCACATAGTTTTTTGCACATGATGAAAAACCAGCTGGTAGAAGAAGTTTATGGGGATACGGTGGCTCAGTGACTAAGATGCTGAGCTTGTCAATCAGAAAGATCATCAGTTCGGCGGTTCGAATTCCTAGTGCTGTGTAACTTGTCCTAGCTTCTGCCAGCTTCCCATCACTAGGGGGCAGTGCACATCTCCGTTTCAAAGCCGAAGAGCCAGCGCTGTCTGAAGACGTCTCTGTGGTCATTTGGCCGGCATGACTAAACACCGAAGGCGCACGGAACGCCAAGGTGGTGGAGTGGTTAAATGCAGCACTGCAGGCTACTTCAGCTGACTGCAGTTCTGCAGTTCGGCTGTTCAAATCTCACCGGCTCAGGGTTGACTCAGCCTTCCATCCTTCCGAGGTGGGTAAAATGAGAACCCGGATTGTTGTTGGGGGCAATATGCTGAATCTGTAAACCGCTTAGAGAGCGCTGAAAGCCCTATGAAGCGGTATATAAGTCTAACTGCTATTGCTATTGCTATTGCTATTGCTATTGCTATTGCTATTGCTATTGCTATTGCTATTGCTATTGCTATTGTTACCTTCCCACCAAAGGTGGTTCCTATTTTTCTACTTGCATTTTTACCTGTTTTGAAACTGCTAGGTTGGCAGAAGCTGGGACAAGTCATGGGAGCTCACTCCGTTATGTGGCGCTAGGGATTTGAACCGCTGAACTGCCGACCTTTCTGATCGACAAGCTCAGCATCTTAGGCACTGGGCCACCGCGTCCACCACCGCGTCCTGTCACCACCCCTGGAATGCTTCGAATCAGTGGAGAAAGCCTAAATAAGAGTTCTTGGATGAGAACTGAAATATTTTCTTTTTCTTCTTCTTTTCTTTCTTTCTTTTTTTTCCTTCTTTCTCAAGGGGGGGAAAAAAAGTCCAGTTGCCTTTTGAAAAAGCACCTTTGGGACAAATATGACCTGTAAGACTGAATCTCCATAGACATTGCAAAAAAAAAAAAAGTTAATAAATTCAGTTATGACTCACTTAAATTAGCAATGGAAATTCTGCTTCCATTGTAGTCATAAGTTGAGGACTAGCTACACACTGTGTTCTTCTAACCTCTGCCCCTCTGCCCCATCTGTCCTTCAGCTTTTAGGCCAGTTTGCTTCCCAACCTTCACAATGCAACACTGAAAATCTTTCCCGCTATGGGAGTTCCTCTTTGTTGATTCCTGAAGGTCCCTTTTGGACCTTGGCTCTCAAGGCCGTTGCATCACACGGGGGAAGTGTCCCTGCTGTGGATTACATACGTGAGCGGCTTCCATCATCTTCTGCTCCTTGGAGTTTTTGACAGCCTTGGAGAGCATGACAGGGGAGTAGTCGTCTTCTAAGAGGCTTTCCTGCAAATAGGAATGTGGGGCTTTAGAAAGGAGTGGAATGGAATGGAATGGAATAGAACAGAACAGAGTAGAGTAGAGTAGAATAGAATAGAATAGAATAGAATAGAATAGAACAGAATAAAATTAGGAGTAGAGTAGAGTAGAATAGAATTGAACAGAACAGAATAAAATTAGGAGTAGAGTAAGGTGTAGAGTAGAGTAGAACAGAATTGAATTGAACAGAATAGAACAGAATAAAATTATGAGTAGAGTAGAGTAAGGTGTAGAGTAGAGTAGAATAGAATAGAATAGAACAGAACAGAATAAAATTAGGAGTAGAGTAGAGTAAGGTGTAGAGTAGAGTAGAATAGAATAGAATTGAACAGAATAGAACAGAATAAAATTAGGAGTAGAGTAGAGTAGAGTAGAGTAAGATGTAGAGTAGAGTAGAATAGAATAGAATAGAATTGAACTGAAGAGAACAGAATAAAATTAGGAGTGAAGTAGAGTAAGGTGTAGAGTAGAATAGAATTGAATTGAACAGAACAGAATAAAATTATGAGTAGAGTAGAGTAAGGTGTAGAGTAGAGTAGAATAGAATAGAATTGAACAGAACAGAATAAAATTATGAGTAGAGTAGAGTAAGGTGTAGAGTAGAGTAGAATTGAATTGAATTGAACAGAATAGAACAGAATAAAATTATGAGTAGAGTGGAGTAGAGTAGAGTAGAGTAAGATGTAGAGTAGAATAGAATAGAATTGAACAGAACAGAATAAAATTAGGAGTAGAGTAGAGTAAAGGTGTAGAGTAGAGTAGAATAGAATAGAATAATGAAGAATAGAATAGATAAATAGAACAGAATAGAATAGAGAAAGAATAGAATAGAACAGAATAAAATTAGGAAGAGTAGAGTAGAGTAAGGCATAGAGTAGAATAGAATAGAATAATGAAGAATAGAATAGAGAAGTGGGGTAGAACAGAATAAAATTAGGAATAGAGTAGGGTAGAATAGAGTAGAGTTGAGTAAGGGTTAGAATAATGTGTAGAATAGAATAGAATAGAATTCTTTATTGGCCAAGTGTGATTGGACACACAAGGAATTTGTCTCCGGTGCATAAGCTCTTAGTGTACACATGTACAACAACAAAGTTATAGGTCATAGTTCATAATTAACAATAATTAATCATAAGCTACAAATAACAAGTGATAAATCATAATATAACAATAGGAGAACAGGAAAAACGAGACGAGGAGAAAAGAGAAGAGGAGAAAGATGATAATAGCAATACAGCCTACTACATGGGTAAATTTCATAGGGCTAAGACAGCACTGTGGGAATTAGAGCAATTTTTTGAGCGATGCACCTGTAAATGCACAGCTGGTAACAAGTCTTCACTGGGGTCTCAGCATAAAGAGCTACACAGCAGCACATTGGTTAGAGGGCAGTATTGCAGGCTAACTCTGCCATAGCCAGGAGTTTGACCCTGACTGGCTCAAGGTTGACTCAGCCTCCATCCTTCCGAGTTGGGTGAAATGAGGACCCAGATTGTTGGGGGCAAGAGGCTGACTCTGTAAACTGCTTAGAGTGAGGCAGTGGTGAAATTCAATTTTTTTTTTACTACTGGTTCTGTGGGCATGGCTTGGTGGGTGTGGTGTGGCTTGGTGAGTGTGGCTTGGTGGGCGTGGCAGGGGTAGGATATTGCAAAAGAGGTGGCATTTGCTGGTTCTCCGAACTGCTCAAACTTTCCACCACCGGTTCTCCGAACGACTCAAAATTTCCGCTACTTGGTTCTCCACAACCTGTCAGAACCTGCTGGATTTCACCCCTGGAGAGAGGGCTGTAAAGCACTGTGAAGTGGGATATAAGTCTATTGTGCTATTGCGGTTGGTACATTTCATTTGAGGTCAGGTTGATCCTGGAATGGAGCACTTCCTGCAAGAGCTTTTTGCTAGTCCATGAATCTCAGGAAATCTGCACCCTTCCACTATTGGAGATGGGAGGAGAAAAAAAGTCCTAACCTGTCCCCAGGCCCTGAGTTGGCTCCAGAAGCTCAAACTGGGGAAAGGTTTAGCATATCTATAAGAGGCTCCTTCAGAGCTTAAATATTAACCAACTGCATCCCTCATCACAGCAAATCCCATTAATCAGTTGCATTAATCTGCCCTCTGTTCTTCACGTGTCATCTTCAAACCTTTTTGCAATCAACACAGATTCCTTTGCTTGTCACGATTCTGGAAGATTCACGATCTAAAGGATCAGAGCTAGGAAAAAGGAAGTGGAATGAAGCCCTCCTCAAGTGGAAATCAAACATTTATTCTTTTTTCCCCCACCTAGAAATCAAGAATTATATTGGTCTTGCTTTGTGCTTGGGAGCATGGTGCAAATAGTAGCACAGGCCCAATTCGGTATTTATTTTTTTTAAATTGGCTGATAGCCTGTTGTAATAATGGACACGTGATAGTTATCCTCTTCTACTTGCTCTATTTGCCGTGTCCTTGTTTACAACTTCTGTTGCGCTTCTACTTAAACCCTGGTCTTCTAAAAATGGATTTCAGTTGTTGGATTGAACAGGTGTTAGAAGAGATAGCTCATAAGTGGGGAGCCATTAAGTCAGGGGTCGGCAACCTTAAACACTCAAAGAGCCACAAAAGTCCTAACCGGAAGCTCCCCATTCAATTCTGAAGCCGACCAGAAGTCCGGTTTCTCTACCATAGAGTCTCCTCCTAGCGCAGCATCCTTTTTCCTCTACCTGTCCTAACCGAAAGCCCTATCAATTGTGGAGCTGACCGGAAAACTCGCCACTTACTGTTTACTGTTTATTAAATTTATAGGCTGCCCAATCCCGGAGGACTTGCCATAGAGTCTCTTCCTGCTGTGCCCTGCTTCCTCACCCTCAACTGCAAACTCCTCTCAAAATTGTGGTGGCGACTGATGACAGGGAGCCGCAGCAGAGGGATGAGAGAGCCACATGCGGCTCGAGAGCCGTGGGTTGCTGACCTCTGGGTTAGGAGATACTCTCCTTATAATCGTGGGAGAAATGTGAGATTAGGATAGGTTGAGGGAGAAGAAGAATTAGTGTATCTTTCTTTGCTCTTCTCTCTTACTTGAGGGATCTCCTTGTAAAGGCCCAGAGTTGTGTATTCTGTTCCGATCCAGATGATCACCCCGTCTTGATGGGCATATTTTCTCAGGCTGTCACCTATCTGGCCGTAGTCTTCCACCTTCACACACGGAGACCCCGGGCACCCTGCTGTCAACATCTGGAGTGCTTCGGTGCTCAGCCGACTCCGGTTCACAAACAGACTGGGGGCAAATCAAAGGAAACTGAGATGTCCATGTGGGGGACGGGACATGAGTTTAATCGTCCTATAGAAGAACGGTTGCAGAAGCTGATGGGAGTTGGCTGAAATGTCAGAATTGACTACTCTGCTCAAAGAAAAGTACAGAAGTACTTTTGTTTCTACATGGAAACCGCTTCTGAACTCCTTGCTCGAGGTGGAAAAGAATGAAACTTTGATGTTGGGTTTCACAGATTAGATTGATAGAAATTTTGTAGAAACGACTGGTTGATAATATTATGGTAAAATAAAAAGTTGTGATTTGTTGTGAATGCCTTATTCTACTGTAACCAAGAGAGTCAGGAGTCCATGTTTCTTTTTCTTTCCCTACCTTTCCTCACTTTTCTCTTCCCTTTCCCCTCATTGTCCTCCTATTTGCTTTTGTATTTTATAATATTTTATAACTTAATAAAAATGTTTTTTGAAAAAAAAAAAAAGGAAGCGAGTTTAATCAGGAAAATGTGGCCTTTACGAATGTTGGGCAGATTTTCCTGGCCATGCTTCTTCCTTTTAGCCCCATAACCCCTTTGCCAATTAGGCACAGTTAAAAGCAGGGGTGGGGTTCAACCAGTTTGGACCGGTTCAGGAGAACCGGATGTTAATTTTATATCTCGTTCGCCAAACCAGTAGTTCCAAGTACTGGCTGGCCCCACCCTGCTCCACCCCTCTCAGGAGTCTCCATGCAGCCCATTGTGGATACCAAGTAAGTGCCCACACGGAGGCTCCGGGAGAGTGAAAAATGGGTCTCCCGGAAGCTCCGGAAGTCCAAAAATGGCCCCATTTCCAGCCTCCAGAGGGCCTCTGGAGCCCAAGAGGAGGCTGTTTTCGCCCTCCTGGAGGCTCAAGGAACACTTCCAGAGTCTGGGGAGGGCGGAAAATGGGCCTCTCAGAAGTTCTGGAAGTCTGGGAAAAGACCCATTTCTGGCCTCCGGAGGGCCCAGGGGAGGCTGTTTTTGCCCTCCTGGAAGCTCAAGGAAAGACTCTGGAGTCTGGGGAGGGTGAAAAATACACACACACACACACCATGGTGTAGGAGGCTGAGTATGCCATGCCCACCTTGGCCTCGCCCACCCAGCAATCAGGCAGAGAACCGGTTGCTAAAATTTTTCAATCCCACCCCGGTTAAAAGTTGATGATCGAGATAACATCAACCCGCTGAATTTTGGCCATGACAAGATTTCAGTGCACTTCTTGCAGCTTTCAACCTACTTGACCATCGACTGAGAAGAAGACGAATGAGTTCAAAGGCCTTTCCACAACCCTTCTCCAAGCAGTGAAGAAAAAGGCTTAAGTCAGCTTCCTTGAACTCGGCCCATTCCAGAGACGCTGAACTACAATTCCCATACGGACAAAGGCTCTTGGAACTTGTAGTGCAGGGCATCTGGAGGACATCGGGTTGACACAGGCCTCTCTTCCCCTGCATTTGTTTTGCTCTTCGCTGAAAACATATACAAATCTAACACGGACGATGGCGGATCGTTCATTTGTTTTTGAATCTCCCCATCTGCGTTATCCTAAACAGTGAAGTTATTTTAACCCAAAGCTCTATCAGGCAGACCCACTGCAGGCTTCCCTCTTCCTTCTGCTGCCTGTGAATTCAAATGCAAGATGTATGCTTGCTTTCCACTACACAAAGTTCACTGTGTATAAACATGGCCCTTTTCCCATTCCCGCCATGATTTTACAAGCCTTGTAATTCATTTCCTCCTTAAGGACGTCAGCCTTGCCTTGCCAGATCAGTTCAGATTTCTAGGCAGAGTTCAAAGTACCAGATGGTTTCAAAGGTCCAGCTGGATGGACTTGGATTCCTTTGTGGCACCCAGCCAAGAGGCTCTGGAAGCCCATGGACCAACCCTTTCACTGTCTCTAAATGTGGACCTGCCACGTTGCTGCTGTGGTCAGGAGCCTCCTTGTTCTGACATTCTTGTATTCTGTTTGCAGACAACATTTAACTTGGAATCCAACCAAGAGTGTCCGACCTTGTCAACTTTAAGACCTGTGGACTTCAATCCCCAGCATTCCCCAGCCAACGTGGAGAATTCTGGGAGTTGAGGTCCACAAGTCTTAAAGTTGATGAGGTTGGACATCCTTGCTCTAAACCAAGGGTGGGCTTCGAAAATTTCAGCAACGGGTTCTCTGGCCAGTTGCTGGGTGGGCATGGCCTAATTGGCCTCCTGCATCACAGCAGGGGGAGGCATTTTCACCTTCCCCAGTCTCTAGATGCTTTCCTTGAGACTCTGTGAGGGTGAAAACTGCCTCCCCTAGGCTCCGGAAGCCATCCAGAGGCCCAAAAAATAGGTCCATTTCTGGCCTTCCGGAACATCCAGGAGGCCTGTTTTTTCCCCTCGCCGAGCCTCTATGCGGGTGCTGCACTTGCATGCAAAATGGGCCGTGTGGAGACTCCTGAGAGGGGTGGGTTGGGGTGGGAGAGGCAGGGTGAGCAGGGTGGGCGGGGCCAGCCAGGGGTGGGATTTGGAGGTTCTCTGAACTGGCCATAATATTAGTCTCACGAACCTGGATGAACCCGTAGCAGCCCACCTCTGCTCTAAACCTGAGGTGGGTTGCTAATCAGCTTACTACTGGTTCGCTGAGAGGACGTTTTACTTGCGCTCTGCTCACTTCACTTGCGCATACGCCTCCCAACAGCCCATAAGAACTCACAGGCTGGGCTTCCTCCAAGTGCCGTCGACCGGACAATGCCGGCTGGCGGCCCCTCAGGGGAGGGCCTTCTCTGTAGCTACTCCAGCCCTGTGGAACAATCTACCCACAGAGATCCGGACCCTTCCTACTCTCTCGGCCTTCCAAAAAGCCACCAAAACCTGGCTGTTCCGGCAGGCCTGGGGCTGTTGACCCATGTATAAGGTGCAGCCCCCATCTAAGTTGAGTGTATGTTGTGTTCCTTTTAAACCTGTTCTTGTCCTTGCCCTATTTTTTTATTTTTTGTTTTATTCTCGTATTTGTAAGCCGCCCAGAGCCCTACAGGATTGGGCGGCATATAAGTTTATTAAATTACAAATTACGAATTAATTACGCTGTGCGTTGCTGCGCCTGCACAGTTGACCGAAACTGTTCTGCGCATGTGCAGAAACATGCCGGTGACAGCAGAAGAGACCAGGGAACCGGTAGTGATAGGGCAAGCTGCCATATCACTACCAGTTGGGCCAAACCGGTCCAAACTGGTAAGAACCCACTACCGCTCTAAACCCTAAAACCTGATGACAGCCCCATGAGGTTGTCCTGGATCTTACGAGACTTTCAGATGGGCACCAAGGGCTTTATTATTCCCTCTGCTTTCCTGAAGAACTTCAGAGGTCATTGCCAGGACCTCAGCAACTCCCATATATGCCGCCCAAATGAATCTGCACAGAGGAAGGATCTCAGGCAGCTTAAGAGAACCCAGGGGACCCAAAAATTCTTCAGCAAACCAAGAGAAGAGAATTGTCTGAGCACTGGTGATCTGTGGGGGCGGAGATGGGAAATCAAAAGAAAAATGGAATGGGAGGGGAAAGGAAAGGAATGGAAAGCGGGTGACTGAATGCTCCGTTGGACCTTGGCCACATTTTGCGGAGGTTCCCCACTTACGATGGGAACCAGACGGCTGTCTGAATTGTCGCAGGGAGATCAAGTACCTGATATCTGTCTTGGTGAGAAGCGTGTAAGCGTAGAAGACGGGGGTGTAAGGAATGTCATCTCCTCGAAGATTGAAGAGCCCTACAGGGGAAGAAAAAGACATCTCTAATAACTTCCGCATTAAACCGGGACAGCGGTTAAGTGATTAAAGGAAGAGACAATAGCAGGAGAGGGACGCAAAGGAGCCAAGGCCACTGCAGGGGGCCAGGAAGAAGAATTTGAGACAAAGATGGGAAGAGGAGATAACGACAGCTTTTGTGTAACGAGGAAACAAGACACACAATCGAATCTTTAATATGCTGCACAGAGCCATAGCGGCCCAGTGGTAAGAATGCAGTATTGCAGGCTAATTCTTCTGACTGCCAGCAGTTTGGCAGTTTGATTCTGACCGGCTCAAAGTTAACTCAGCCTTCCATCCTTCTGAGGTCGGTCAAATGAGAACCCAGATTGTTGGGGGCAATAGGCTGACTCTATAAACTGCTTAGAGTTTACAGGCTAGAAACCAGGAGACTATGAATTCTAGTACGAATGTAGGCATGAACGCAGCTCGGTGACTTTGGGCCCAACTTGGGTTGTTATTGGGAAGAACAAAGGAGGAGGAAGGAGTATTAGGTATGTTCAATGCCTTGAGGTATTTATAAAAATAAGATTGGAGCTAGCTAGATAGTTGGTGGATTTAGAGATAGAGATAGAAATAGAGATATAGAGATATAGAGAGATAGAGAGATAGAGAAATAGAGAGATGGATGGATGGATAGATGATAGATAGATAGAGAGATAGACACCTAGATAGACAGACAGATACATACATACCAGAGGTGGTTTGCTGCCAGTTCGGTCCGAATTGGGTGAACTGGTAGTAGCGGCAGTGGGAGGCATTGCACGCGCGTGTGAGCACCAAAACAGTAGTAAAAAAAATTAGCAACATACCTCTGATACATACATATCTAGATATCTACAATAGATAGATAGATAGATAGATAGATAGATAGATAGATAGATAGATAGATAGATAGATAGATAGATAGATAGATAGATAGATGGAGAGGGATCTAGGAGAGAAAGATATAAATAGAAGCCTGTTAAATATTAACCGACTTACATGCCGTCTCCTCAAGGCCAGAGAGCAAGATTGCTGTGGGTTTCTTGCTGTGTTGCTCCATCTGCGACCGAGCGTGGGCAACCTTCTCTTGCCAGGTACTTCCTAAAGGAAGAAAAGATCATGGGAATGGGAGGTCGGGCTGATGGAAATGCCAATTTCCTGGCCTTCACTATAAAACAGCATCCAAGAGAGCAAGAAAAACAATACCTTTTTCTTATGGCCAGCCGTGCTATTAAACAGCAGAATTGATAGGCAGCCAATTTAAGGTGAGGGGGATTGCCCTAAGACCACTTTTCTCAAATTGAGCTGTTCCAGAAATGTTGCAAGAGAAGAGCAGACAGAGCTGAGGTGGTGGTGGTGGTGGTGGTGGTGGAGTTAAATGTGTCATTAGCTTAGAATCCTTACATTGCCACAAATGATCCAAGACCAACCCCAAATCCAACTTCTGAATTTTGTTGACCCTTATCTGCCTCCAATTTATTGCTGAACTTTAGTTGACTAGACTCTTGATCTGAATAAATTTGAATAGATAATTATAAAATATATATAAATTATAACAGTCCAAAAATGGTATAAATAATAGAAAAATAGATTTGAATAAATCTTCTGTACCCCAACTTAATGAATGTTCCCGATCCTTAGGGCCTGACAAATATTGCACTACAAACATCCTTTGTCTCCGGGCAAAATGGCCCAACCTCCCCACCAATTTCATCTTGGCACTTTCTTTGTGCCCCAAACCTACCAACGAAGTCATCGGCGAGTCGATAGATTGTGTTGGTAGGTGGAGGAAGCCGCTCACTGCCCCACACGAGGTCCACCAGGTTAACTTCAGGGAAACTCAAGTTCCTATTTGCACCTTCCAGGATCTGTTGATAGCTGTACCAATTGTCTAAGGAAAGACAATGAGAAGGGGAGATCTTGAAACATCAGAGCAGAACAGCTGTCAGCCAGGG
The DNA here is from genome assembly GCF_051295495.1 of Thamnophis sirtalis. Lineage (NCBI taxonomy): Eukaryota > Metazoa > Chordata > Lepidosauria > Squamata > Natricidae > Thamnophis > Thamnophis sirtalis. The sequence continues at coordinate 46,976,165 of NW_028261393.1, read as the reverse complement.
GAATGTAATGGGAGATGAGGGAAGTCACAACAGCTGGCATTTCAGCATTTCAGTGCAAGCTGCTAATGCAGGGCTGTGAGGTAGCCTCATCTTCCTTGGTGGACCAGCCATCTGCTTCTTGAGCCTGCCCTGACATGCCCAAGAAACTCCAGAGATGCTTCATACCGATAGAAAAGAGGAAGGGATCCAATCCAATGGCTTCCCCAGCAGGAACTTCGTTGAGTATCCATTGTCCAATAGAGGTGAGCCACACTGCAAAAGAAAAGACATCAGTGAGCCATGTCTCTGTCTCTGGATTAGCAGAAGGACTAGATGGTCATAAGCATGGACCAACGTGGCAGGAGCTGAGTCCCATTTCAGTGGTCACAAGAGCAAGCCTGTGAATCCTCTGTAGGAAGGACCATTGAGCGCTTGTTGAGTAGACAGAGGACCCAGGTCTGATTTCTAGGACTTCCAAGGAAGAGCTGGAAAATCGGAATGGCATAACTTGTCAAGCCAACTCACTATGGTCACCATGGACAACTCGCTATGGACAACTAACCATGGATAACTCACCATGGACAACTCACTGTGGCCACCTCACCATGGACAACTCACTGTGGCCACTTCACCATTGGCAACTTGCCATGGACAACTCACCATGGACAATTCACCATGGACAAACTCATCATGGACAACTCATCATGGACAACTCACCATGGCCATCTCATCATGGACAATTCACCATGGACAATTGGCCATGGACAACTCGCCATGTACAATTTACCATGGACAAACTCATCATGGACAACTCACCATGGACAACTGGCCATGGACAACTCACTGTGGCCACCTCACCATGGACAACTCTCCATGGCCAAGTCACCATGGAACCGAAAAGAGAGAATGTGGAGGCTCTAAAACAAAATTAAGACAAGGACCAACCTGATTTCTGCAGCTCCCAATTGCAGTCCATCTGACGCTCAGCCTGGATCCAATACCGGCTGTCTGTGAAGAGAGCAGCTTTCTGCAGGGTGATCACACCAGTCCCTAAGGATGAAATTCTAAAAATCAGAGGCGCCGAAGACAAAATTTATTTGGAAAAACAACATCTTAAGTTTAGTTTTCACTGCTGTTTCCCTGGATGTCATTTTCTGGTTGGTGATGAAGGGACGTATTGCACAAGCTTCATAGCATGTGGATTTTTATTATAAACTAGCTGACAACTTGGGTATCGGCATTGCCGGGGTATTTATTTATAGGGGAAAATGTCCAGACCAAATGTAGTTTCTACTGTTGGTTTTTCCCCCTAACTAGAGGGAGCCCCCTTGTGGACTACCGTGAAGCCGTTACCATGGCAACTCCACTGCACTGCACAGTGAAAGCCATTTTAAGGCACAACAGGCTGTATCTTAACAGAACACCCCCCTCAAGGGTTTTAGGGGTGTCTTACTCCAACAGTATTTGTTTCCAGAGAGTAAGTCATCTGTGTACCAAGTTTGGTTGAAATTGCTCTAGACATTCCAGAGTTATGCTGGAACACACAACACACAACACACACACACAGACACAAACACACACACACAATATTAAGATTTTTAGGCCTAAATGTAGAGTGGGTGCTAGTCTCTCTGAAATCCAGCTCCCATGGAAGGTGAAAATATTTTTCCAATTAATGCTACACATGAGTTTTAAATCTCCAGTGTGCCTTTTCTGAAATCTGCTAATGTCAGGCTAGATGGAGAAAGCTGCCGAGACATTTTTAGTTTACATACATTTGTAGGTTCAGCGATTGGATGACAGACATGGGAAATTACACGTGGGAGGTTTTATCTCTCTTTTTGTTGATTTTGAGAAAGTGCAGAGTGGGAATGCATCTAACACATTTAAGCATATTGAATACATTAAATAGAGCCGTTGGACTGCAGACAAGATTCAGTAAGAAAAAAGACTTTCGTTTTTATAATGTTGCATCAAGACATTTGCTCTTCTTTCTTTCTTAAATGTAGCCGTAATTCACCCACGGGGTGGAGCGATCTGATGTTGCATTTCTTCTGGGACTGGGGACGAGCCATTGTAAGCTTAGCAAAATGGCTTTTGCGTATTCAAAACAACAAAAATATGATCTATGTTGCTTCCCCTTGCCCTGGAATTAGGGCACAACTATGCTATTTTCAAGAAAGTTACAATGACAAGGGTGTTTGGGTGGGGTAGAATAGAATAGAATAATAGAATAGAATAGAATAGAACAGAATAGAACTCTTCATTGGCCAAGTGTGATTGGATACACAAGGACACACAAGTCTTTGGTGCATATGCTCTCAGTATCCATAAGGAGAATAAAATACATTCATCAAGAATAAAAGATACAACACAGTGATAGTCATAGGTTACTAATAAGCTATCAAATCATACTAGGAAACAAATAAAAATAATATGAATTGAAAGATCCAAGCAACATGGTTATAGTCATAAGTGGGAATAGATAGGTACTAGGAAGGAAGAGAAGAATAATAGTAATGCAGACTTAGTAAATAGTTTGAGAGTGTTGTGGGAATTAGTTGTTTAGCAGAGTGATGGCATTTGGCAAAAAAACTGTCCTTGTGTCTAGTTGTTCTGGTGTGTAGAGCCCTATAGCATTGTTTTGAGGGTAGGAGTTGGAACAATTTATGTCCAGGATTTGAGGGGTGTGTAATCACAGCCCTCTTTTTGACTCATGTAGTATACAGGTCCTCCATGGAAGACAGGTTAGTAGCCATGTTTTTTTCTAATTATCTGTTGAAGTCTGTGTCTGTCTTGTTGGGTTGCAGAGCCAAACCAGACAGTTAAGGATGTACGGATTATATTTTATTTTTTGCTTAGTTCACAGTTCCTACAGGTAGTCCTCGACGTACGACCCCAATTGAGCCCAAAATTTCTGCTGCTAAGCGAAAGTTGAGTGAATTTTGCCTCGTTTTACAACCTTTCTTGCTGCAGTTGTTAAGTGAATCATTGTAGTTGTTAAGTTAGTAACGGGATTGTTAAGTGAATCTGGCTTCCCCATGGATTTCGCTTGTCAGACAGTCGCAAAAGGGGATCATGTGCGACCCCAGGACACTGCTACCATCATAAATAGGAGTCAGCTGCCAAGCGTCTGAATTTTGATCATATGACTATGCGGAAGCTGCAATGGTCGTAAGTGTGAAAAATGGTCACCGGTCACTTTTTTTTTTTAGCACCATGGTAACTTTGAACTGTCTCTAAATGAACTGCGGTTAAGTTGAGGACTACCGACAAGCATTCAGAACAGCTGCTAATTTGATTCCTGGGGACCTGAGGTTCAACTAATAAATTTAGGATTTGAGGGTGGCTGCATTTCTGGAAGGGGACTCACCTGCAGATCCTGAAAAACCTGACATCCAAGTGAGTCTCTTGTCCCGTTCTGCGACGTATTCACTCTGGAAGATGGGAAGGTTTTCAGAAACAAGAGACAGCTCCTGGCTGTCCTTTGCAGACGGGATCCCAGGCCTATCTAGCCTCTTTCCTTTTAGACAATTCAGTACTTTTTTAGTAAATCACCAAAGTAATCTTTTGTAGCTAAGACTTGGAATGGGAACTTTCACAGGCAACTGTCCATGACCAACTCACCATGGCCAACTGTCCATGACCAACTCACCATGGCCAACTGTCCATGATGAATTAACCATGGCCAACTGTCCATGATGAACTAACCATGGCCAACTGTCCATGACCAACTCACCACAGCCAACTGTCCATGACCAACTCAGCATGGCCAACTGTCCATGATGAATTAACCATGGCCAACTGTCCATGACGAACTAATCATGGCCAACTGTCCATGACGAACTAATCATGGCCAACTGTTCATGACCAACTCACCATGGCCAACTGTCCATGACCAACTCACCACGGCCAACTGTCCATGACCAACTCACCATGGCCAACTGTCCATGACCAACTTACCATGGCCAACTGTCCATGACCAACTTACCATGGCCAACTGTCCATGACCAACTCACCATGGTCAACTGTCCATGACCAACTCAGCATGGCCAACTGTCCATGATGAATTAACCATGGCCAACTGTCCATGATGAACTAACCATGGCCAACTGTCCATGACCAACTCACCACAGCCAACTGTCCATGATGAACTCACCATGGCCAACTGTTCATGACCAACTCACCATGGCCAACTGTCCATGACCAACTCACCATGGCCAACTGTTCATGACAAACTAATCATGGCCAACTGTTCATGACCAACTCACCATGGCCAACTGTCCATGACGAACTCACCATGGCCAACTGTTCATGACCAACTCACCATGGCCAACTGTCCATGACCAACTCACCATGGCCAACTGTTCATGACAAACTAATCATGGCCAACTGTTCATGACCAACTCACCATGGCCAACTGTCCATGACAAACTCACCATGGCCAACTGTTCATGACCAACTCACCATGGCCAACTGTCCATGACAAACTCACCATGGCCAACTGTCCATGACCAACTCACCATGGCCAACTGTCCATGACCAACTCACCATGGCCAACTTCCATGACCAACTCACCATGGCCAACTGTCCATGACCAACTCACCATGGCCAACTATCCATGACCAACTCACCATGGCCAACTGTCCATGACCAACTCACCACGGCCAACTGTCCATGACCAACTCACCACGGCCAACTTCCATGACCAACTCACCACGGCCAACTTGCAATCACCAACTTGCCATGGCCAATTTGCTATGGGCAACTCGCCATGGCCAGCTTGCTGTGGCCACCTCACCACGGACAACTATCCATGGACAAGTCACCACGGCCAAGTCATTGTGGGATAACTCACCACAGCCAACATGCTGCAGGACAATTCACCCCAAGACAATTGATCGATTCAATTTAATTATTTAACATAGACAAAAATTGTTTTTATTTCTGTTATTCAGATTTCATTTTGTCCCTCCTTTTGCATCCTTTCTTTAGTGTCCCACAGGTGTTTGTTTTTTCAAGAGGCAACTGGACTTCCTGGTTTTTCTCTGAAGACGTTTCGCTTCTCATCCAAGAAGCTTCTTCAGCTCTGAGCGCAGGAGACGTTTCTGAGAGAAGCTGAAGAAGCTTCTTGGGTGAGAAGTGAAATGTCTTCAAAGAAAAACCAGAAAGCCCAGTTGCCTCTTGAAAAAAAAAGCACCTTTGGGACAATGGTGACTTGGATGACTGAGAGTCTCTATAGACATTTTTTAAATGATTCTATTCCACCATTTCTTCGATATCAGTGTAACTCTTTGTCCTGCAATGAGTTGTCCCACAAGTTGTTGGCCATGGCGATTGTCCTGTAGATAGTTGGCCATGGCAAGTTGGCCACATGAATTTTCATAAAACTCCTAAAACTCCTAAAACATAAAACTCCCAGCATTCTACATGGACTTCCCAAAAGGATGGAACTGAATTATGGTAGGAGTTTGAAATTTGGGGTTACATCATTGCTTCCTCTACTGTTCCTTCATATTTACCACTTGAGAATGGAGAATTTATTCTCCTATCATCGGGAAGGAGATATAGAAGCATAGCCAGCCGAACAAATAGGCTGAAAAATAGCTTTTATCCATGGGCTGTCAGAGTTTTAAATGCAACATAACATCACAATCAGGCTTAATGTGATAGAGCTACAGTGCCAGTGTAATGTGCAACATGTATATACCGGCGTGATGTAATAGGACATACAGTATGTATGTATGATGTTATGTGTGCTAGTTTATGACTTATTGGGTTTAGGGATTTCTTTTTACTTACTGATTTATTGAGATATATTCTGTGTTCTTAAGTGGGCTGCACCAAGGGAGGATCATTCAATTTCATTGTACGCATGTTGTGCATTGACAATAAAGGTTTGATTTGATTTGGCTCACCTTTCCATCCTTCCGAGGTGGGTAAAATGAGGACCCAGATTGTTGGGGGCAAGAGGCTGACTCTGTAAACTGCTTAGAGAGGGGCTTAAAGGACTGTGAAACAGTCTATAAGTCTAAGGGCTATTGCGATTGCTATTGTTCATCCTGTGGTGGAAATTCAACCATAGTTAAGGGGTCTATCTCCTTGCCCTGCTGCTCCATCCCTGCCCCAGTGGATCTGTTCCTGTCTTCATTGACTTACCAGGTGTGCATCTGTGTTAGGCACAATATAGGCTGACAGCTTGTGGGTTTTCATCTGCTCCCGTAGGGCCTTCAGACGCTCGCTCGTCACAATCGCGGTGGGTGGTAAGTACTTACGGCAGAGTAAAACATGGCGGCAGAGGGTTTAGGAGTGAGAAGAGAAGAACAGAAGGATAAAGAGGTTAGCACCTGTACAGTTAAGGTAAAGGTTCCCCTCGCACATATGTGCTAGTTGTTCCCGACTCTAGGGCGCGGTGCTCATCTCCATTTCAAAGCCTGAAGAGCCAGCGCTGTCCAAAGACGTCTCCGTGGTCAGGATTAAACGCCGAAGGTGCATGGAACGCTGTTACCTTCCCACCAAAGGTGGTTCCTATTTTTCTACTTGCATTTTTACATGCTTTCAAACTGCTACATTGGTAGAAGCTGGGACAAGTAACGGGAGCTCACTCCATTACGCAGTGCTAGGGATTCAAACTGCCAACCTTTCTGATCGATAAACTCAGCATCTTAGCCACTGAGCCGCCACGTCCCTTTTCTGTAGAGTTACCATTAGGTATACAGCCAGTACCCAGATGGTTTTGAAAAGCTTCAACAGGTTCAGAGTCATTTAGGCCTTGAGGGTGACCCATCTGGAGAAAATCCCAGGGTACGATTGGGAAGTTAGAAGAGGAGGAAACACCTGTTCTGTTTCCTTGCCATAGAAAAAAATAACCTGGCTTAAGAGCTTCAAGACCTGTCAAATCCGTCCGTTGGGTAGGCAGGCAGCATACAAATGATGGTCGATAAATAAATCCAACAGGGCACCCATTAAGTGTAGCAGCTGAGCTAGGCGTTGAGAAAAAGACTTTGGTTTTTACGAAAAGAATGCACAGCTTCCAGGATGATAGGCCAGGATGTGGTAATGAAGCACCGTGTTTCCCTAAAATAAGACCGGGTCTTATATTATTTTTTGCTCCAAAAATGCATTAGGGGTTATATTCCATTTAGGTCTTGTTTTGGGGGAAATACGGTACTGAATGCATCCATCGGGTTGATGATCTTAACTGATGCTTATTTTTTGGGGGGGGCAGTAGGGTTTATATTATGAGCATCCTGAAAAATCATGCTAGGGCTTCATTTCCAGTTGGGTCTTATTTTGGGGAAAACAGGGTAGTGAATTCAGCAGAATAATCATAATTTTTGCCTTTTTTCCTTAGAGGTTGGGGCAGCGGTATCCGAAGTGTGGGTGGGTAGGATCAAAGAAAGGAAAATGGGGGACTCAACTATGTGATCAAAGCCCCACGCATTTAAAAAGTACAGGACTCCTTCCTTCCTTCCTTCCTTCCTTCCTTCCTTCCTTCCTTCCTTCCTTCCTTCCTTCCTTCCTTCCTTCCTTCCTTCCTGCCTGCCTGCCTGCCTCCCTGCCTACCTACCTACCTACCTACCTACCTACCTACCTACCTACCTACCTACCTACCTACCTGTTGTGGCCCAGCAGGAGCTGTTGGAGCTGCCACCAGACTCCGACAGCGAGGGGCCCTATGAGTAGGCCCTGGAGGATGTGGAGGACCCTGGACAGGGTTCTGACTCCGAGCAGGGCGCAGAGGGACTGGTTGGCCACCAGGTGGCGTCTGAGCCTTGGACCAGTGGGGAGGAGACAAGGGAGAGTGATCCAGAAACCAACAGTGAGTTGTTCCGGGATGCACGCCGTCGAAGAGCTACTCGGCGTCAAGAACAACTACATAATTACAGGAGGTAATTACGCTCAGCTGATGGTCATTAGGCTACTCTCCAGACTATAAAAAAGACTGCTTGTGCCACGCCCTTCTTGCAGAAGTCAATGCTTGGACTAAAGAGAAACAAACTTGGCAGGCTGGATTGCTGCCAGAGTTTGTCTGAATTGCTGCCAAGGTTTGTCGGCCTTGCTGCCAAGGTCCTTATCTGTTTGTTTACTTGGCTTTCAGCCACCAAGAGTCTGGTCTTGTTATTAAAGGACATTCTCATTAAGCGTGTCTCGGCTTTCGTTACTGGATGGAGGAGGGGGTCAGAACATCTACCTATCTACCTACCTACCTACACAGCCATAAACCAAAGATGAGCATAGGACATCAATTGGATGGTTTTGGTTGTCATCTCCACTTTTCTGACCATCTGTCTGTGGACATCCCTGGGGTGATTTACAGAAAACAGGTGTGTAAACTTTCTTTTAATGGTTCAGCACAACTTTTTATGACATAAACCATAAAGAGGAAGAAACAGAAAGACATGGCTGAAAATGGGGATTTGGCCCCCAAATTGATCCTGAAGGACTTGGGGGGGGGGGGGGCTGCAAAAGTGGGACTGGATTGTCTCTTCTGACCAGGAAGGATGGGGCTTTGCTCAGGCATCAGAAGTTGCCAAAACCTTATATTTTTTTTGGAGAAATCATGGTAGCATATTAGCAGAACAAACATTTTGGGCAAAGTTCAGGAACTCACCTGTGGGTTAGTCGTACAGTTTCTTGTGTCTTCGGATGTGGAGCGTATTTGTGTAGGATAACTTGTGATGCAGCCTAGGGTGAAAGGAAAAACTTTTCATTCAAGGAAGCCTTCTTTAAATGCCCTGGAAGGTCGAACAGCCCAGTAATCCAAGTAATTCGCATTCATGTTTTTTTTCCCTTCATTATTCCCTTTTATTAAAACATTGCCTGGGTATTTATTTATCCCAATCCTGTATTAGAGAGGAATAGTAAGGTCAAGTGGCCTCCCTCCTTCCATTAACATCGCCACAATTCCTGAAGAGACAATGGCGAGAGCAACTTCTCCCTGAGCCCTGATTTCAGCGACAAATAAATTAGTTAAAAATGTTTTCCCTTGTGCCCCCAGAGCGTAATTTCTAATGTTGGATTTTTCCCCTTACCAGAGGGAGCTCCCTTGTGGAGTACTGTCAAGATGGTACCATGGCAACCCCACTGTGCTGTACAGTAGAGGCTGTTTTAAGGCAGTACAGTAGAAGCCATTTTAAGGCACAACAGGCTGTATCTTAACAGAATACACATCCGGAGGGGTGTTAATGGTATCTTATCCCCCACAGTATTTTTTTTCCAGAGAGTAAGTCGTCTGTGTACCAAGTTTGGTTGAAATTGCTTGAGGTGTTCCAGAGATATGCTGGAACATACACACACACAGGAGGAGGAGGAGGAGGAGGAGGAGGAGGAGGAGGAGGAGGAGGAGGAGGAGGAGGAGGAGGAGGAGGCGGAGGAGGAGGAGGAGGAGGAGGAGGAGGAGGAGGAGAGGAGAAGAAGAAGAAGAAGAAGAAGAAGAAGAAGAAGAAGAAGAAGAAGAAGAAGAAGAAGAAGAAACAACAACATTAATATTGTACAGAAGGGAACTATGTTTCCCATAACCCCATGCCTTTCTGCTTTGTCCTTTGGAGCGCATCTAATCAAGACTTTTCCCATGGCCCCCAGATCAGGAGGTCCTGCAGAACTAAGAAAAGGAAATGAAAGTGACGAAAATGTCTCCCATGCGATCTTTCAGCAGGTGCCCAGGAAAGAAATCTCACTGTCAGTTGCTACATTGCGGGTCAAACCAACGCAGATAAGTACTTTTAGTTTTGATGTACTCACCATACCACCAAAGTCATGAGAACTAATCTCCAGAGAAACACAAACGAGAACATCCTTTCTCCTGGTTTCTCAGATCCAGGAAAGAGCGTCCAAGCTCTCAAACCACAATACATACCATGAAGGAAGAGGAAAACCCAGGCTCGTAGGAGGTAAGAAACTGAGGCCATGTCCTTCCTCAGACTGGTGACGCTGCCAAGAGAATAATCTCAGGAACAGGTTTAATCCATCGAGCAGGTGAGAGTGAGAGTCCAACTTTTGCTAACCTCTCAAAGGTGGAAGATCAGTCCAGAGCAGTCCAAACAACTTTCCAGATTATCTGGCTGACAATACCTCTCTTCCTCTTTTCTCCAATGAAGCAAATAGCACGTGATAGAGAGAAAGAGAGAAATGCAAAGTCCAGATTTCAGCATCCAAAAGTGCCTTTCTTATCTTTCTTTCTGGAACATCTGCGCTTTCATGCTGCTTTTCCAAAACAAAACAGGAGAAGCTACTAAACCAGTTCTATATCTTCAATTTTACCCTCCAGTTGTTTCCTGGGTCCAGTCCAGGCTTGTCGATCTGGGGGAGGGAAACCCACGAAGCCTATGAAAATCCAACAAGGAAATACCAAACATCTAGGAATCATCCAGTATGTTGCAGGTCAGATCTGGGTGTCTTACGAAGAACTAGACAAGGCCCAGCTTTTCCTTGGCCCAGTGGTGTTTATACCACTCAAGTCTTGTCTCTGGAGTCTGAAGTGGGTGGAGGTAACATCAACAGCGTATAAGTGTGACAGATAGAGAAGAAAATGAAACTGTAAAACACAGCAAGAATCAAGTGGGAGGAGGTCTTGTTTGTTTCAGTCTGGGCAACCGTCCTGTGAGTGAGGTCTTGCTCTGAGCAATATGCTCCAATGGAACTGTTTTTATTTTTTTAAAGAATTGGGTTGAAAAACGTTGAGGTTTTCACTGGGAGGTGCTAACTTCAAAGGGACAAAGCTTAAACAAAGGAACTTCGCCTCTTCCGATGGCAGCTGAAGGTTACAAAAAGGCAGTCAGAAACATGAGGACTCATCTCATAAAATTAGCCCGCCCGAAAAGGGGGACGGTTAAAAAAAACACCATGAAAAATAAAGGAAACAAATGATGCTTTTTAAAAAATAACATTGAAATGTAAATAATAGTTCAATTAGAAAAGGAAACAGATGGATTCAGTGTTTTTAAGTGTGCATGAGAGAGAGAGCAAGACAGAGAAAGAAAGAGACAAAAAAAGAGAAAGAAAGGGAGAGAGAGAAAGAGAGAAAGAAAGAGAGGGAGAAAGAGAGGGAGAGCGCGAGAGAAAGAGAGAGGATTAAATTTTTATCAGGATGTAAGCTGTGTCAGTTAAAAAGAAACATCTGATATGTGTCAGGCCTGTAGCTTTGGTCTCTGTTCTCTTCAAAGGAAAAACTAGCTGTCTTTGACCGGAAGTTGAAAAGCCTAGTCAATGCACAAAATTATCCTACAATTCATGATTGGCAAATCAGTGTGAATGTTCTCAAGGAGTTGTGAGCTTATAAATGCTTCCAGATTTTGCTACGCTGGAGAGAACATTTTCTCCAGTAAAGGAGAATATTTGTAGCTCAGGGTTGAAATGTGGGGTTCCTTTGGTGCTCTCTGAGCTTGGATGCTTTCTTGCAGATGTTTCATGACCAAACTTGGTAATGTCATCAGTGCTTTGATCAGGGATGATGATGTTATCTATTCTGGATCATGAAACATCTGCAAGAAAACATCCAAGCTCAGAGAGCCCCAAGGACCACACAGTCCTCCTCCTCCTCTTCCTCCTCCTCCTCCTCTCCCCCCCGCTCCTCCTCCTCCTCCTCCTCCTCCTCCTCCTCCTCCTCCTCCTCCTCCTCCTCCTCCTCCTCCTCCTCCTCCTCTCCCACTCCCTTCTAGCACTGATGATGTTATCTATTTTGGTTAATGAAACATCTGCAAGAAAACCACCAAGCTCATAGAGCACCAAGGACCCCTTGAAACATTTGCTATATCTGGCAAGGATTGACCAATGAAGCTGCTCACCTCCCACAAGAGTTTTCAACTCCAAACCCACAAGATCTTTGTAGCCAAGGTCACCTCACAGCTCCTCTATTCCGGTTAAAGACCTTGAAATTCTTTCAAGCTTCTGTCTACATTTATTTCAGCTGCCCTTGCAGTCCCAAGAGGCATTAAAACTACACTTACAAATAAAATTATGGTAGGTTTTTAAGAAGAGATTGGACAACCCCTTGTCTGAAATGGTATAGGGCAGTGATGATTAACCTTTTGGGCATCGAGTGAAGGTTAACCTTTTTGGCACTTTTGTGCTAAGACCAGCTGGCCAGAGGGCACATGTGCGCACCTGAACCTGGAAGTGAGCAGCTGGCCAACAAAACTGTTAGAGAATCAGGTAGTCCTGTTAGAAATACTTCAAAACCTTCTCCCAGAGCTGAGCAACAGAAACAGACCATGAAGTGGGTGTGTGGGGTCTCTCACAATGGTGCGAGGTTTAAGAACATAGCCCTTATAGGCAGCATCCTGAATAACGGGAAACGAGCTTCCTATAATCTTCTCCGCTGTTCTCACCACTCTCTGTAGGGACTTTCTATCTGAGGCCCTGCGGCCACCAAACCAAATGGCGATGCAGTTTGTTAAAACACTCTCAGTCATGCCTCGGTAAAATGTGGCCAGGACAGAAGGAGAAAGATGTGCTCCAATCATCGGACGCAGGAAATGCATCTTCTTAAAAACCTCCAACGTTGGAGCACCCCCAACTTCTGGAGAAAAGCCATTAATTGTTCCATCAGGAGATTTCTCCTGGCATTCCAGCAGGTGGTGTCTTTTCAGATGGGTAGGCACCAGACTGCTACCTCTCATCTGTCACCGTCCAGCAATCCCATTAGGGTTGTATTTTGGTCAAGCTGGATGCATTCTCTTCCTATTGGAGAAGAAGACAAAATCTGCAAGATATAATGTTTTTGTGAAGGCAGTTCAGTGGAGTCTTTAAAACCACATGCCCCACCTTTCTTCTTTCTATAGGGAACTAGTCGATAACCTGGTGTTGCCCAGGTATTTATTTTTAGGGGGAAAATGTCCAGACCAAATGTAATTTCTAATGTTGGATTTTCCCTCTTATCAAAGGGAGCCCCCTTGTGGAGTACCGTGAAGCCGTTACCATGTCAACTGCACTGCGCTGTACAGTAGAAATCATTTTATGGCAGAACAGTAGAAGCCATTTTAAGGCACAACAGGCTGTATCTTAACAGAACAACCCCCAAGGGGTGTTAGGGGTTTCTTACCCCACAGTATTTGTCTCCAGAGAGTAAGTCATCTGTGTACCAAGTTTGGTTGCAATTACTCAAGGCGTTCCAGAGTTATGCTGGAACGAACACACACACACACAGAGCCATTTTTATATAGATTCCAGATACCTTTTACATTTTCTCCTATCTTGAGGAATTTCCTGGTAGAGAGCATGACTTCATTGTCACCTCAGACACATCTTTCCAGCCCCCTCCCCCAATTTTATGTCTCTATAGGTTGTCCTCAACGTACGTCCACAACTGAGCCCCAAATTTATGTTGCTAAACGAGATGCAGTTTTGCCCCATTTTACACCTTTTCTTGCCACGGTTGGTAAGTGAATCGCTGCAGTATTGTTAAGCAAGGAACTCGGTTGTTAAGTAAAATAAAATGAAAGAAATAAAAATCATAAAAAGAGAAATAATAAAATAGTACCGGTAAAATGGCCACAAGTCGCTTATTTTTCAGTGATGTAACTTTGAATGGTCACTAAATGAACTGTTGTAAGTCAAGGACTACCTCTAGTTGTGTGGCATGGTTATCCTCAGTCCGTCTGAGCAAATATACTAATTTCTTTTCTTTATAATTCTTCATAATTTCATATAAGAGCCATGGTGGCACAGTGGTTAGAGTGCAGTATTGCAGGCCAATTCTGCTGACTGCCAACTACCAGGATTTTGGTAGTTCGATATTCACTGGCTCAAGGTCGACACAGCCTTCCAATCCTTCTGAGGTCAATAAAACGAGGACCAAGAGTGTTGGGGGGCAATACGCTGACTCTGTAAACCACTTAGAGAGGGCTGTAAAAGCTCTGTGAAGCGATATATAAATCTAAGAGCTATTGCTAGATTGCCCCCTCCCCATTAGCACTTCAATCGTCTTTCCCAATGTGAAAAACAAGCGATTCTTTTACTGATCTTATTAGGAGAAATAGGACGACATGCTCACCGCCTGCTGCACGATACAAAGGGGAGTTAATTAAAATCACATGTAAAAGAAACAAGATTAAACAATGTATTTATTTATACAAATTAGAGGCCCTCCACATAAAAATTCTGGGCAGCTAGGAGAAAGAGAGGAGAGCCACTATAACATATCTCCTTTTTTCCATATATATTTTTGAGCCAGGGATGGGGTGTTTTTCCTTTTAAATTTGTTTTTAACACCCTGTTTTCCCGAAAATAAGACCTCCCCAGATAATAAGCCCAATCAGGCTTTTGAGTGCATGCGCTAAAATAAGCCCTCCCCGAAAATATTGCAACATAGCAGCAGCCATGAGGTGACCACGCTTGCCGCCTCGTGCACCTCAAAAATAATAAAACCTCCCCGAAAATAAGGCCAATGGCTTATTTTGGGGGGTCAAAAGACCCTGTCTTAATTTTGGGGAAACGTGGTAGTTGTCGTATTTTCCCCTTCCACCTTCACTCTGGCCTAACTGTCTTTCGTTTACAATAATGTATTATTTTCCCTTTTTGTTGTTTTGCCTTTTCTTTTGGTTCTTGTTTTGTTTTACCTAATTAAAACAATAAAATCAGGGAGGGGGAAAAGACGGGGGCCAGCTTGCAACTTTAAAAGCCAAGAAGCAAGAGTAATTAAGAACACAGATCATATAAATGTTGGAAGAAAACAGAGGCCTCAGAGATTTTGTAAAACATTATACGGAGGCTCGACATCCATCCTAACCAAAATCTCAGACGACAGGACTCAGAATTTTAGCCACGTTTTTGACCTTAATTCAGGGAGAAAGATATGGATCTGTGGGGAGACCCTGTTCCAGAGGGCAGAGAAGCCAAGCATCCTACATCCCAATACATTAGATTGCAGGTAATCCTCGATTTACGGCCAAAACCGAGCCCAACATTTCTGTTGCTAAGTGAAACATTTCGTAAGAGAGGCTTGCCCCATTTCCCGATCTTTCTGGCCACAGTCGTTAAGTGAATCACTTAAGTTTTTAAGTTGGTAACCTGGTTGTTAAGTAAATCTGGCTTCGCTAGTGTCAGAAGGTCGCAAAGGAAATCATCTGACCTTGGGACATGGCAACCATCATAATCATGAGTCAGTTTCTAACCACCCAAATTTTGATCATGTGACCATGGGAAAGCTGCAATGATCATTTATATATATATAAACGTGTGTTTGTGTCTGTGTACGTGTGTGTGTGTGTTCCAGCATAACTCTGGAACGCCTTGAACAATTTCAACCAAACTTTGCACATGGATGACTTACTCTCTGGAGAAAAATACCGCCGGGGACAAGACACCCCTAACAGCTTGGAACCAGCAGCGACCCAGACCTGCCATGTCCCTGAACTGGTTTTCTTGGTGCCGCCGTCTTGTTTTTGCCTTCTGCGCAGAGCAATTTCTGTTGCACTGTGCATGCATGCATAGCACACATCAACCGCGTAGCACATCCCTGACTGAACAGGCAGTAGCAGCAGCCGGAACCTGGCTAACATCCCTCAGGGTGTGTATTCTGTTAAGATACGGCCTGTTGTGTCGTACTGCCATATTGGCTTCTACTGTACAGCACTGTGGAGTTGCCATAGGGGTGTGTGTGTGTGTGTGTGTGTGTGTGTGTGTGTGTGTGTTCCAGCATAACTCTGGAACACCTTGTGTAATTGCAACCAAACTTGGTACACAGATGACTTACTCTCTGGAGACAAATACTGTGGGGGGTAAGAAACCCCTAACACCCCTTGGTGGGGTTGTTCTGTTAAGATACAGCCTGTTGTGCCTTAAAATGGCTTCTACTGTACTGCCATAAAATGATTTCTACTGTACAGCGCAGTGCAGTTCCCATGGTAACGGCTTCACAGTATTCCACAAGGGGGCTCCCTTTGGTAAGTGGGAAAATCCAACATTAGAAATTACGTTTGGTCCGGACATTTCCCCGCTATGAATAAATACCTGCTAGTAATCAGCTAGTAATATATGAAAAATGGCCATAAGTTGCTTTTTTCAGTGATGTAAATGGTTTGATTGGTCACTAAATGAACTGTCGTAAGGCAAGGATTACCTGTAGATGCGCTACCCGTCTATCCTCAGCCAGTCTGAGCATATATACTCTTTAGCACTTCATATATTAGGAGAATAGCACTTCAATCGTCTTTCCCAATGTGAAAAACAAGCGATTCTTTTACTGATCTTATTAGGAGAAATAGAAAGACACACTTACCGCCTGTTGCACGATCAAAAGGGCAGTTAATTAAAATCACATGTAAAAGAAACAAGATTCAACATTTATTTATATAAATTAGAGGCCCTCAGACTCCCTAGAAAAATTCTTGGCTGCTACGAGGAAGAGAGGAAAGCCACTATATAACATTTCCCCCTTTTTCCCCTATTTTTTTCTACTGCAACCGTCGTAAATACGAGTCAGTGGCCAAACGGCTGAATTTTGATCATGTGACCGCAGGGCTGCTGTAGGTGTGAAAAACAGACATGTCACTTTTTTCAATGTTGTTACAACTTTGCTTAACTCTGCCAAAAGAAAGAGCATATAGCCAAGGCTGTGGTTTTCCCAGTTGCAATGGATGGCTGTGAAAGTTGGACCATAAGAAAGGCTGAGTGCCAAAGAATGGAGGCCTTTGAACTCTGGTGCTGGAGAAGACTCCTGTGAGTCCCTTGGGCTGCAAGGCGATCCAACCGGTCAGTCCTAGAGGAGATCAACCCTGACTGCTCTTTAGAAGGCCAGAGCCTGAAGAGGAAACTCAAAGACTTTGGCCACCTAATGAGAAGGAAGGACTCACTGGAGAAGAGCCTCATGCTGGGAACGATGGAGGGCAAAAGAAGAAGGGGATGACAGAGAATGAGGTGGCTGGATGGAGTCACTGAAGCAGTTGGCATGAGCTTAAATGGGCTCCAGAGGATGGTAGAGGACTGGAAGGCCTGGAGGAACATTGTCCATGGGGTCACAATAGATTGGACACGACTTTGCAACTAACAACAACAGTAACTTCAAACTGTTACTTAAATGCAGTTTTGTAAGTCGAAGATTATGTGAGGATGATGGTTGCAATGTTGGAAGATCTGAAGAGCCAGTTTTGGAACCCATCATCCTGGGTGAAAATCCATCAAAGTGTTTGCCAACCCTAAGAATATATTACAAAGATATCTTGTTGATAAGTAATTTTAATAAGGAAGTAATTAAAAATTGGTATGTGTATATATGTATGTATGTATGTATGTATGTATGTATGTATGTATGTATGTACGTACGTACGTACGTACGTACGTACGTACGTACGTACCAGGGGTGGGTTTCTCGCCCCGTTCCAACCGGTTCGGTTGGAACGAGGCCGGCGGCGTCCTTGCGCATGGCGGTGCGCGCCGCGCACATGCGTACTAGCATCTGTGCGATGCTCCAGCTGCTCTACATATGTATGTAGTAACTATTTAGAATATTTTGTTGAAAAATGAAGGAATAATATTTCTGTTTGAATGTATGATGTACAAGGAAAATAATGAACATAAGCATACTCGATAGTTGATTGGTAGAATTATGCATAATTGAAAACAGTGATATACAAATATAAATGGTTGGTAAATCTCTTTCATATTGGGATTTGTGATTATATAAAGGTATACTGTTAACAAATAGACAATCAAGAATGTAAGGGAAATAGGTTTATTGGAAACAAATAATACTAATTGTAATTGAACATATATTGTACAATGAAAGCGAGATATTTAGTTATACTAGATGAAAAATCTGTGATGGTAAATGCTATTTGAGAATGTGGATGCAAAAACACTTGTAACCAAATGACATGCTATATGTGATGATGGTTTTTTTTCTTTTTGTGTGTGTGTTGTTTGTTTAATAAAAATAAAAATTTATTTTAAAAAAAGTGTTTGCTAAGAATAAACACCAACTTGATGGCTCACAACTCTCCATCAATTTAAAATGGATTACGGTTTTTCAGTTCTGTCTGGGGGGTCGCTGTGGATTTATCGGTGTACTTTAATTGTGTTGCGAGGGTCCTGTTTGATCATTTTTGTATGTATACGTATATTTATAATATACTATATCTGTATCTCGCAGGATAGTGGGTGGCCCGTTTCTTTCTATTTACCGAGCGTAGCCTGCTTTCCTTCCGAATCCATTTTCAAGTCTGCACAAATGGCCTTTATCACGGAAGGCTTTTAGGGAGAACATTGCAGTGAAAAATCAAAAGAAAACAAAAGTCGAAAGAATATATTTTTTTAATGCAAATGAAAGAGTTGCTGAGAAAAATAAAATAAAGCGGCTGGGTTAAAAGGAAGCATGTGGCAATCTGCGCAACACACCCATAAAAACAGAGTGAATTTGCTGCTATATCTAATCCAGTGGTGGATTGCTGCAGGTACGGCCCGATATGGCCCTACCGGTAGCGGCCAGGAACAGCTGAGAGCGTTCCGGTACGGTGTCCTGTTTGGCCCAACAGGCTTGTGCACGGACGGGCCGCGATCAGTGTACTGGTAGTGACGGTAAGAGCAACCCATCACTGATCTAGTCCTTGACTTATAACAGTTCATTTTAGAGACCCTTCAAAGTTACAAAGGGCGCTAAAAAAGTGACTTATGACCATTTTTCACACTTACGACCTTGGCAGCATCCCCATGATCATGTGATCAAAATTCGGATGCCTGGCCACTGATTCATATTTATGACCGTTGCCGCGTCATGTGATCCCCTTTTGCGACCTTCTCACCAGTAAGGTCCACGGGGAAGCCAGATTCACTCAACAACCGTGTTACAAACTTAGCAAGTGCAGTCATTCACTTAACAACCGTGGCAAGACAGGTCCACAAAACGGGGCAAAATTTACTTAACGAATGTCTCGTTGAGCCACAGAAATGTTAGGCTCAATTGCATTGGTAAGTTGAGGACTTAGCTGTATGTCAATGACCGGGTTAAGCCTCGTGGGATGACAGTTTGATAACGCTTTATGGATGTGCTGATTGCTCTTCTTATCTCTTTTTCTGAAAAGGAAAAAAAAATTGGCAATTTCAGGGAGTTAAAAAAAAAGTAAGGGCAGAGTCCTTTCAAAGGGCAAATAATTACACAACAGTCAGCAAAGATTCTTCTTCTTCTTTTTAAAATAGGTTTTATTCAACATTTTTACCTTTAAAAACCTAGAAAAAAAACCACACACACAAAAAGAAAAAAGAAGACAAACATAACAATATAAAATAGCTGTACAGCCTTCTGTAACGGCGTTGATGTTTAGCCTTTGTAGTTCTCCATTCGGCATTGCCTTCCTATCGATTTTAAGTTCTGTAATAGTGTAACAACAGCTGTACTAACATTTGTAATAATATTACAATGTTCATATCACCATTATATTTACATTGTGGTCAATACTTTAAGTGTGATAGTAATTAGTAACATCGGCCCATTTTTAATCTTCTAATTTTATACGCGATGGTATGATTTTGTATCTTTTAATGTTTAATATTGGAAGTGGCAATATTACAGGGGATCAGAGGTGGTATTCAGCCAGTTCAGACTGGTTCGCCAAAACTGGTAATGGAAATTGGGTTCACCGACAAATGCGCGCATGACAAAAGCACGCCGACAAAACCGCGGCGAGAAAACAGCAAGGTCGAAATCGCGCCGACAACAGCGCGCCGACAAAAGCGTGCCATCAACAAACAACACGAAAACAAGGTAATAACCCCAACCCTAACCCTAACCCTAACCCTAACCCTAACCCTAACCCTAACCCTAACCCTAACCCTAACCCTAACCCTAACCCCAGCCCCAGCCCCAACCCTAACCCTAACCCTAACCCTAACCCTAACCCCAATCCCAACCCCAACCCCAACCCTAACCCTAATCCTAACCCTTACCTTAACCCTAATCATGCTTTTGTCGGCGCGCTGTTGTCGGTGTGCTGTTGTGGGTGCGATTTAGACCTCGCGGTTTTCTCGCCGGGGTTTTGTTGGCGCGGTTTTGTCGTGCGCGCATTTGTCGGGTCACGTGGAAATTGTGGGTGGGCCTGCCCACTTGCCCTGTCTCTATGCCATCCTACTAAGGCACATTTTTGAGGCCGGGCGCATGCGCTGAAGGCTCGAGCGCGAGCAAAGAACATGCACGGAAGGCCGGGCTCATGCGTGGAAGGGGCGCGTGCCCCCTCGAAGCGAGCAGGCGCGTGGGGAGAATCGTTGGTAACAAAATGTGAAACTCACCACTGCAGGGGACCGATGATTCTGCCACCCCCAAATGCTGTTCTTTTTTTGTCTTTTAAAAAAAAAAAAATACTTTAAAAAAAAAAAAAGAAGGATGGAAAGGGGCGTTCGCAAATGTTTTAAAAACAAAAATGTTAATAATAAACCAATGTGTAAGCTAAAAAGGTTATTAGGAGGCCAGATCGAATCCTCCCATGGGAGAATCCAGGTGTTGTCAGCTGCAATTGCAGGCTAGGAGGGTAAAATTGAGGGAGTGAAGGCCACATTAATTCCCTTACTGCTTGTCTGTTTTCTTAGAAAGCCTGAGTCAGCTTACACCAAGGGCCTTCCCTTCCTTTTATGCCCTGGGAAGGTGATTAGAGCAGAGGTGGCTCAGTGGTTAGAGTGCAGTACTGCAGGATGCTTCAGCTGACTGCTAGCCACAGTTCGGCAGTTCGAATCTCACCAGGCTCAAGGTTGACTCAGCCTCCCTTCCGAGGTGGGTCAAATGAGGACCCAGATTATTGGGGGCAAGAGGCTGACTCTGTAAAACTGCTTGGGCAGGGCTGTAAAACGCTGTGAAGCAGTATATAAGTCTAAGTGCTATTGCAGGTTAACTCTGCCCATTGTCAGGAGTTCAATCCTGACCAGCTGAAGCTTGACTCAGCCTCCCATCCTTCCGAGGTGGGTCAAATGAGGACCCAGATTATTGGGGGCAAGAGGCTGACTCTGTAAACCGCTTAGAGAGGGCTGTAAAAGCACTGTGAAGTGGTACACAAGTCTAAGTGCTATTGCTATTATTCTGGGTGAGAATAGTTGGCCCAGAATTATCCTGATAAATTGGGACTCGAGTGACTTGTAGACTGGGTGTCAACATTGATACAGTCACCGCATTGGTGACAGGAAGGGCATCCGGCCAGTAAACACTCAGCTCCAGATTCCACCCCGCAAGGGATTATGGGGTTCATTAAAAGAGGATGAGGAGAAAGTCCACTCAGGTTTGTGAGACCGGACTATCTTCAAAGCAATCCCTTAATCCAAGAGAGCCACCATTTCACTTGCTCAACCGCAGGCCTGAACTAGGCGAGCATCGTTACGTGCGTGGGCCACCTCTGGGAACAGCCTTCCTTCGGGTACCATCCGGGATGCGGTAACCATGAGAACAGGACACTCGGCTCCCTATTGGCTCCCGGGCTTGGCATCCTTAGCTCTGCGGCTTCCAAGCTCTAGATTTGCTTGGAGAACAGCCCAAGAGGGAGGGAGAAGGAAGGGCCAGCTCATGCTCCAGGTCTCTCCTGGGGTTTCCATGGCCTTGTTCCAGGTTTTGGGAGGCAGGGCCAAGATGCCGCCTCGATTATGTAAGAGCCTTCAACGCTCATCAAAGGGGAGCCGACCTATCTCGCCTGCAGGCCAGCGCCAACAACCTACCTCTCCCTTTTGAAATCTAGCAAAGTCAGCTGTTTTCCCCCCCGTTCCACAGGCTGTGCCAAGGCGCTGGCACTCAGGCAGACAGCTGCTGCGCTTCCCCCCCCCCTTCCAGGCATGGCAAGCCTTACTCAGAGGTTCCGCCTGGGATACTCTATCCTTCCCCCCCCCTTTCCTCCCCTCCCTCCCCTGAGGAAGGCTGTCGTGATTTTGCTAACGTGCAGGAATGCACGGACCCGCCGAGGAGTTTCTAACAGCCACATCCTGCCGTTAGCAACACATTTGTGGCCAGTGAGCTTGGTGTTTTCGCCGCAGTGGCTAGAAGCCATGTAGGGATCCGTGCCAAATATGTTTCTTTGCTCAGAACTTCCCGCTAGCCTGAGATAAGAACTGCTGGCAACTTTAAGAAGGTTATTTCAGGGACTTTCCCTTATGATCTCTCTCTGATCGTTTGCGGGTCATTATATTTTTGCTCCAGAGCCGTAAGTATCTGGCACCAGAAAGAACTATGATACCCACCGTTGTTTATTTATTTATTTAGTTTGTCAAACATGTACAGGATAGCAGGCATAAGTATAAACATGGACAGGAGCAAAGGAAGTGAGTAGAAATAAATGGGGACAGTAGGACAGGGATGGAAGGCACGCTGGTGCTCTTATGCACGCCCCCTTTACAGACCTCTTAGGAATGGGGTGAGGTCCCCAGTAGACAGTTTGAGGTTGAAGCTGTGGGGGCTCTCCTCCTCCTCTTCTTCTTTCTCCTCCTCCTCTTCTTCTTTCTCCTCCTCTTCTTCTTTCTCCTCCTCCTCTTCTTCTTTCTCCTCCTCTTCTTCTTTCTCCTCCTCCTCTTCTTCTTTCTCCTCCTCCTCCTCCTTGCAAACCTCCCTCCCTTCCATCACTGATAATGATTCCCTAGTTTGGTCATTAAACATCTGGAAGAAAACAAGCAAGTTCAGAGAGTGCAGAGTCATTGTTTCTTTTAATAAAGTTTTTTTATTTTTTATTTTCAAAACAAACACAACACATAAAATCTTCCTTTTTTACATACTGTAGAAAGTGTATCAATTGGTTACAAAAAGGCTTTCGTGCATCTCTTCCACAGTCATCAAGCATAATTCATATTAACTCAAGTATTTTAACTCAGATATTTATACATATTACCGTCATCATACCTCCATTTTCATTTGACTATAGTTGTTTAAACGTCCTTGATCATGAAATATACCAAGATTTAATACATAACCACATACTGGCATTTCATTTACTATTTCTAAAATCCTCCAATGACACTAAATCCTTATATCCTATTCTAGCAAAACATCCATAATATTTAATAACAAAGTTTTCTATCCTTCTTTCCAAATCACTGTTTACAATTTACATCTCATTTCTTTATATTGTACATATACATATATACATACATACACACACACACACATGTTATCATTATCCCTCCTTTATTTGACTATATCCTGCATCATATCATTTCCCCCCCTAGTAATCAAGGCTTAACTGAATCTAACTTAATTCTTTTTTTAAATTATTATTATTAACCTTTATATAAAATCCAAAAGGGATTCTAATCTTCCTTTCATGGGTGCCATTCAATATTCATATCCAGTTATTACTTATCATAACACTACACATTGTATACATTATTATCATCAATTATTTATTTAACTATATCTATTATCACTAAATTTCGCTAAGTTTAGCTAGTTTCAAATTATACTCTTCCATCTATCAACCAGTCCCATAGTCATTGTTGTTGTTGCCCTCCTCCTGCTCGGTTTCTCTATCATGATTACTTTCCACCATGGAGTCTTTACCTCTGGAGAAGATCTGGCCAGCATGTTAAGTAAGCTCCCTGTTGGGGAGAGCGAGTACGTTCAGAGAAGCGTTGTGAGAGTTGTGTTGGAGAACACACAAACCAGCATACAGAGACACTGCAGTTTAAATAGACTTTTACTTTCATGGAAATAGACGTATCAGAGTCCATCAAACAGTCCAAGTCATACACGGATAAGACAATCAGTCAGCAACGTCTTTCAGTTAAGGGATAATCCAAATAACATAGTCCAGTATCATATAATCAGTTCGGCATTCAAAGTTTGCTAGCAGTTGCAAAACTTACAATAGCTTATGGCACTTTCTAACAGCCAGTTTCCAAAACACTCAGATCAGATCAGCCCAGCATCTAGCGAAAAGAGAGCTAACAGTCGTTCTGGCTCCCTCTTATGGCCGATTGAGGAAAACAGCAACCAATCACATTTTACAGTATGATTGAAAGGAACAGGTACAACATTGTTACATGATTTATAGATTGCCAACCCAACCGTTAGATTATATTCCTAACATTGCCAATGAGAAACCCCAACAGCAACTGATTACCCATGCTCTACTTTTCCATGGGAGACGTCTCCCAACTCCGAAGAACCAACCAATTGTGCATGGCAGTTTCCCTTCCTCCCCGTCACTTCCCAGGCTTTGATGTCGATTACCTGGGCTACATCAAAGTAGCTGGAAAGGCACAGCAGGTATGAACATGAAACGTGATGCCGCTCAGGAGCTGTGGTGCATCAGAACTGGAGAAGTAGAGGGATAAAGAGGCCTTGCACACATTGTCTGACTACAAAACCCAATCTCCTGTGCAAGGATCAGGGAGAAGAGCAATAGGAAATACAGCCAAGAACATCTGGAGGCTACAAGTCTCACATGCTTTAGAAATGGGGTGAAATAACAAACTGGGAAACAAATACATTTTTTTTGTCTTTTAAAAAGAGCTCTTCCCTCACTGCAAGCATGGACTGATATAACCACATCCCGATTTCATTCCGTGCCAGTCCAGCAGGTGGCAGCACCCACCAAGCCTTGGCTGATCTTGAATCTAGCCCACTTGTCCTTGTTAGTATTTGGATGGGAGACAAACAAGCGATCTTAGTGTTGGAGAAAGTTCCAGGAAGTAAGGTAAAGGTTCCCCTTGCACATATGTCCTAGTCGTTCCTGACTGTAGGGGGCGGTGCTCATCTCCATTTCAAAGCTGAAGAGCCAGATATCTCTGTGGTAACGTGGCCGGCATGGCTAAATGCCGAAGAGGCACGGAACGCTGCTACCTTCCCACCAAAGGTGGTTCCTATTTTTCTACTTGCAATTTTAGATGCTTTCGAACTGCTAGGTTGGCAGAAGCTGGGACAAGTAACGGGAGCTCACTCGGTTATGCAGCGCTAGGGATTCGAACCACCAAACTGCTGACCTCTTTGATCAACAAGCTCAGTGTCTTAGCCACTGAGCCACCTCATCCCTCTACCAGGAAGTAGGCAAATACAAACCCCTCCCGAAACCTTCCCAAGAAATTAGGCGGTTATGTCCACCTTGCAGTAAAGACCTGGGTTTTAGTTCAAGGGACTTTGACTACGTCGGGATCGCTCTGGGCTGTTCAACACACCGTCTTAAGGCAAAATTGAGAATGCTGACACCATCCATCTGGAACCCCTTGAGCAAAAAATATAGGACACAGCTGATCTTGCTTGCTAAATTGTTGATCTGGCAAATTACAGATTAACAGAGTTGGAAGGGACCTTGTAGGTCATCTAGTCCAGCCCTCCTCTCCGCCCAAGCAGAAGACCCTAGATACACCACTTCTGACAGATGGCAGGCCAGTCTCTTCTTGAAAGCCTCCAGGGATGAAGCCCCCACGACTTCTGAAGGCAACTTCTGTTCCATGGGTGGATTGTTCTCACTGTCAGAAAAATTCTCCTTGTTTCCAGGTTGAATCTCTCCTAGGTCAGTTTCTATCCATTGTTCCTTGCCTAGCTTTCAGGTGCTTTGGAAAATAGCTTGACCCCCCCTCCTCTCTGTGGCAGCCCCTCAAATATTGGAAGACTGCTATCCTGTCTCCCCAAGTCCTTCTCTTCACTAGACTAGCCAGGCCCAGTTCCTGCAATCATTCATCGTAGGTTTTAGCCTCCAGTCCCTTAGTCATTTTAATTTGACAGATTAACCGAGTTGGAAGGGACCTTGTAGGTCCTCTAATCCAACCCCCCACCCCCGCCCAAGCAGGAGACCCTACACCATTTCTGACAGAGGGCAGTCCACTCTCTTCTTGAAAGCTTCCAGGGATGAAGCTCCCACAATGTCTGAAAGCAACTTTTCTTCCATTGTTTGACTGATCTCACTCTCAGAAAAGTTCTCCTTATTATTTCCAGGTTGAATCTCTTCTTGTTCAGTTTCCATCCATTCTTCCTTGTCCGGCCTTCATTAACTCGGTAGATTTCTGTAGTCTGCTAACGAGGCTGCTAGATTCAATCCGGGGGAAGAGTTTTGTAGAGCTGCAGAGTGGCTTGCTTCAAGGTCTCGCAAGGTTATCCTCCAGCGTCTTTCCTTAAGGCTGACATTGGGCCACCTGCTTTTGAGCTGAAGGGCTGGACTTGACAAGAGAGAGACAAGTCCAGCTGGAGGATGTGCGGCTCGACAATCTCGCCCTCCCCTAAGAACGGCGGCTGGCGTGCCACAGGGCCCTGCTGCAGCCAAATCGGCCCTTTGCAACATGTTGTGTCTATTTAAAAAAGTGGAAATGGATAAATTAACGATGGGACTAAGGGAGAGAGAGGAAACAAGAGTATTGCAAACATGGAATAGGTGGTATAATTGCCTAGAAAAGAGATTTAAAATTAATGCATAATGAATACATAGAAAGTATAACAGAAGGAAACGATGTATATTAACAGAGAGTAACAGAGGTGTAAATGTTGTATATATTATATAAATGAGTAACTATGAAATAAAGAGGTATACGTATAAAACAATAGAATGGAAAATTAGAGATTAGGAAAAAAAATAACCATAACGGAAAGGTGCAAAAGTGTCCCGGTGATTTTAATGTTTAAAAAATGTTGCATAAAAATTATTTTTTTTAAAAAAAGTTGCATTTTGCATCTATTGAATAGCTGCATCTCCCTGACGTCTCTGGAGTCCTGTCTGTTTGCAGGAGAGGGGAAAAAAAACACTCAGTCACTGCTGGAACTTTTTCCCCTTCTCCAAATTGTTTGGTATTCTGTTTTCCTAGAATCCCCGAAGCAGGAATGACATTGGCTCCGACGCGGAGTTTCTGGAGAAAGGAGCCAAGTTGTTCAGCAATCTGTGGAAGCTGAAGAAGAGCCAAGAAGGGATTTGCAAAGATTGCTGGAAAAGAAGAAGAAAGGACGAAGAAGAAGAAGAAGAAGAAGAAGAAGAAGAAGAAGAAGAAGAAGAAGAAGAAGAAGAAGAAGAAGAAGAAGAAGAGGAGGAGGGAGCAACAGCGTGGGGGCCCTGTCATCTTTCATCTTGAGATAGGCCAGAAGTGAAACTAAGTGCTTGGATCATTACAAAAGGAGGAGGCAAACCGTTTTGAACTAAAACTTAGTTTCTGTTTGCCATGATTTTGCTCTCGACGTGCCAGAATCTTTCTGGGTAGGGGAAATAATAAAGCCAGTGCCCCTCACCCCAGGAATACACGAGACAATTGGCCCCTCTCCCAATGCAGGTAGTCCTCAACTTATAACAACAGCGGAGCCCAACATTTATGTTGCTAAGTGAGACGCTCCTTAAGTGAGGTTTGCCCCATTTGACAACTTTCCTTGCTGCGGTTGTTAAGTGAATCACTGCAGTTACATGGTTAGGGGCCTCTGGCTTCCCCCTTGACTCTGCTTGTCAAAGGTCGCAACACTATTCACGACGGTCAAACAATGCGACCGTCATAAACAGGAGTCAATTCCCAACAGTGAAGTTATCATTGCAAAGGAACTTAATTTTGATTTTCGCCAAACACTTCCATTTCCTGGGCAAGTCGTGTGGATGCCTAAAGGCAGAGCTCTCGCCTCACCATCAGGAGGCTGTGAGTTCGAGCCTAAGTAGAGGCAGATATTTCTCTCTCTGGGAACAATGAACAACAAAACTCTGCATTGGCAACAGGACGGGCATCCGGCCAGTAAACACTTAGCTCCATCCAGTTGCTGGATGGGATGGAGCTAAGCAGGTGGAGGAAGAGGTTTTACCGGGTCAGCCTTTTGGCCCCAAACAATCTGGGTCCTCATTTGACCCATCTTGGAACGATGGAAGACTGAGTCAACCTCGAGCCAGTCAGGATTGAACTGCTGGCAGTGGACAGAATTAGCCTCCAATACTGCATTCTAACCACTGCAGGGGTGGGTTTCTCACCCCGTTCCAACCGGTTTGGTTGGAACGGGGCCGGCGGCGTCCTCGTGCACACGCGTAGTGCACGCATGCGTACTAGCGCCTGTGCGATGCTCCAGCTGCTCCTGGAGGATCGTGCAGGCGCTGTATGCGTTCTGCGCATGCGTGGAAGCGCAGAACTCGTCAAAACCGGGTAAGAAACACGGGCGGGCAGGTGGATCCTTCGGCGTTCCCGGAAGTTACTTACTTCCGGGTTCGCCGACCAACCGGTTCGTGGGGATCGCCGCGAACCACCTGAAACCCACCCCTGAACCACTGGAAGGAAGGAAGGAAGGAAAGGAAGGAAGGAAAGGAAGGAAGGAAAGGAAGGAAGGAAAGGAAGGAAGCTATAGCATTTAAGAATTATATACCACTTCATAGTGCTTTAAAGCCCTCTCTAAGCAGTTTACAGAGTCAACATATTGCCCCCAAACAATCTGGGTCCTCATTTTATCAACCTTGGAAGGAAGGAAGGCTGAGTCAACCTTGAGCCGGTCAGGATCAAACTCCTAGCAGTGAGCAGTGAGTTAACCTGCCAGTACTGCATTCTAACCACTGCACCACCAGAGCTCCTAAAGCTCTTAGACTTATGTACCGCTTCACAGTGATTTTCAGCCCTCTCTAAGTGGTTTACAGAGCCAGAATATTGTCGTCCGTCCCCCACATTTTGGGCCCTCATTTTACCCACCTCGGAATGGTGGAAAGCGGAGACAAATTTGAACCGGTCAAGATCGAACTGCTGAACTGCTGGCAGCTGGCAGTGGGCAGAATTAGCCTGCAATACTGCATTCCAACCACTGCGCCACCATGGCTGGTGGTTGCAAACAGAGGATTTGGCCGTGAAACGAGAACTATCGGTAAAATGGAAGGATGAAGCTGAGGGTTAGAATGGAAGCACATCCCTGAGACAGAGCAAGCTGCCAATGCTTGTTTGTGCAAGATAGCAGAGAAAGAGTTACTGGCATCCTGATGCTTGCATTTTAACATTTTCCATAGTCGCCGATCTCAGTAAATGACCGAAACCACTCTCTTTATTCCTTCAGGAGGCCTCGGATTCTGCGCCGATGCTAAGCAACATTTCCTTGCTAAAAAGGAACAGCAGACATATGCTAAAGAGATCGAACATATCAACAAGCGCAGAAAAGGGCATCTCCGAACAGCATTAGGCAAATGTTGCCATCAGAGAAAAACACATTTTGTTTTAATATAACGAACCATCAATGGTAATAACCTGACAACCTATCAGCAGGACCGACCACTAGGTGGCACTGCAATCACATTGGAGTCGTTCCCACAATCCTCCGACTTTACAGTGGTGGCTGCTTGATAAAATTGTGTGTGTGATTGTGTGTGTGTATGTATATATGTTTTTTTCTTTTGTCAAAGCATAAATGTGCATGCGTGTGTGTGTGTGTGTGTGTGTGTGTGTGTGTGTGTGTGTGTGTATGTTACATTTTTACTGATGAAGAAATAAAGGGACACTAGTATAGATCTGTTTCAAGCTATTTAGCTCTCATCAGCTAGCCGTACCCTTGCTGGGATTCGAACCTGGGCTGCTTACATATTAGACAGTTGTAGTAACCTCTAAGACACAAGTTCTCCTCACTTTATCAGCTGAACCAGGGGGGAGGTTAAGTGTTTTTTCATCTTCTGCCAGATCACCTGGTTTACCCAAATATATATGGCCATTGACCAACCTTCAGAAGGGTGGACTTCAACTCCCAGAATTCCCCAGCCAGCAAGGAGAAATCTTCTGAAAGTGATGAGAGCAGTCCACCCATGGAACAGAAATTGCCTTCCGAAGTTGTGGGAGCTTCATCACTGGAAGCTTTCAAGGAGAGGCTGGATTGACATCTGTCAGAAATTGTTGGGCTAGATGACCTACAAGGTAACAATAGCAATAGCAGTTAGACTTATATACCGCTTCATAGGGCTTTCAGCCCTCTCTAAGCGGTTTACAGAGTCAGCATATTGCCCCCAACACAATCCGGGTCCTCATTTTACCCACCTTGGAAGGATGGAAGGCTGAGTCAACCTTGAGCCGGTGAGATTTGAACAGCCGAACTGCAGAACTGCAGTCAGCTGAAGTAGCCTGCAGTGCTGTATTTAACCACTGCGCCACCTCGGCTCTATAAGGTCCCTTCCAACTCTGTTATTCTGTTATTATTCTATTATTCAGAATTTGTGGGCATTTCATCATGGAAACTTTCAAGAAGAGGGTGGGCTGCCATCTATCAGAAATGGTGTAGGGTCTCCTGCTTGGGCTAGATGACCTTTAAGGTCCCTTCCGACTCTGTTAATCTGCAATGTTGTGCGACAACCTTGCAAAACTGAGCAAGGCAACGATTGGCTACAATTCCTTCCTAACTTTCATGATGACGAAGCTGGAATTTGAATGGTATCTTCCTAACAGAGCTGACATCAGCACCTTGGCCAGCTGCCCTGAGAAAGACCCTTCCTGATATCCTTGGACCTCACTTTTCCTGGTCTAGACCCCCCCCCCGGCTGCTTTGCTTTCAAATTACCCACAATGCCTCTAAGATCAGATCTCCTTCCGTGGCATTGTGTGAAATTTAACAGGAGAGTAAATGTCTATAGAGGGACTCAGTGGCTCGGAGGCTAAGACGCTGAGCTTGTCGATCAGAAGGTTGGCAGTTGAGTAGTTCGAATCCCTAGCGCCGCGTAACGGAGTGAGCTCCCGTTACTTGCCCCAGCTTCAGCCAACCTAGCAGTTCGAAAGCAGGTAAAAATGCAAGTAGAAAAATAGGAACCGCCTTTAGTGGGAAGGTAACAGCGTTCCGTGCGCCTTCAGGCATTTAGTCATGCCAGCCACAGGACCACAGAGAAGTCTTCGGACAGCGCTGGCTCTTCAGCTTTGAAACGGAGATGAGCACTGCCCCCTAGAGGCGGGAACCACTAACACATATGTCTCTCTGCCCCACTGTAGAAATGGGCATGCATGAGCCATGTTGGTTTTTCAACTGCAAAAAACATCTCTCTTCTTTTTTTTTGGGGAGGGATGGAGAGAGAAGGCTGGGCAGTTGGCATTGCCATGGCAACACAAGCTCCAGGTTGGTAGGGACCAGCATCACCATAGCAACAGGGAGATAAATGTCTCTTTTCCTCCCTTGTCATAATTAAAAGAGCACCCTGAAACTGGTCATTTCCCAGGTTGCCATTGGATATATTAATGCTCCTGTTGCTAAACTGATCCCTTCTCTACCTTATCCTCCCTCCCTCTCTTTCTCCTTCCCTCCCTCCCTCCCCCTCTCCCCCTCTCTCTCTGACACACACACACACTTGTCCTTGCTTACTTGTCTCTGTGAAGAGGTGAAGCTTTCCTAGTGTTCATTTTATGCCAGTAAAGTGGATTGTGTTAAGTAGCAAATTCCGAACTGCATGAATAGCTCGGCCTAGGAGAGAGAAGCAGGCTGCCTTGCTCCAGGCGCTCAATTTATGTAATTACTGAGAAAATGCAGAAAAGGCCCTGGAGGTGGGGCAGGCTTCTGTCCAAAATAATCACTCAAATTAGGTCTATTTTAATTTTTGTGAGACACTTCAAAACCACTTCCAGAAGTCTTTTGAAGAGAAGCCGACCTCACTGTTTTCCTGCAAAAGTTATTTAGGGCAAAACTTTGCCTTTTTTCCATGTTCCCCTTTGGATACTCCCCCCCCCCCGCCCAAGCCCTTCACAGGCCCAACCATGTTGAATTGCTGTGTTTTATCCCACACAACAACCCCATCAGGTAGCCACTTGCCTTTTGAGTTGCTTAGGAAAAAAGCTATTTTTGGAACGAGCTCCCCGTGGAGATTTGGACCCTCACCACCCTCCAGGCCTTCCGCAAAGCCCTTAAAACCTGGCTGTTCCGACAGGCCTGGGGCTAATGAGTTTTTTGTCCCCCCCTCGAATGGTATGGTTGTTGAGTGTTTTAAATTGTGGTATTGTTTTGTTCGTGTTCTTTTTTCTTATTTGTACCCCCCCCCCCGACTTGGTTGTGAGCCGCCCTGAGTCCCCTCCGGGGAATAGGGCAGCATAGAAATATAATAAACTCAACTCAACTCAACTATTTTCACAGAATGGCCTCAGAACAAGGGCACAATCTTCCCTGCTTTTGTCCTTGAGATTGACAGATTCGAGCGTTTTTCTTTTTCTGTCCTCTATGATTTCTCTCCTTTCTTTTTTATTACCAGCTCAGAAAAAAAAAAGAATAGGAAGGAAAAGGGGGAAGGAAGAAGAGAGGAAGGGAGAAAAAAGTAAGCAAAGAAGGAAGAAAAGTAGAGAAAGAGAGAGGAAAGAAGGGAGAAAAACAGGAAGGAAGGAAGGAAAGAGAGGAAGGATGCAAGGAAGAACTGAAAGAAGAGAAAGAGGAATGAAGGGTGAAAAAGAGAAGGAAAGAAAGAAACAAGAGGAAAGAAGTTAGGAAGGAAGGAGACAGAAACGGAGGGAGGGAAAGAGGAGGAAGTAAGGAAATAGAGGAAGGAAGGAAGGAAGCAACCAAGGAAGAAAGAAATAAAAAGAGGAAGGAAGGGAGAAAAAGAGAAGCAAAGAAAGAAAGAAAGAAAGAAAGAAGGAAAGAAAGAAAGAAAGAGGAGAGGAAGGAGAGAAGTTAGGAAGGAAGGAAGGAGAGGGAAAGGGAAGAATGGAGGAGGAAGGAAGGAATGAAGAAAAAGAGGAAAAGAAGAAAGGAGGGAGGAATAATACAGACACTTGCTGGATATGGTAGGTTGCAAAGAAGCCTTCGGGTGTTATTATATTTTCAATCCAATCCTCGTGGTGAAAACATATATGTCCAAATCCCAGAAAAATCCTGCTGGAATTGAGTGAGGCCGTGTGCTTGGCCTAGCTCCTTCTATGAGATATGAATTCTATGACTACAAGCCTTTTCCTAGGTGGCCTCCGGGCCTTTCATACAGGAAACATTCAATTAAAGATGCAGGAGGGCCGCTGTCCTTTTGAATATGGGTGAAAGGATGGGATTAGTACTTGGAGGAAAGAACGCTATGAAAATAAGTCCTAATTAGAAGGTAGAACTTCATTTGTTAGTGAAAGAAAGAAAGAGAAAGAAAGAAAGAGAAAAAGAAAGAGAAAGAGAAAGAAAGAAAGCGAAAGAAAGAAAGAAAGAGGAAAGAGAAAGAGAAAGAGAAAGAGAAAGAGAAAGAAAGCGAAAGAAAGAAAGCGAAAGAAAGAAAGAAAGAAAGAAAGAAAGAAAGAAAGAAAGAAAGAAAGAAGAAGAATGCAGATAGGCCCATGAAGTTACCTTTCTCCCTATCACAAGATGAAGGAGAAACTGAGTTTGCGTATCATGTTTAATTTAAATACAGCTTAAATGAAATCCTAAATAGCTGCTTTATCCTTCAGGCTAAGCCAAACAGAAGCCCTACTGCATTAGCAATAAGAATCTGGTTTATTTCTCAGTCCTATCATGATGATTTATTTCACTATTGCCTGTCTTCTAGGGCTTAAAAGCCAGTGTAACCTTTTGCTTTTTAAAAGAATAAGGGGGGAAAAAAGGAACAGGCACAAACAAACTGTTGTAAATCGAGGATTACCTGTATATCCCAAACTACAAAGAAATAAACACCTGAGACTGTTTGAGAGGCTCTCTTCCAATTATGAAACTCTTTCCAACATCCGGACCTCCAGCTGATTTTTGTGCCTAGGCTAGGACTAGAACTCACAGTCTCCTGGTGATTGGCCCAAAGTCACCCAGAAGGCTTTTGCGCCTAGGCCAGGACTAGAACTCCCAGTCTCCTGATGATTGGCCCAAAGTCACCCAGATGGCTTTTGCGTCTAGGCCAGGACTAGAACTCACAGTCTGCTGGTGATTGGCCCAAAGTCACCCAGAAGGCTTTTGCGTCTAGGCCAGGACTAGAACTCACAGTCTCCTGGTGATTGGCCCAAAGTCACCCAGAAGGCTTTTGCGCCTAGGCCAGGACTAGAACTCCCAGTCTCCTGATGATTGGCCCAAAGTCACCCAGAAGGCTTTTGCGCCTAGGCCAGGACTAGAACTCCCAGTCTCCTGATGATTGGCCCAAAGTCACCCAGATGGCTTTTGCGTCTAGGCCAGGACTAGAACTCACAGTCTGCTGGTGATTGGCCCAAAGTCACCTAGATGGCTTTCATGCCTAGAACAGGACTAGAACTCCCAGTCTCCTAGTGACAGGCCCAAAGTCACCCAGATGGCTTTCATGCCTAGAACAGGACTAGAACTCACACTCTCCTAGTAACTGGCCCAAAGTCACCCAGATGGCTTTCACGCCTAGGCCAGGACTAGAACTCACACTGTCTTAGTGATTGGCCCAAAGTCACCCAGCTGGCTTTCGTGCCTAGGCCAGGACTAGAACTCACAGTCTCCTGGTACTGGAGCTCGTCCTTGGAGGGTGGGGGGAGAGAGATCAGGACTGCTCGTCTTTTACCTGGCTGGGATCGGAGCCATGAACCTGCCCCTCTGGGGTTGAACACAAATGTTTGCCTCCCCTACCCCCTCTGGGAGTGCGGTGAAAGTGACATAAATCGCCCGGAGGCTGGCAGCCTAAGTGGCGGTTTCATTCTATTCCCTCAGCAGGGGAATGTTATCAGATTTTCCAGTTACAACTCGGGGAGGGTTGCAAATAAGGATTCCCTAATGGGAGCCTGAGAATGACGTTGTGAGGCTCGGCTGCAGCCGTGTCGGCAACGCAAGGCGACGGGAGTTATTGTGCAGGGAGAACACAACCGAGGGTGTGTGCATTTCCCTGCCTGTCTACCTTAGTCTGCAAAGACTCATCGCTTGGAGCCAAGTCAGAGGTCGCAGCCAGCTGGGGCATAGGCCATGCTCAGACGGCCCACGTTGAGAACTAGCCTCTGGGAAACGGCCTTCTTAGAAACTTGGCTGGCTGCTGTTTAATCTCCATTTATCTCCAGTTGGTTTCTACGGTTGGGGTACCTCGGAGGGAAGAGCGGTGAGGGTTCAGAAAGGGGTTCATCACATAGGCACACTGTTGGAAAAACCCAGAAACCCCCGCAGAAGATACCACAATCAAAAAAATGCCTGGATTGTGATGAGAAAGTGATAAGGGAAATATTAGAATGTGCAGAAATGAACAGATTAACATTAGCATTTCAGGAGAAAGAGCAAAGTGAATATTACATGATTTGGGAAGCTTTTTAGCAATGGCGGGAGAAGAAAAAAGGAGTTTGGAAATGAAGAAAGCTAAAAAATAAGTTGACAATACACTTAGAGAAATAAATAAGATGAAAACAGAATGTGTATGATGAGAATAATGATGTTTAATGTTGATATGATATTATTACTAGAAGATATTAAGAAGAAAAATGGAGAGTTATATAACGTTTAAATGCTCAATATATTGTAATGCTAAACTTAGGGGAATAATGGTAATATGTATGTGAAAGATGTGGCAAAAGATGTTGCTCAGAGATGTTTGTGCCCAGAGCACACATTACATAAGGAAAGATGGAAGGTTTATTTTTGTAATTAAGAAATAATAAAACTCTTAAAAAAATTCTGCAATGTGCAGAGATGGATAGGTTAAACCTAAACATTAAAGAAAAAGAAGATTCGGGTTCTTTCATAACGTGGGAACTATTCTATAAATGGTTAAATGATAGACGTTGAGGTTAGAGGAGGAGAATTAGGTGAAGTATGGTTGAAAGGAGGAAGAAAAACAGATGAGTAAATATTTTTGACGGTTATATAATCAATACTATAATGGAGGGTAATATATGTTATAATGCCTTGTTTTCCCCAAAATAAGACCTCCATGGATAATAAGACCTCCACGGACAATTGGGCTTTTGAGCGCATGCACTAAAATAAGCCCTCCTGGATATCTATATCTATATCTATATCTATATCTATATCTATATCTATATCTATATCTATATCTATATCTATATCTATATCTATATCTATATCTATATCTATATCTATATCTATATCTATATATCTATATCTATATCTATATCTATATCTATATCTATCTATAATCTATATCTATATCTATATTATCTCTATTATCTCTCTCTCTCTCTCTCTCTCTCTCTCTCTCTCTCTCTCTCTCTCTGTCTATCTATCTATCTATCTATCTATCTATCTATCTATCTATCTATCTATCTATCTATCTATTTATTTATCTATCTATCATCTATATCTATCTATCTATCTATCTATCTATCTATCTATCTATCTATCTATCTATCTATCTATCTATCTATCTATCTATCTATCTACTTACCTACCTACCTACCTACCTACCTACCTACCTACCTACCTATCTATCTATCTATCTATCTATATTGCAACTTGGACACCTATGTTGACACTGTTCAACAGTAAGGAAATATATGATATAAAACAATAAATAAAAAAATAAAAAGGTGGAATCATTCACATTTCAAATCCCCCCCCCCCAACACCCCCGGATGTGCTGGCTGAGACTGGAACAGGAGAGTTTTTTACATACATTCTTGGCTTTGTTTTTCCATTGTCCCAAAATACAAAAATGCCAACAATGCTTCCCTGCAGCTTGACACGGGCCAAAAATCAAGCTGAGGACAGAGAAGACTGGGTCATTCTGTGAAGGGGTTCGGGCTAGGCTTGATTGATTTAACTAGGATTTGTCAAAGGAACGATCGTTCAACCATCAAGCTGAGAACAGGCACAACTGGGAAATTCTCGGAAGGAGTGTCACCAGCTAAGCTTGATTTTTTTTTTAACTGTGATTTTCCAAGTGGACTGTCATTTAGGGTTCTGTGAAAAGCCACCCAGCAGGGTCATAGCTACCAATAATTATTATTAATAATGTGAGAGGTCCTAGTGGACAACCATTTAAATATGAGCCAGCCGTGTGCAGCAGCTGCCAAAAAAAGCCAACACAGTTCTAGGCTGCATAAACAGACGGATAGAATCAAGATCACGTGAAATATTAATACCACTTTATAATGCCTTGGTAAGGCCACACTAGGAATACTGCATCCAGTTTTGGTCACCACGATGTAGAAAAGATGTTGAGACTCTAGAAAGAGTGCAGAGAAGAGCAACAAAGAGGATTAGGGGACTGGAGACTAAAACAGATGAAGAACGGTTGCAGGAACTGGGCATGGCTAGTTTAACCAAAAGAAGGACCAGGGGAGACATGATAGCAGTGTTCCGATATCTCAGGGGCTGCCACAAATAAGAGGGAGTCAAACTATTCTCCAAGGCACCTGAGTGTAGAACAAGAAGCAAATGGGTGGAAACTAATCAAGGAGAGAAGCAACTTAGAATTAAGGAGATATTCCCTGACAGTTAGAACAATTAATCAGTGGAACAGAAGTTGCCTCCAGAAGTTCTGAATGCTCCAACCCTGTAAGTCTTTAAGAAGATGTTGGATAGCCATTTGACTGAAATGGTATAGGGTTTTCTGTCTAGGCAGGGGGTTGGACTAGAAGACCTCCAAGGTCCCTTCCAACTCTGCTATTGTATTGTATTATTAGAAAATATTGGTATCGCTAGCCGTCGATTAATTCAGGGCAGCCTTCCTAATCAACTATATGCCCTCTCCACATGTTGGAAGAGCTTTATAGCTCCCGTTGCCTTAAGAAAGTTCAAAACTGCAGGCCCCTTCAGCTGACTGTTATCTGCAGTTCAGCGGTTCTAATCTCACCGGCTCAAGGTTGACTCAGCCTTCCATCCTTCCGAGGTGGGTGAAATGAGGACCCAGACTGTGGGGGCGATATGCTGACTCTGTAAACCGCTTAGAGAGGGCTGAAAGCCCTATGAAGCGGTATATAAGTCTAACTGCTATTGCTATTGCTAAAACATTCTTAAAGATCCATTTCATCCTGGGCACCCTTTTTTTTTTTAACTATTACCATCTGGCAGACGGTTCAGGATAATAAAAAAAAACAAGGACAAATAGGCTGAAAAACAGCTTCTATCCCAGGGCAGTAACTATATTGAATTCTTCTGTACAGTGTAATATTAATGCAATATCAGAGGTTTTCAATTCAATTGTATAGGATGTGAAGGATGTGTGTTTTTGTTTTATTTTTATAGTTTTCTTCGCGGCTGTATGTCAAATACCACCCGTACACAAAGCTAAATATGGATAGAGACATGCACCCTTGTGTTCTACTAAACGGTAACTCTTTCTGGATCCATCATGGACAGTCTGAGGTGTTGGATGTCACTTCCCATAATTCCCAGCCAGCTCCTCTGGGGTATAGTTTAGTTTAGTTTACTTTATTGTCATAGCCCCTCGTACAGCGAAATTAAATACTGTTAAGAATATAATCTAACGGTTGGGTTGGCAATCTATAAATCATGTAACAATGCTATATACCTGTTTCTTTAAATCATGCTGTAAAATGTGATTGGTTGCTGTTTCCCTCAATCGGCCATAAGAGGGAGCCAGAATGACTGTTAGCTCTCTGTTTGTTAGATGCTGGGCTGATCTGATCTGAGTGTTTTGGAAGCTGGCTGTTAGAAAGTGCGGTGAGCTATTGTAAGTGTTGAAACTGCTAGCAAACTTTGTGTACTGGACTGATTGTATGATACTGGACTATGTTATTTGGATTATCCCTTAATTGAAAGATATTGATGACTGACTGTCTTAACCATGTATAACTTGGACTGTTTGATGGACTCTGATACCTCTATTTCAACGAAAGTAAAAGCCTATTTAAATTGCAGTGTCTCTGTATGCTGGTCTGTGTGTTCTCCAACACAACTCTCACAATGCTTCTCTGAACGCACTCGCTCTCCCAACGGGGAGCTTACCTAACAAATACCATCATATTGAGAGCCTTCAATGCCAGAGGTCTCCAACCTTGGCAACATCATACTGAGTGCCTTCTATATCATACTGAGTGCCTTCTATGCCATCATACTGAGTACCTTCTATGCCAGAGGTCTCCAACCTTGGCAACTTTAAGACTTGTGGACGTCAACTCCCAGAATTGCTCAGCCATTCTGGGAGTTGACATCCTCAAGGCTTAAAGTTGCCAAGGTTGGAGACCCCTGTTCTATGTGACCCTGAATGGTCGTGCAGTTGTTTGTCAAGCTGGCTCCCTGTCCCTTTGCCAGCCATGACCATGCCGTCATAAAAAGAAACAAACCAGCGCATGAAGAAGAGCTGGAATGAATTGCTGGTAGCCTGGAGAATCCAAACTCCTTGCCAAGCACCTGTTCCCCAAAGCTGCCGTTTGGCCTCTGCCTCATCCTTCCCTCCCCTCCCAAACATTTACAAACAGGAAAACCAATTTCCTTGGAAAAAAAACATCTCGGTAGAGCTGTGGGGCTCATCTGGACATCGTTCTCCCTCGGATGGGAGTTTCTTCGAAGGCAAGCAGGATACTTCGCAGGTTGGCTCAAGGATCGTGCGCAAGTGACACATCCTCTCTTTGTTGGCTATTGTTGGCCTTCCGTCACCTGCCACAGCGGCTGAAGGCATGACTAAGGCCCTTGCTATGCATCTAGGAAACAGGATGCGCCGTGCATAGTCCATAGGGGGAAGGTAGGAATGTGGAAACCTGGAGGGGGGTGGGGGGGGTAGAAGCAGAGCTCCCCAGGACAGTGAAGAAAACCTCGTCTTGCAGAAGGAGGCAAAGCTAGATCAATCCCCTGCAGCAATGGAGAGTACAGATTGCAGACAATAGGATCTTCTGCAAGAGAGCCGGTGGTTAAGATACCAAACTGGAACATGAGAGACCATGAGTTCAAGTCCTGTTCTTAGACACGAAAGCTGTCTGGTTGACTTTAGGCCAATCACTAGGAGAATGTGAGTTCTAGTCCTGTTCTAGGCATGAAAGCCAGCTGGGTGATTTTGGGCTGATCACCAGGAGAATGTGAGTTCTAGTCCTGTTCTAGGCATGAAAGCCAGCTGGGTGACTTTGGGCCAATCACCAGGAGAATGTGAGTTCTAGTCCCATCCTGGGCACGGAAGCCAGCTGGGTGACATAAAGATTAATAGCAATATAGCAATAGCAGTTAGACTTGTATACCACTTCATAGGGCTTTCAGCCCTCTCTAAGCGGTTTACAGAGTCAGCATATTGCCCCCAACAACAATCCGGGTCCTCATTTTACCCACCTCGGAAGGATGGAAGGCTGAGTCAACCCTGAGCCGGTGAGATTTGACCAGCCGAACTGCAGAACTGCAGTCAGCTGAAGTAGCCTGCAGTGCTGCATTTAACCACTGCGCCACCTCGGCTCATAAACTAGAAACTTTTCTTTTGGGTTTCATGGAAAAATACTTGGGGAGAAAAATTGGAATTTTGAGGCTTTATAGGTTGACAGCAGCAAAACTACTTTATGCACAAAAATGGAAGGACATTTCAATCTCCACCATGGATGAATGGTTGCAAAAGTTGATGGAGTTTGCGGAGATGTTTCAATCTCTAATTACTTTTGTTTCTATTTGGAAATCGCGGCTCTGGAGCCACATGTGGCTCTTTCATCCCTCTGCTGTGGCTCCCTGTTGCCGGTTGGCACCACAATTTTGAGAGAAGCTCCCGGTTGGGAGCGGAGGGAAAGCACATCGTGCCAGGAGGAGACTATGGCAAGGGGCAGATTTTCCGGTCAGTTCCACAGTTGATAGCGCTTTCTGTTAGGACAGGTAGAGGAAAAAGGACGCTGTGCTACGTGGAGACTCTATGGTAGGGGTAATCGGACTTCCGGTCAGCTCCAGAATTAAACGGGAGGGGGCAGGCTTCCGGTTAGGACCTTTGTGGCTCTTTGAATGTTTAAGGTTGCTGATCCCTGCCTTAGACACCCCAGAAACTTTGGGGCGAGGTTCACCTTGTCCGTATTCTCCACTCCCCCAGATTTTAAAGCGGTGATGGATCGGGGAGAGGAATAAGTGTGGCTTTGATCCTTGTGTAATTAATGGTTGAAATGTTGACATCACAAACAATTTTAGGTGGGCTCTGTGTTCCCTGGGAGGTCTCAGCCATCTGAATCCAGCCTCTTGCGGTGGGGGGGTTGGTGTGGAAATACAAATTTGCTAAATGGCTGAAGAGTGGGAGTGGATCATATAGCTTGAGGCGGGAGAAGGAAAAGGTGATTGCTCACACTGCTGAGAAATGTGAGCAGGGTTAGTCTGCACTAGTAGTAGCAATGGCAATGGCAATAGCATTTAGACTTATATACAGCTTCACAGTGCTTTTACAGCCCTCTCTAAGCGGTTTACAGAGTGAGCCTATTTCCCCCCAACCATCTAGATCCTCATTTTATCGACTTCAGAAAGATGGAAGGTTGAGTCAATCTTGAGCCGGTCAGGATCAAACCACTAGCAGTAGGCAGAGTTAACTATAGCAATAGGATTTATACCTATATACCGCTTCACCGTGTTTTAAACCACTCTCTAAGCAGTTTATACAGAGTCAGCCTATTTCCCCCAACAATCTGGGTATTCATTTTACCCACCTCGGAAGGATGGAAGGCTGAGTCGATCTTAAACCGGTGAGACTCAAACTATCGAACTGCTTGCAGCTGGCAGTCAGCAGAATTAGCCTGCAGTACTTCATTCTAACCACTGCACCACCACGGCTCCTATAAAATAATAAGAAGGATTAAATAATAATAATAATACAGCCACACTACGTAGGTTAATATACATGGATATTGGAGAGAACTGCAAGAATCAGATGCTCAGGTGTCCCTCTGTCTAGTTGTCTTGGCATATAATGTCCTATGGCACCACGCTGAAGGAAAGAGCTGAAGTAGTTGATGTCCAGGATGTGAAAGTTCTGCAGATATCTTCTTAGACTCTTTCTGACCCATATAATGTACAGGTCTTCTATAGCGTACAATCAAACCGGTCAGTCCTAGAGGAGATCATCCCTGGCTGATCTTTAGAAGGCCAGATCCTGAAGAGGAAACTCAAAGACTTTGGCCACCTAATGAGAAGGAAGGACTCCCTGGAGAAGAGCCTCATGCTGGGAACGATGGAGGGCAAAAGAAAAAGGGGATGAGAGAGAATGAAGTGGTTGGATGGAGTCACAGAAGCAGTCAGTTTGAGTTTCAATGGACTCCAGTAGAAGACAGGGAAGACATCCAGTAGAAGACATCCATCTCAGGGTCATGAGATTCATCCCTCCTTCCTTGCTCCACCTTAGGTCCCCTCCTCTTTGGAAGAACTAACCAACACCCACAAATAAGCCCAATGTGGACCCACATGAGCTGGCTGGTTTCCAGCCATACTGTTGAAAACTCAGACACTGGACTCTCTCCTTGTCTTCTTAACCCAACAGCTGCTAAGCCCACCGGCTGAAGGCCACTTCCTCCAGCCTGAAAAAACCCTGGCCCCACTGCAGGGAAATTAAGGGAGTTATAGCCAGAACAGGAGGGAACTGCTGTGGATTATGGGTCCTTTGCCACCAACTCCCTGGTCACAATATCAAGCACCTATATCAAGCCTATTTAGGAAGGAGAAGAAAAATATTGTTTACAATTCTTTCGATCAGTCCTACAGGAGATCAACCCTGAAGGCCAGATCCTGAAGATGGAACTCAAATACTTTGGCCACCTAATGAGAAGGAAGGACTTCCTGGAGAAGAGCCTCATGCTGGGAAAGATGGAGGGCAAAAGAAGAAGGGGACGACAGAGAATGAGGTGGCTAGATGGAGTCACCGAAGCAGTCAGTGTGAGCTTAAATGGACCCCAGAGGATGGTAGAGGACAGGAAGGCCTGGAGGAACATTGTCCATGGGGTCGTGATGGGTCAGACATAACTTTGCAACTAACAAGAAGAAGAAGAAGAAGAAGAAGAAGAAGAAGAAGAAGAAGAAGAAGAAGAAGAAGAAGAAGAAGAAGAAGAAGAAGAAGAAGAATAGAATAGAATAGAATAGAATAGAATAGAATAGAATAGAATAGAATAATACTAGAGGAGATCAACCCTGACTGCTCTTTAGAAGGCCGGATCCTGAAGAGGAAACTCAAATACTTTGGCCACCTAATGAGAAGGAAGGACTCACTGGAGAAGAGCCTCATGCTGGGAATGATTGAGGGCAAAAGAAGAAGGGGACGACAGAGAAGGAGGTGGCTAGATGGAGTCACCGAAGCAGTCAGTGTGGGCTTAAATGGACCCCAGAGGATGGTAGAGGACAGGAAGGCCTGGAGGAACATTGTCCATGGGGTCGTGATGGGTCAGACATAACTTTGCAACTAACAAGAAGAAGAAGAAGAAGAAGAAGAAGAAGAAGAAGAAGAAGAAGAAGAAGAAGAAGAAGAAGAAGAAGAAGAAGAGAATAGAATAGAATAGAATAGAATAGAATAGAATAGAATAGAATAATACTAGAGGAGATCAACCCTGACTGCTCTTTAGAAGTCCAGATCCTGAAGATGGAACTCAAATACTTTGGCCACCTAATGAGAAGGAAGGACTCACTGGAGAAGAGCCTTATGCTGGGAACGATGGAGGGAAAAAGAAGAAGGGGACAGCAGAGAATGAGGTGGCTGGATGGAGTCACTGAAGCAGTCAGTGTAAGCTTAAATGGACTCCAGAGGATGGTAGAGGACAGAAAGGGCTGGAGGAACATTGTCCATGGGATCGCGATGGGTCGGACACGACTCCGCAACTAGCAACAACATAGTGTACGTGAAATATATTCTACATGAAACCCAACTAAAGGAACCCCCTCGTAGCTTAGCACCAGGTGGGGCTCACCCATCCCACCCCATGACTTCTGAAATTGGAGGAGGGTCACAGAGGCTCCATGGCAGATGTGCTGAGGGTCACACACCTCCCTCCCCCAAGAAGCAGCCGCTGCCCAGAGGTTGGGTCCCTTGGTCCTGACATTCCACAAGCATGATGCGCCTTGAGCCGGATTCCGTCTTGCATCCTTCCTCTTCAGAGTGTTTCCTTCTGGGTTTCCTGTTTATCCCCCAGATGCTAAGCCATTTGGAGAGGCCTCTTGAGGCCTTTAATGAGTCTATTTCTTCTCCCAACTTCTGCTGTCTTGGCTCTGGCCATCCTGCAGATGTTTGCATCACGGGAGGAATCTGCCAGCCGTTGCCAGCTAAGCTTGCAAAAATGCAACTCGCGACAATAACTTCTTTCCTCTCTTCGCGGCCGGCAGGTGTCCTGGTGCGCAGAAGTAACCCCCATCGACGTCGTTGTTTGAGGTCCCTTGTTGGGAACAATAGAAGGGCCAAAGCTGGGCATCAGCAAGTTTGTCAAAAGGAGAGGATTTCCTCATAAATTGGACCGAGTCATGATTTGTTCAGCCAGGTTGGTTTAAGGTAGACAGTAGTTACTGGCTGGGTTAATAGACTAATCAAAGTCCCATTTGGCTTTACGCAAGATGGAGATCGAGCCACTGGATTGCACCAAATGTTAGGCATCAATTCTGGATGAGTTCTTGATTTAGCAGAAGTTTCCACAAACAGAACAAGAAGTGTTGTTGTTGTTGTTGTTGTTGTTGTTGTTGTTGTTCTTCTTCTTCTTCTTCTTCTTCTTCTTCTTCTTCTTCTTCTTCTTCTTCTTCTTCTTCTTCTTCTTTCTTCTTCCTCCTCTTCCT
Organism: Thamnophis sirtalis; assembly: GCF_051295495.1. NCBI lineage: Eukaryota > Metazoa > Chordata > Lepidosauria > Squamata > Natricidae > Thamnophis > Thamnophis sirtalis. Next base: position 46,931,854 of record NW_028261393.1, on the reverse strand, counting down.
CTTCCTCTCCTCCTCTTCCACCCATCTTCCTTCTCCTCTCTATATAAAACATATAAACAGTACTACTTCTTCCTTCTCCTTCTCCTCCCTTCTTACTCCTCCTTCTTTCTATATAAAGCTTTTATAAATTTTTCTTCTTCTTCTTCTTCTTCTTCTTCTTCTTCTTCTTCTTCTTCTTCTTCTCCTCCTCCTCCTCCTCCTCCTCCTCCTCCTCCTCTGTTTCTATAAACAGAACAAATAGTTTTCTTTTTCTTCTTCTTCTTTTTCTTCTTCTTCTTCTTCTTCTTCTTCTTCTTCTTCTTCTTCTCTTCCTCCTCCTCCACCTCCTCCTCTTCCTCCTCCTATGTTTCTATAAACAGAACAAATAGTCTTCTCCTCCTCCTCCTCCTCCTCCTCCTCCGTTTCAATAAACAGAACAAATAGTCTTCTTCTTCTTCTTCTTCTTCTTCTTCTTCTTCTTCTTCTTCTTCTTCTTCTTTCTTCTCTTCTCTTCCTCCTCCTCCTCCTCCTCCTCCTCCTCCTCCTTTCACTCCCCCCACTATTTTGGAGTGCCATTCACTGCATCATTAGTATTACTATTTATAAACTCCATGCTGCAAATCTTATACAAGGCATTCTTCCTTTCTCACACGTTTCATGATAAAAAATGAGTATTTCCCAATGCATCTGACTGGCTGCCAAATGGATGGACGAGCATAAACCAATGGCCGCAGGTCAAGGATTATTTATGTGCAAGATGCTACTTCTAAAAAGTTCAACAAGATATCTGGATGGAGCCAAGGGCTGTTTCAGAATCTTCACCATCTACCTTCCCCGTCTGGAAATACAATTGGAATACGTTCTGAGGCCTCCGCTTTCTTTGCTGTCACGTTGGCCAACAGATCCCATGGAGATGGGTGGCTTTCAGGGATCAGGCAGGGGGTTGGACTAGAAGACCTCCAAGGTCCCTTCCAACTCTGCTATTGTATGGTTTTTCTATCCGGCTCTTCGATCTCAACCTTCTTCCCTGCTGACTGCAGCTCTTTGGATGGAATTTAAAAATCAAGCACTGTGTTTTTTTATTTCTTTATTTTAACCTGGAGATAATCCGAGGCCGGCCTGATTCTGCTCTGGACTTCTTCACTCCAAGCTTGACAGTGCGACTTTGACGCCCAAGTAGTTCAATTCATTTCCATCTACCTTGGGATTCCAGCCGCATTCAGAGAAAGCACCAGATTAGCGTAAACATTTATGGAAGGCTCAATTTGCTGTTTATGAAAGCATTTCACGGGAGGTGGGGAAGCATTATGTCCAACAACAGTACCTCTGCTTTGCGGGGTCTGGAGCCTGCTTCATACGTTGGGCAATGCTAGTTTAGTGGCTAATCTAGTGAAGAGAAGGACCAGGGGAGACAGGAGAGCAGTCTTCCAATATTTGAGGGGCTGCCACAGAGAGGAGGGGGTCCAGCTATTTTCCAAGGCACCTGAAAGCCAGACTAGGAACAATGGATGGAAACTGAACAAGGAGAGATTCAACCTGGAAATAAGGAGAAAATTTTCTGACGGTAAGAACAATCGATCCATGGAATAGAAGTTGCCTTCGGAAGTTGTGGGAGCTTCATCCCTGGAAGCTTTCAAGGAGAGACTGGACTGCTATCTGTCAGAAATTGTGTAGGGTCTCCTGCTCGGGTGGGAGGTTGGCCTAGATGACCTACTAAGTCCCTTCCTGCTCTGTTAATCTGTTAATTAACCGATTAATCTGCCCATCATTCCAGACAGCACCACCCCGAATGGAACGAAGGGGCTTCTGCTGTAATCCATTCCAGGTTTTGCAAGCACTGAGCAATCCCACTTGCAGCGATTCACTTAACAACGGTGGCAAGACAGGTCGTGAGATGGGGGCAAAACTCACTTAGCAAATGTCTCGGTTAGCAGCAGAAATTTTGGGGCTCGAATGTATCCATAAATCAAGGACTAAAATGTCTCTTAAGAACAGAAACAGTAAATCGAGGACTACCTGTAATCAGTAAATGTGCTTGACCTCAGGAAGGGAAACTCAAAATGTTATTCTGGACCTTCATCATCATGAAGTTGAGAAACCACCTTTCTCGATCTGTATAGCCAACTTCAGCATTCCAAAATTAGCTCTAGTTTAGCGGTCAAAAACTGGTGGTCCATGGACCACTGGTGGCCTGCGAGAAAAAGTTGGTGGTCCTCAGAAAAATTATTTGCATTTTTTACATTGCACTAAATCAGGGGTCCTCAAACTATGCCCCCTGGGCCAGATATGTGCAATGAACGATTGTGTTGCTGCAGAGAGTCACCCCCTTCTGCGTCTTTTTGTGCGGGTTGGAGGGAGGCAGAAATTCTGACTTGGGGTCTGCGTCAGCCTCCTGGTGGGGGGCTTTGGGAGAAGGCTGGAGGGAAGTGCTGCTGGTGGCAAAGAGCCAGAGAGCCTCGTTCCAGTGGGACTGCATCATGGCTTGGAACTGGCTGACCATCTCAGCCTGCTGAGCCTCCAGGCGCCGGCACCTGGCCTTGCACTCCCGCAGGTCTTCCCTTTGCTTGGAAAGCCTATGCTCGTAGTCCTCAGTGAGGTGCTTCTACTGAGCCTCCTTCTCGGTCAGATCCAATTTGAACTGAGCTGTTTTGCCAACTCTTTCCCCTGGTGGCTGCTTAGCTCCAACAACTGCTTCCTGTTGGGGCCCTAAGGAGCCCGGGCGGGGCAGGCAAGGAGTGGCAAGTAGAGTCTGGCAAGACGCCCCTCAACATGAGTGACATTGAGTTGGCCACGCCCACCCAGTCACATGACCACCTAGCCACGCTCACCCAGTCTGTCATTAGGCAGATCATATTAGCGCTCCTTGGGATTTAAAATTACGGATTTAGTGGCCCCTGAGGTTCAAAATGTTGGGGACTCCTGCTCTAGATTGCCTTTTCACCTTCATCTCCAGAATGGAGGGATCATCCCTTTTCCAGCAGGAGATAAAACTGGCTCATCTATGAAAACAGAGGAGCCTCTTGTCAATTAGGTGGTATTTCACACGCGACTGGCTACACCAACTCCATGCGAGGTCAAAGCTGAGCTCCGTTGGGAAGGATGTGGTTTTGCAGCCTGCACGTACTCACGTCTTTTGTGGCGATGACACCAAATGCAGAGGCTTGTGGGGTGGGGGGGGGTGGGGGAGCAGAAGAAGACCTGTCTTTTGAAACCAAACATGTAGATTACCGAATGACTTGGCCTCCAAGTGTTCTTTCTTTGAGTTCAGCAACTTGAGTCAAGGGGCAAAATTCCTGGAAGCTGCCAAGTCGCGGATTGCAAAACGCTGGGAAGAGAAAGTTCAGGAACGGGGAAGATAGGAAGGATTCTGGAGAAGGGCCGATGAAATTTAAGATTTCTTTTCAGCCAATGGGAACTTTCTGGGATGTGCGAGGAGGGAAGAACAGATGTTTCTCCTGACGTTAAGGAGATCAAAGCCATATGGAAGTTTTTGAGATTCTTTTTTCCTCGTATATCAATATTTCTTTCCCCAAGATGATGAGAGCAACTTCTTCCTTTTTTTTTTGAAACAAAGTTTTTTATTTTTTATTACATATTTTAATTTCTTTTATAAACAAAGTGTTTTCCCGGGTTTTCCCACTTTACATCTTCTCTTATGTATAGTTCATTTTACATCATATTTTCATTTCACATTTCAGTCATCTTAATGTCTTTCCACGTTTTCCATATTAACTTTAATTTCTTCTTCATATATAAACAATAATTTTAATGCCTCTCCAAGTTAATCAGATTTAACACATCATTTCCATCTATTATTCTTTTTTGCTCTCAATGAACCTATATCCTCAAATTCAATTTTATATAGTTAATATTTCACTTAGTTAATTATCCACAATTAATAGCATTAATCTATTTCCCACACATCATATTAATTACATACCATTGGCTATATTATCAAATTTCATTCTATTCTACTAGTAAATCCTTTTCTTTCCTTTTCCTGGCTGCTGGGCTGAAAATAACGTGCCTTACTACTTTAAAAAAAAAAAAGACTTAGGAAGGATTGTGTTGTAAAGTTGCAAATTCTAAACCTAGTTCCTTGGAAGTAAATGCTGAATGAGCAACTGCTGAAAAGTATTGTTTGCATCTTCCTAAGAAAAGTGAAACCACGTAGAAGAAACACGGCTTTTAAAATAGTTCCTTCCCTCCACCTTATTCTTTTGCTAAAATGGCTTTGAAAATCTCTTATTGTTTTGCACAAAATGCAAGAATCACAAAAGTAGCTGGTTTCCCCCCCCCCCTTTGATCCCCAGATCAGGGCGGCTGGGTGTGGTTGCCTCTTATGCCCAATTGTAAAGGGGGCAGTTTGCACCCGTGTGCAAATCTTGAAACTTCCCCCAACAATGACACCCAATTATTGCAGCAAGGTAAGTGAAAACGAAAACTCTGGATTTTTGTCCTTCTGCAATGAACCCCTGGAAGTAAGAGTATAAATCCTAAAATAAGCTCAATATTTCTTCCCCATCCTTTCCTTCTTTATAATAATGGAGAGAAAGGAAATCTCAGCTTCATTGTTGGCAGCTTTCTCCCCCAACAGAACAGAACAGCAGAATTGGAAGGGACCTTGGAGGTCTTCTAGCCCAACCTCCCCCTCCCCGCTCAAGCAGGAGACCCTACACCATTTCTGACAGATGTCCTGTCCAGTCTCTTCTTGAAAGCTTCCAGTGATGAAGCTCCCCCAACTTCCAAAGGCAACTTCTGTTCCATTAGTTGATGGTTTCCACTGTCAGAAAATTTCTCCTTATTTCCAGGTTGAATCTCTCCTTGAACAGTTTCCATCCCTGATTCCTTGTCTGGCCTTCAGGTGCTTTGGAAAATAGTTTGATCCCCTCCTCTCTGTTGGCAGCCCATCAAATATTGGAAGGCTGCTCTCATGTCTCCCCTGGTCCTTCTCTTCACTAGACTAGCCAGGCCCAGTTCCTGCAACCGTTCATCGTAGGTTTTAGCTGATTCATCCCAGGAAAATAACCCCCCACATTTTGATCTGTCTGGCTCATCTTCGTTGAAAACAGCTTGTTTCTCCCATGTAGTGAGTTGTTGGCAGCACGTTTCTGCACTGGATTGCTGCACAAGACTCCTTTCATCTTTCCTCCAGTAACTCAAGGCAGGAGATATGCTTGTCGACTTCCCTTTTTACTTCCCAACAACCCTGTGAGGCAGGGTCATCCTGAGGGGACCAAAGTCTTGGCTGAAGTGAGTGTTGGGAGCGGATTGACGATTTCGATCTTGGGGTTTGTTAGAAACTGACAAGGAACCATGGATGGAAACTGAACAAGGAGAGATTCAACCTGGAAATAAGGAGGAATGTTTTCTCAATGAGAACAATCAACCCATGGAATAGAAATTGTCCTTGGAAGTTGTGGGAGCTTCATTACTGGAGGCTTTCAAGAAGAGACTGGACTGCCCTCTGTCAGAAATGGTGTAGGGTCTCCTGCTTGGGGGGGGGGGGGGGCTGGACTAGATGACCTACAAGGTCCCTTCCAACTCTGTTCATCTGTAATCCCAACTGGATACAGTGATAAGAAAACAGAACAGCTGCGGCATCTTGTTTTCCCAGGCTAGGGAAAAAGCTCCATTGTTTCTAGCTGGTGCTTGGCTTGACCCAACAATCTGCAAAGGCTTTCTCTGCCTGTGTTGTGATTTGTTTAAACAGCAGCAACAACCGCCACCAAATCACCACAACCTGTAGAGTGTGCCCTGCCCCTTTGGAGGTAAAGACAGAAGGCAGGTCTTTGCATGGGGCAAAGGGTCCATGCTTAAGCCCCTTACACCAGCCTGGGGGGGGGGTCTCCAGGGAAGCGGGGGGGGGGGTGTCTCCAGGGGAGGACGGAGGAGGCAAAGGAGACTGGCCCAGTCCACTGAGACCCTCTTGACCTGAAACTACCGTTGGGGGGACGACTCACCTCTCAACAGGTGAGAAGGTTCCTGGCATAGAGAGGCTCCACGAAGCGGGAGGGGGTGCGTGAAAAAAGGGGTAGGTGGGCATGGCTTGGGGAAGCAGCTTAGAGTTTGGAAAAACGGGCGACTAAAAATAATTGTCCCAAATCTTACGAAAACCAGAATTGTCTATCTGGAGCCAGGAAGCACCCCTCAATAGGCAGATCTAAAGAGCTGTGTGTGTGTGTGTGTGTGTGTGTGTGTGTGTGTGTGTCTGTCTGTCTGTCTGTCTTAGAAATGAGAAGGAGGGGGCGCGATTCTGGCGGGCACGATCCGATCCCTCTTGGCCGGGGTCCCGCTTCGGTGGGTGGTTGCCAGGGCCGGCGAGAGGGAACTCTCGCCTGGCGGGGGCGTCCCTGGCGGTGGCGGGAGGCGCCGCCGTGCGAGCGGGGGGCGGGTGGGCGGGAGGAGGGGTGGGGGGCGTGGAGGCAGCCACATGACCGGGCGGGCCGCCTCCAGGCTCCGCTCGGCTACAAATGCAGCCTGGCGGCGGCTGGAGCCACCAACCGACCGCCTTCGCTCGCTGCCTTGGCTTGGCTGGGCGCTGCAGCTGCTGCTGGCGCGGGCATTGCCGTGGCGGCCGCGTGGGCGCGATGGGCGTGCGGCGCTGGTTGCTGGCGCTGCTCCTGCTGCTGTGCTTGGCGCTCGGCTTGGCCTCCAGAGGTGGGTGGCTCGTGCCAGGCTGGTGTGAGAGAGACAGAGAGAGGGTGAGAGTGAGTGAGTGAGAGAGTGTGTGTATGTGTGTACTGTCGCGCTGCCGTCGGGGCCATCTGCCCAGGGATGGGGGATTGTGCCAGGCGCGCCTCCACTCCTCCTGGGGTCAACCTCTGACTGGCTGGGGCAGGGACGGGACGGTGGATGGGTGGGAGGAAGGGAGGGAGGGCAGCCTTACCAGCGCCTGATCCAACCGGCTTGCCCCCAGCGAGGGCAGCGCCGGACGACGCCTGCTAGCCCCAGCCCCGGCCGGCCGCTCGCTCCTCTCCTCCCCTCTCCCCGTCTCTCGAAGGGCAAAAGGGAGCCCGGGAGAGCCTGGCTGGGAGGGAAGGAAAGAGGGAGGGAGCCGCGCCGCCTCCAGCCTCTCTTTCATGGTCTAGCTCTAGGCTCTCCTGCTTGAGCCAGGGGGCTGGACTAGAAGACCTCTAAGGTCCCTTCCGTCCCGCGAAGGGCAAAAGGGAGCCCGGGAGAGCCTGGCTGGGAGGGAAGGAAAGAAGGAAGGAGCCGTCCCACTTCCAACACTCTCTTTGATGGTCTAGCTGTAGGGTCTCCTGCTTGAGCCAGGGGGGTGGACTAGAGGACCTCCAAGGTCCCTTCCAGCTCTATTCTCTAATAAGAAGTTGCTGGTTTCAAAAGGGCCCATTCCCTGGAGATCTCTCGCCTGGAGAGGAGGAGGAGGGGGAGGCTCGACCTGTTGAATGCCTGCCGTTCGCGGGATTCGGGAAGGGAGCGGGCGGGGACCGGTTTTTGGAAAGGGGAGAAAGAGCGGACTCCGAGCGGGCAGCGGGGACTCCAGCAAGGCACCTGCGGCGCAGCCAGGTAACGGGGGAAGACCTCTCTGGAGGGAGGCGCGGCGCCGGCCCATCGGAGCCGGACACGTCCCTCTCTTGGCGATGGGGCCAGGGAGAGGGCGGCTCTCCCCCCGCGGCTCTCCCCCGGGGGCCTTGCAGCTGGAGGACAGCTCCGCCGAGCCTACACAACAGATTGCGGGATATGGGGAAGGCCAGGCAGGCCTGGAGAATCGGGTGGGTGGGAAAGGGTGCCTCTGAGCCTATGCAGAGCGCGCTTGGCGCCTTCCATCCACGCGCGTGCTGTGGAGGGAGGCCGCGGGCGGGAGAAGAAAGCGCGGCTTCTCCTTCCCTGTTTCGCTTTTGTGACCTTCACGCCGCCGCCCGGCTCTCTTCTCCGACCTTTTCGATCCCTTCCTCTCCCGCCCATGCCATGTTTGGGATCCTCGGCGATCCTTTTTGCCAGGCGCTGCAACAGAAGCAGCAGCGGCAGCGATGGAGAGAAAGAAACACACCCCCCCCTCTTCCGAAGAGAAGAGCTGGAAAGTTTTTGGGGGGGGGGGGGTCACACACGCAACCCTTGCCGGGGAGGCCTTCGGTGTGTGTGTGTGTGTGTCTGTGTGTGCCCTTTTCCTCCGCTGGCTCCTGTCACTCAAGGTTGCGGATCGCAAGCTGGCATGCGGGACGCATCGCAATCCGTCACTGAATGTGCCCCCCTGTGTCCGATTTCAAATGTGCTGCGTAAAAACGCCGTTAGAATCTCACCCATTCCAGTGGATCACCGTGGATTTTTCGCGTTGACCCAGTTTGGACTGTCTGATGTTAGCTTTGTTAAAAAGGCAGCTAGGATTTCACCTGGGCAGGTGACTCTCTTTTCTCCTAACTCTATATGTTTCTCCACTCAGCCTGAATCCAAATCCATCTTCCATTGATTCATTGATTGATAGATAGATAGATAGATAGATAGATAGATAGATAGACAGACAGATAGATAGATAGGATAGATAGAAAGAGATAGATAGAAAGAGATAGACAGACAGATAGATAGAACAAGATAAAGACAGACAGATAGATAGATAGATGATAGATAGATAGATAGATAGATAGATAGATAGACAGACAGACAGATAAATAGATATAGAGACAGAGAGACAGAGAGATAGAAAGAATGAGATAGATAGATAGAAAGAGATAGACAGACAGACAGACAGACAGATAGAACAAGATAAAGACAGACAGATAGATAGATAGACAGACAGACAGATAAATAGATAGAGATAGAGACATACAGACAGATAGATAGAAAGAATGAGATAGATAGAAAGAGATAGACAGACAGACAGAACGAGATAAAGACAGATAGTTAGTTAGATAGTTAATTAGATAGATAGATAGATAGATAGATAGATAGATAGATAGATAGATAGATAGATAGATAGATAGATAATAGATAGATGATAGATGGAATTCTTTATTAGCCAAGTGTGATTGGTCACACAAGGAATTTGTCTTTGGTGCAGATGCTCTCAGTGTACATTTAAAAGACAAGATACATTCATCAAGAATCATAAGGTACAACACTTAATGATAGCCATCGGGTACAAATAAGCAATCAGGAAACAATCATTATCAATATAAATCCTAAGGATACAAGCAACAAAGTTACAGTCCTGCAGTCATAAGTGGGAGGAGATGGGTGATAGGAACGATGAGAAGAAGAATAGTAATAGTAATGCAGCCTTAGTGAATGGTTTGACAGTGGTGAGGGAATTAGTTTTTTTAGCAGAGTGATGGCATTCGGGGAAAAACTGTTCTTGTGTCTAGTCGTCTTGGTGTGCAGTGTCCTATAGTGTCATTTTGAGTGTAGGAATTGAAACAATTTATGTCCAGGATGCGAGGGCTCTGTAAATATTTTCACGGTCCTCTTTTTGACTCATGCAGTATACAGGTCCTCAATGGAAGGCAGGTTGGCAGTAATTGTTTTTTCTGCAGTTCTAATTATTCTCTGAAGTCCATATCTGTCTTGTTGGGTTGCAGAACCAAACTAGACAGTTATAGAGGTGCAGATGAGAGACTCAATCATTCCAGTTACAGTTTAGCATTGGGGGATGGGGGTGGGTGGGGGTTGAGCTTTGAGAAATTATCAGAATTGGCACACTTGGAGATTTCAAACCCTTGCTTGAAGTTGGCTTAAAGTCCCAGCCGGTTCCCAGTGGAACCCATTTTCTTAGAGTGGATGAGATATTATTCAATTAATATGGAATTCTTTATTGGCCAAGTGTGATTGGATACACAAGGAATTTGTCTTTGGTGCAAGTGCTCTCAGTGTACATAAGGAGAATAAAATACATTCATATGAATATCTCTATCTCTATCTCTATCTCTATCTCTATCTCTATCTCTATCTCTATCTCTATCTCTATCTCTATCTCTATCTCTATCTCTATCTCTATCTATCATCTATCTATCTATCTATCTATCTATCTATCTATCATCTATCTATCTATCTATCTATCTATCTATCTATCTATCTATCTATCTATCTATCTATCTATCTATCTATCTATCTATCTATTCACAACCCCTGGTACATAAGGAGAATAAAATACATTCATATGAATATATATATATATATTGGTATATATACTGGTAAGCCCCAATTATGGGAGGAAGCTAACTGCTTCCATCATCTGTCAATCGGCTCGTCACAAGAGTCCATCACGACAGAAACCCAATATTTTTACTGTTGCCTTTGTTATATTTGCAGTTGCAGTTAATTGGGGCTTACCAGGGGTTGTGACTCTAAATATATACCTTCTTCCCTGGCTTCAGCTGATAAGGAGGAGACCTGTGGCTTAATGGCTAAGACTTTTGCCTAAGATGCAATACAGCACAGGTTTGAATCCCAGTAAGGGTATGGCTAGCTGATGAGAGCTAAATAGCTTGAAATAGATCTATACTAGTCTCCCTTTATTTATTTATCAGCAAAAATAAAAACACACACACACACACACACACACACACACACACACACACATATTGTCATATGAATGTATTTTATTTTATTCTCCTTATGTATATATTAATGTATTTAATTAAAGATATCATTGGAGATTTCTGCCTTTCTCTGGCAGGGTCTTGCGATGGTAGGAAAGATTAACAATACAAGATTTATTTATTTATTTCTTAATGTTAAATTAAGACAAAATAATACAATCTGGGCTGCGCATGGGGGAAGGGGAAGGGCGAATTGTGTTAGAATTAAATAGCCCCATAGCTGATGTGTAATGGATTATTTAAGAATCTTTGTCCCAGCACTTTGCAGTAGGCTCAAAACAGACAGCCCTTGTTTAATGGCTGTCTTGTTTAATGACCATTCGCAGTTGTGATGGTGACCAAAAAAAACCCAAAAAACTTTAGGGCCAATCTTCTCATTGATAACTTCGTATGTCAGAGCTGGAATCAAATTGCAGTGTTTTAATTAGTGGGCTGCTTTGCTTAATGACCAAATGGCTGGTCTCAGTTGTCATTAAAGAAGAACTATCTGTATTACGACTCCTACATGGCAAACATGGAAGTGAATGAATAGTAGAAGTGAGAATTGAACTGGGGACCGGCCTGGTTGCTGTATTCCTGCAAGGGCTTTGTTGTTGTTAGTTGCGAAGTCGTGTCCGACCCATTGCAACCCCATGGACAACATTCCTCCAGGCCTTCCTGTCGTCTACCATCCTCTGGAGTCCATTGAAGCTCACACCTACTGCTTCAGTGACTCCATCCAGCCACCTCCTTCTCTGTCGTCCCCTTCTTCTTTTGCCCTCCATCTTTCCCAGCATTAGGCTCTTCTCCAGTGAATCCTTCCTTCTCAAGGGTTTACTTGGGTGTAAATCCCACCAGTTGTAGTAATTTGTTATTACTGTTTTCTATGTTCCCCCCCCCTCCAGGGATAGCATCCTTTCTGCAGGAGGGCCGACTGTCAGCCTCTATCTCGCTTGCTTGCTATCAGCTGGCATAGTAACGGGGAGGGAGGGGGTGCATGGTATTTGGGAGGGGAAGCCTGCTGGTGGAGAAATCTTGAAAAGGGGAGTTTTGTTCTCACCATCTTCTGCAAATGCTGAAGGTCCGTGTTTGGGTTTGACCAAGGCCAATCACCTCTGCATGCCAGCTGGATGAGGCTACTGAAGATGCACCCCACATGACACCCTTGGGGGTTGGAGATTGGACATTGGGCTTGGGTAATTGGGGGAGGGATTTGGGTAACTTTTGATATGTACAAGTTCGCGTCTTTTTGCCAAGGTGGCGCAGTGGTTAAATGCAGCACTGCAGGCTACTGCTAGATCAGCAGGTCAGCGGTTCAAATCTCACCGGCTCAGGGTTGACTCAGCCTTCCATCCTTCCGAGGTGGGTAAAATGAGGACCCAGATTGTTGGGGGCAATATGCTGACTCTCTGTAAACCGCTTAGAGAGGCCTGAAAGGCCTATGAAGCGGTATATAAGTCTACTGCTACTGCTATTGTCTCAGATCTTGCTTCACTTTTGCTGTTTTCATTTCATATCCAGTAAAAGTACCTTTTCTCTAACCAATTGGAGTTGGGGGTTGAATGAGGCACACCTGACAACAGATTTATTCCTCCAAAAATTCTTGATTGGCTCTTGATAGCTGGCTGCCCTGGTAGAAAGATGGCACTTTGGAATTTGGGCACAAAATGATTGGGAATTGTTGCAGCACTCAAACCGGGAGGCGCAGAATCCCTGCTGCCAGGAATCGCCCAGGATGAAGAAACAGGAGGAAGCATTTGAAGCAGAAGAGAAAAAGGATTGGATTTAATCCAGGGTTGTGGGGGGAAAAACGTGATGCTTAACAAGGAAAAACTGGATATTTTTTTGCATGTGGTGAGGCCAACAGTTTTACGTCTAAGCAAGTCCTTGCAACAGGCTTTCCAAACCTTTGTGGGTCAACCTGTGTGCAGAAAAAGGGCCTTGGCTTGTGCAAACCTGCTGGATTTCGTGCAGTGTGTTCCCCTTGGGGTGTGGTTGTGGGACTGCCCCTGTCTTTCATCAACGCTGCCCTATTGTAGCTCCGGGTTGTAAAGCCTCCTACAAGCAGGGGTAAGGGCCATTGGTATTTGTGACCTGGCTTGGAACAGGTCACGGCTGATTTCTCCCAGGCAGCCTTGCCTTCAGACCAAATAGCAGTCTTTTTGGTTGAAGATGTTTGAGATATAACTCCGATGGCGTCAAGGATGTAACAGAATGACAGAGTTGGAAGGGACCTTGGAGGTCTTCTAGTCCAACCCACTGCTCAGGCAGGAAACCCTATATAATTTCAGACAAATAGTTGCCCAATCTCTTTTTTAAAACTTCCAGGGTTGCGGCATTCATAACTTCTGGAGGCAGGTTGTTCCGCTGATTAATTGTTCTCACTGTCAGGTAATGTCTCCTTAGTTTTCTCTCCTTGATTAGTTTCCACCCATTGCTTCTTGTCCTGCCCTCAGGTGCTTTGGAGAATAGCTTGACTCCCTCTTCTTTGGAGCAACACCTGAGATATTGGAAGACTGCTATCATGTCTCCCCTAGTCCTTCTTTTCATTAAACTAGACATACCCAGTTCCTGCAACCGTTCTTCCTATGTTTCAGCCTCCAGTCCCCTAATCATCTTTGTTGCTTTTCTCTGCACTCTTTCCAGAGTCTCCACACCTTTTTTTACATCGTGGCGACCAAAACTAGATGCAGTGTTCCATTTTATATCTAAAAAGGGCCGGCATTGGGGGCTATTCATGATTCCAGCTTATTAATTAAAATGGGTCGATGATGTGCTGGATTAAGAGGCTCCCTCCTGTGGCTTCAGAGGGAGGTGAGTAGCCTCTGCACATGATGCACATTTGAACCGAGTGAATCAGGGCACAGGCGTCTGCAGGAGGCAAGGAAGGGCGAGTGATGTCCCACGACATCTCACAGCATTGCACAAGTGGCACACGTTATGTAATTTGCCTGACGTGACACGTGGGTGCCATCACTGGGACTTGCGCCAGACAGTTTGGGGCAAGAGAGAAGACATTCTGTGGGCTGTGAATTTGGAAGGGCAGCCTAGAATTTTTCCCAGACTGGGTTGCGTTTACAAAAACAATATAAGGAATCTAGAGTCCTTTGATAGGCTGGGAAGATGGTGGAATCTAATCCACATGAAGGCTTAATGCCTTCACAAACTGGTTAGTCTTTATGGCGTTGCAAGACTTGTTATTTTAAGCCGCTTTCGTCCCGGGAGCTTACAAGCATTAAAACCTTGGAGGTGTGCGTAATTGGAGTTGCACATTCTAATGCAGCTTAGCATGGAACAAGAGAGCGATGGGATTCTAGTGGATCAGGTTGGATTCACACGTCACGTTAACCTGCCCTCTTCGCCTTTCATAAAGCCTTTTGGGAGAACTCGGCTAATGGTGGCTTATTCAGCCAAACATGGCTAAGTCATTGCTTAATGTGGGTCTGTCACCATATACATGGTGACGCAGTTGCTTCCATGCTTCCTTCTGAGGTTGAGAGGCGATCACCAGTTCTCAGTAATAAGACCTTGATATGGCTTTCAAAACAATCATTTTAAAGCCATATTCCCCCATCCTAAAGTAGGTCTTTTGAATCTCAGACTTCAATCTCGGTAGGAAGTTTGTGTTACGGCCATCAACCCATCTAGGATTCTTCTGTGAAGCTCACAATCACAGTCCAGAGAAAAGAGATTTAGATTTAGATTTATTTTATTTGTATGCCGCCCTTTTCCGGGAGGGACTCAGGGTGGCGAACAACTCAAAGGGGGAAAAGAGGGAACATAGAACACAATACAAGTGATTAAAATAACCAAGAATCACACAGCCACACAGGTCGAGAGGGGAGGGGAACTCATCAACCCCAGTCCTGCCGGCACAGCCAGGTTTTGATGGCTTTCCAGGCCTGGAGAGAGGTGAGGGTCCGAATCCCTGCGGGGAGTTCGTTCCAAAGGGCCGGAGCTGCCACAGAGAAGGCCCTCCCCCGGGTGGTAACCAGATAACATTGGCTGGTGGACGGAACCCGGAGGAGGCCGACCCTGTGCGATCTAATGGGTCTTTGGGAGGTAATTGGCAGCAGGTGGTCTCTCAAGTACCTAGGTCCAATACCATGAAGGGCTTTATAAGTTACGACTAGCACCTTGAAGCGTATCCGGAGACTGATCGGTAACCAGTGCAGCTCGCGGAGGATAGGTGTAACGTGGGTGTACCGAGGTGCACCCACAATCGTTCGCGCGGCTGCATTCTGGACGAGTTGAAGTCTCCGAATACTCTTCAAGGGCTGCCCCATGTAGAGCGCATTGCAGTAGTCCAGTCTTGAGGTCACGAGGGCATGAGTGACTGTTGCGAGTGCCTCCCGGTTCAGGTAGGGACGCAACTGGTGCACCAGGCGAAGAGCAGAAAACCTTATATGCACAAATACGTTTCTGTGAAATAGAATAGAATAGAATCCTTCATTGGCCAAATGTGATTGGGCACACAAGAAATTTGTCTTTGGGGCAGATGGTCTCAGTGTACATAAAAAGACAAGATACATTCATCACAAATCATAAGGTACGAGACTTAATGATAGTCATAGGGTACAAATAAGCAATGAAATCATACTAGGAAACAATATAAATCGTAAGGATACAAGCAGCAAAGTTACAGTCATACAGTCATAAGTATGGGGAGATGGGTGATAGGGACGATGAGAAGATTGATAGTAATAATAATGCAGACTTAGTAAATAGTTTGATAGTGTTGGAATTATTTGTTTAGCAGAGGGATAGCATTGGTGAAAAAACAGTCCTTGTGTCTAGTTGTTCTGGTGTGCAGTGCCCTATAGCGTTGTTTTGAGGGTAGGAGTTGAAACTATTTATGTCCAGGATGTGAGGGGTGTGTAGATATTTTCACAGCCCTCTTTTTGACTTGTGCAGTGTGCAGGTCCTCAATGGAAGGCAGGTTGGTAGCCATTGTTTTTTTTTGCAGTTCTGATTCTCCTCTGAAGTCTGTGTCTGTCTTGTTGGGTTGCAGAGCCAAACCAGACAGTTATAGAGGTGGAGATGACAGACTCAATCATTCCTCTGAAAAACTGAATCAGCAGCTCCTAAGGAATCTTGTTCTGCAGTTCATCCCAAGAGTGGGACTAAACCAGGGGCCTCCGAACATGGCAACTGTGGGCTTCCCCTCCCAGAATTCCCCAGCCAGTCATTTCTCCCATGAATTGAAAGAAGGAAGGGGTTCACCACGTCCCACCCACCCACCCCCCGAAAGAAAACAGAAATTCGATTCCAGAAACAAAAAGCACCTTTTTGTCCTGTGGAAATTAAGCGCCGTTTCCCTGCAACTTCCCTGCAAGTAACCAATTTCATTGCATTTAAGTACAACGACAATAAAGATTATACTTATAAGTTGCATCAAAGGTTACATGGGCCATTGATGAAGCAAGACAATATTTAATGTTCAAAAGTTTTATTTCTTTTAAAACAAACATTTCATCATTCCTCAATCAGTAAGACATCGAAGTACAATTTTTTGTATGTCAAAATAATTCTAGTTTAACACCAAATTCTTGTCTAGCCTAATGCATACCCCTCCCTCCCTCCACCCTCCCCCCAACCTCCCTCCTCCTTCCCTCCCCCCGACTTCCCAGAACCCGTACACGGTATGGATTTTTAACAAACACAGTCTAAAATCTATTGAGAAAAAAGAAATAAAGAAATTAATGACATTCTGCATTGACCTTAGCTTCTTCTTGCTGAACTAACTTTAAACAATTTAAATCATTTTAGATCTTAAGCATAGGCTAACTGGAATTTCTTGGTCCCATATTTATTTTGTATATAGTCAATCCATTTTTTCCAGTCTCGTTTATATCTCTCATTTGAGTGATCTTTAAGATATGCCGATATTTTAGCCATCTCGGCTAAGTTTGTAACTTTCAATGCGTGACCCGTCAAAACCGCGGAGGACAAAATCGCGCTCGACGAAAGTGCGCATTTGACGTCATCATAGCGCGACGAAAAAAATTAAAAATTGAAATAAAAATAAAATTAAAGCAAGCCGATTCACATAAAGGTAAGGGTTAGGTTTAGGGTTAGGGTAAGGGTTAGGTTAAGGGTTAGGGTTAGGTTAAGGGTTAACGTTAGGTTTAGCGTTAGGTTAAGGGTTACGTTTAGGGTTAGGTTTGGGGGGGTTAGGGTAAGGTTTTCGCTTTATTTTTACATTTTTCGATCACAGCGCGATGTTTTCGTCGCGCTGTGATGACGTCAAATGCGCGCTTTCGTCGAGCGCGATTTTGTCCTCCGCGGTTTTGTGGTGGAACCCTTTCAATGTCCATTCTTGAGTTGTAGGCAAGTCTTCCTTCTTCCAGTATTGCGCCACCAACAGTCTTGGATGAAGCAAGACAATATTGTCGCATTGTTGTCCCCCTCATTTCCCCCCCCCGTCAGCTCGGGTTCAGCTCAGATTTCTCCTGCTGGTCCTTTGCTTTTAAAAAAAAAGAGCCACTGAGGATGCTGTCAGCAACATCTTGAGTGGGGCTGCGTGTCAGGCGGATGTTTGCCGCTACGGGGGTCTTGCCCGTTGGCGCCTGTTGACAGGAACATGATTCTCTTCCTCCTCTCCCCCCCGCCACCAATAACCGCTTGGACAAAGCGCTTTTCATGCCCGGAACAAACCCCGTGCTGTCAAGGCTGGAGGGCCGGAGGAGCAGAGCCAACCGAAGTGCCATCTCCGCCGTAGGGTACCCACCAGCCTCTCATGCCAGGGTAGCAGTTGCTAGGAAGGGTTTCTTGGGGTCCCCGCATGCGTTAAGATAGCTGGGTTGGAGAGGTTGCCCCACTAGAATTAAAGGGATCAATAAAGGGGAATATATGTAGCTTGGGGTTGGATGGAGGGGTCCTTGGCGCTCTCGGAGCTTGGTGGTTTTCTTGCAGACGTTTCATTACCCATCTAAGTAACATCATCAGTGCTAGAAGGGGGTGGGTTGTGGTGTAAAAAAGCAGAAAGGGAGGAGGAGGAAGAAGAGAAAGAGCAATAAGGGAGAGGAGGAGGAAGAGGAGGAGGAGGAGGAGGAGGAAAAGGACTGTAGGGTCCTTGGTGTTCTCTGAGCTTGCTGGTTTTCTTGCAGATGTTTCATTACCCATCTAAGTAACATCATCAGTGCTAGAAGAGGGTGGGTTGTGTTGTAAAAAAGCCGAAAGGGAGGAGGAGGAAGAAGAGCAAGAACAATAAGGGAGAGGAGGAGGAGGAGGAGGAGGAGGAGGAGGAGGAGGAGGAGGAGGAGGAGGGGAGGAAAAGGACTGTGGGGTCCTTGGTGTTCTCTGAGCTTGCTGGTTTTCTTGCAGACGTTTCATTACCCATCTAAGTAACATCATCAGTGCTAGAAGAGGGTGGGTTATGGTGTAAAAAAGCAGAAAGGCAGGAGGAGGAGGAGGAGGAGGAGGAGGAGGGGGAGGAGGAGGAGAAAAAGGACTGTAGGGTCCTTGGTGTTCTCTGAGGTTGCTGGTTTTCTTGCAGATGTTTCACTACCCATCTAGGTAACATCATCAGTGCTAGAAGGGAGTGGGTTATGGTGTAAAAAAGCAGAAAGGCAGGAGGAGGAGGAGGAGGAGGAAAAGGCTGTAGGGTCCTTGGGGTTCTCTGAGGTTGCTGGTTTTCTTGCAGACGTTTCACTACCCATCTAGGTAACATCATCAGTGCTAGAAGGAAGAGGAAGAGGAGAAGGGGGAAGAGGAGGAGGAGGACAATGCCTATGGGGTCCTTGGAGCTCTCTGAGCTTGTTTTCTTGTAGATGTTTCATTGCCCAACTAGGTATCATCATCAGTGCTAGGGAGTGTGGGCTTTCCTCCCTGTTTATATTCAGTAGTTTGTTCAGATAAACAACCTAACAGATAAAAAAAGGCCTAATCAAGGAACTCCCCAGGACAAAACCAAAACCTGCAGTGCAAAATACTGAATATAAACAGGGAGCAAACCCCACACTCACTAGCACTGATGGTGTTACCTAGTTGGGTCATGAAACGTCTGCAAGACAACCACCAAGCCCAGAGAGCACAAAGGACATCTCAATGAAAAGGAAACCCCACTGACTGGGAATTGAGAGAGCTGAACTCCCAACAAGGCTGGAGCTCCCGTTTGAGGGAGGCTCCTCTTTTTAAAGCTGGCACAAACCGGTGTATTTTTCCTGACTAGCCTGGCCTTTGATCCCCCTTGTGTTTATCGGTCATTTTCTTGCTGGGGACTGTAAAGACCTTGACCTCTGGAAAAGGCCCAGTGTATTTATGAAGTTGAATCAACAGCAATGTTGGCATTTCGTGAGCTTTGCCATAGCTGGCACATCCCAGGCGAGCCGAGGGAAATTCAGTGGTTGAAAGCCAAAGCTGAAAGGTACGGTCAGATTCAGACTAAATAAAAGCAAAGGTTCCCCTCGTGCATATGTGCTAGTCGTTCCTGACTCTGGGGGGCGGTGCTCATCTCCGTTTCAAAGCCAAAGAGCCAGTGTCTCCGTGGTTATGTGGCCGCCATGACTCAATGCCGAAGGGGCTACCCTTGAAAAGCGTTCGGAGACTGCAGCTAGTCCAGAATGCGGCCGCGCGAGCGATATTGGGTGTATCGAGGTACACCCACGTTACACCTATCCTCCGCAAGCTGCACTGGCTACCAATTGGTCTCCGGACGCAATTCAAGGTGTTGGTTATTACCTTTAAAGCCCTACATGGCTTAGGGCCAGCCTACCTTCGAGACCACCTACTGCCACATACCTCCCAGCGGCCTGTAAGATCCCACAGATTGGGCCTCCTTCGGATGCCGTCAACCGGACAGTGTCGGCTGGCGGGCCCCCAGAGGAGAGCCTTCTCTGTGGCTGCTCCGACTCTTTGGAATCAGCTACCCCCAGAGATCTGGGCCATACCCACTATTATGGCCTTCAGGAAAGCTGTTAAAACCTGGCTGTTCCGGCAGGCCTGGGGCTGTTGACCTCATTGTTGAGGTCCAGCCCCGATTAGAATGAATGTATGTGGTTTTATGATTTTTTTTTGATTTTTTTTATTTCATATATACATTCACAATTATATGATCTCATAACTGTTATTAATAATATGTATTTATAACAATTTTTCCCTACTGTTGACAATATACTTGAAGATTGCTTTTTTAATATCCCATAGATCCATCTTATCTTACAACGGTCCTACTTCTTCCCTCCCTCCCTCTTTCCTTCCCTCATTTCTTCTCTCCTACTCCCCTTCCTTCCCTCCCTCCTTCCCCTTCCCTCCTTCTCTCCTTCCCTCCTTCCTTCCCTCCTTCCTTCCTTCCCTCCTTTCTTTTCTCCTTCTCTCCTTCCTTCCCCCCTTCCTTTCCTCCTTCCTTCCCCCCTTCCTTCTCTCCTACATTCCCGGTTTTATGATTTTAAACTGTCTTTTTTTCCTTTTTTTCTTTCTCTTCTTTTTCTTCTTTTTGTAAGCTGCCCGGAGTCCTTCGGGATTGGGCAGCATATAAATTTTAATAATAAATAAATAATAAATAAATAAAGGAGCACGGAACTCTGTTACCTTCCCACCAAAGGTGGTTCCTATGTTTCTACTTGCTTTTTTACGTGCTTTTGAACTGCTAGGTTAGCAGAAGTTGGGACAGGTAACGCAGGGGTGGGTTCCAGGCAGCTTTACTGCCGGTTCACTCCTGTGCACGCGCGTGCTGGATGCGCGCTGCACACGCATGCACATTACAATTGAAATTGTTCTGTGCTTGTGCAGAACTTAAAAACAAGATGGCGGCACTCACCGGGGAACCGGTTCGGGGGCGTGGCAGGCTTGGGTCGCTGCCTGTTCCAGCGACCCAGGTTGCCGTACCACTACCGGTTCAGCCGAACTGGTAGGAATCCATCCTCTGAAGTAACGGGAGCTCACTCCATTATGTAGTGCTAGGGATTCGAACCGCCAAACTGCCGACTTTTCTGATCGACCAGCTCAGCGTCTTCGCCACTGAGCCACTGCATCCCTTCAAACTAAAATAACATCCAGGAAATACTTCATTGTTGAATTAGTCCGGTTGGGGACAATTCAGGAAGCCAAGCCTGAGGGGTTGTTGGGCCTTCTGCCATGGCTACTGGAAGGCTGGTCTCAAAACGGCCCACAGGAGCCAGCCTTGGGTTCAGGATGCAGCGAATTCCTTTGGTTTGAGTGCGAGAAATATGTGCGAAAAGGAGGGAAGAGATAGCAACGGGGAATTTGCTGAGGGGTGGGTGGGTGAGAAGGAAAGATTTCCTGTGGGATCTCTTAGATCTGGAGTCCGTGACTGGATTCACACACAGGTAGCCCTGGACTTTACGACTGATCCTTTGGGCATCATTTGAATTTGGAACCGCACTGAAAACAGGGTCCTTGGACCAGTATTTATTAATGTTGCAGCATCATGTGTTCAGGATCCGAGTGATTGGAAACCAGCAGGGATTTCTGACGGTTTAGGATTAGTCTAGAAAGAGACAATAAGGTGGTGTTACAACAGGCGCTAGGGATGGTAAACAAAGCAATCCAAACTGTACCTTATAACCTTTTAAATGAAATTATAATAGTATAAAAATGGCAAAGAAAAAGAATAACTATGTGAATGTATACCTATAATTGTATGTAAGAGAATAAATGACAGTAAGAAGATAAAGCACAATATAGGTAAACAATATTTGGTTATAAATAGCTAAGTATAAATAAATATAGAATTGTACATAAAAATGGATAACGAATAAGGGGACCAGGAATGCAAGATAGAAATGTATAGAAGGGAAAACACTAACTGTAAAGAAACCGATACGGAACTGCTGTATGATATACGATGGAACTTCTTGTTCCTATGTTGTTTTAAGTCATGTGTTTGTTTTTGTTGATGTGTTTATGTGTTTTTTAAAAAAATGTATATATATATAAAAAGTCTATGATGTAGGGGATGCAGTGGCTCAGAGGCTAAGACGCTCAGCTTGTCGATCAGAAAGGTCAGCAGTTCGGCGGTTCGAATCCCAAGCGCCGCGTAACGGAGTGAGCTCCCGTGACTTCTCCCAGCTTCTGCCAACCTAGCAGTTCGAAAGCACGTAAAAATGCAAGTGGAAAAATAGAGATCGCCTTTAGTGGGAAGGTAACAGTGCTCCGTGTGCCTTTGGTGTTTAGTCATGCCGGCTACATGACTATGGGGACATCTTCGGACAGCGCTGGCTTTGAAACGGAGATGAGCACCGCCCTCTAGAGTCGGGAACGACTTGCACGTATGTGCAAGGGGAACCTTTACCTTTACAATACAGTGTAGGGATTAAGGTGCTGGGCTCTACTTGAGCATGAAGCTTTCTGGGGTGATTTTGGCCCACTTGTTCTCAGCAGTTTATCTAACATAGTTGTCATAGTGGACAAATAAATAAATAAATAAATAAGGGAGTCTTACCTGCACATCCTTTCTCTTTGCCTGGGGTTTGAAAAGTTCCTACAGGTTATACTCTTGACCAACGCACCAACCTGGAGAAGGTTGATGTGGCAAGTGATGAATTAATTGATGGACAGATCTGGTAGAACCTCATGTGCCGATGGAGAAGTTAAGAAAGAAAGATCTGGCGTCTGACCGGAGTATTTCTCCTTCAAAACAGCGAGGGGAACCTTTACCTTTTAAGGATAAAAGGAGTGGCTTTGCAGCCAGGTTGTAGATTCCTTGCAGTTTACAATGGGTAGAAGCCAGTGGTGGGTTTCAAAAATTGTTCGAACCTACTCTGTGGGTGTGGCCTCCTTTGTGGGAGTGGCTTGCCGCCCATGTGACCAGATGGGTGGCTTGCTGCCCATGTGACCGGATATGAAGATGCCGATGACACTTGTCAGAACCACCTTAAATTACCTCACACACAGCACTGGCATGCATAAGAATATGATGTAAACTTGATTTTTAAAAGGCATCTTTGGTTTGCGTTAAAATAACTTCAACACACGCAATGTTCTGATTGCACCACAAAGGCAGTAGTTATCCTTACCTTTCACAGAGGCACTGAGTTTTATAAATATGAGCATGATAGTGTAGAATAATCATATCCAAGGACCAGTGGTGGGTTTCAAAAAATTTTGGACCCTCTTCTGTAGGTGTGGCCTGCTTTCCGGGTCCACTGGTGGAACCTCTTCTAACCGGTTCGGTAGATTTGACGAACCGGTTCTACCGAATAGGTGCGAACTGGTAGGAACCCACCTCTGGTAGAAGCTGTCGAGAATCTTGAACGGAAACCCAGTGTAATACAGGTTTCAAGCCCATAACTCTGAAACTTTTAACTTTAAAACCTAAATTTTGTAATTTTAAACCCACAAAGAATCTTGGAATGGGGATGAATCGGCAGTAACCCACCTCTGAGTGGCATGTCTTGCCTTCAGAAATTTTGGGCGCTCCATTGCTGGAGGCTTTTAATGACTCGAGAGCCATTTGTCTGAAATGGTATAGGCTTTAGGGTTTCCTGCCTGAACAGGGGGTTGGACTAGAAGACCCCACAAGATCCCTTCCAGCCCTGTTCCCTTCTTTTGATGCATAGAGGGAAGGAAATGGTGGGATGGAAGATGGTTGCAGGAACTGGGCATGGCTAGTCTAGTGAAGAGAAGGACCAGGGGAGACAGGATAGCAGTCTTCCAGTATTTGCCACAGAGAGGAGGGGGCCAAGTTGTTTTCTAAGGCACCTGAAGGCCAGACTAGGAACAATGGATGGAAACTGAACAAGGAGAGATTCAACCTGGAAATAAGGAGAAATTTTCTGACAGTGAGAGCCATCAACCAATTCAACAGAAGTTGAAGAGACTGGGCTGCCATCTGTCGGAAATGGCGTAGGGTCTCTTGCTTGGGCTGAGGGTTGGACTAGATGACCTTACAAGGTCCCTTCCGACTCTTTTAATCTGTTATCTTCTTCCCCCAAAAGACAGGTTTTTTTTTTCTAGGAACCAGAGTTCCTTGAAGCTTTTATTCCAGTTTTTAATCTCTTCTGCCCTTCCCACTGTAGAAATGGGATCGGTGACATCACAGCAACATACTCCAATGAGGAACCAATTTTGGTAGCCTCCGGGACCAAAGACTCCTTTCCAGCAGAGGGGGAAGAGCCTCCTCAGGCTCCAGATTGGTGCTAGCTAATAAAGAGGGCCCCAATGATTTACAGAGGGCTGGCCTACATCTTCTCTTTCCGATTGTGAAATCAAAGCGTTGGGGGACTCTTCATTCCTTGAAGGCAGCAATTTTTTGCCATTCCCAAAGCTGCAAAGGAGGACAGGAGGGAAATCTCTAAAGGGGAAAGATCGGGTGGAAGGGGCTGACCGAGGAGACAGGTTTTTTAGTACTTTTTATAACTCTCCTCTCTCCTGTCCAGCCACGACAGCCCAAAGTGGATTTATGCAGCTCCAAGACAGCCGTTTCCTTTTTTCTTTTCCTCTTAAAATGTGCTGGCCAGCTCCTGTTTACAGACTATATGCCTGTCACATAGTGGTGGGCGTACAATTTTGGGTGCTAACTATTGGCTATCAAAGCTGGACGGATGGAAAAGAGAGATGATTTCTATCCAGAGATCTTTGCTGTGAGTGGGCCATTTCATGCATGCAAGGAATCTTTTTAGCATCAGCAACTGAGAAAAAAAATAAGCTTGCATTGGTCAATACTCTTGCACCAAAAAGCAAGAAAGTTAAGAACCTGTAGGCAGGACAAGAAACCTTGGATGGGAAGCTTAACCAAGGAGAGAAGCCGCCTAAAACCAAGGAGAAAATTCCTACAGCTGTGAGAACAATCAACTGGTGGAACAAATTGTCTCTTGGAAGTTGTGGGCTCTCCATCAGTGGAGATTTTAAAGGAGAGATTGGACAGCCATTGGTCAGAAATAGTATAGGTCTCCTGTGAGAAGAGGGGGCTGGGCTAGATGACCTCCAAGATCCCTTCCAACTCTGCTGTCTATGGAGATTCTCAGTCATCCAGGCAGGGCCGGATTTAGATGAAAAGAGGCCCTAGGCTATTCCACTTATGAGGCCCTTTCACCTCCCATTTTTAAGTTTGTAAATTACATGAGAGACAATAAAATACATCATTACTGTGATATATATCAATATATATCAATATATATAGCTGGCCTCCCGACAGATTGCGGCTCTGCTCTGCGGCAAAGGCAGCGAGGCCAGCCGCCTCCCCTGCTGCGCTCAGCTGCCTGGCTCGGCCCCCTCACCTTCACCTGCCTGGCTGCTGGTGGGCTCCGCGTCGACGGGGCGGCTACTGGGAGCGGCCGCGCCTCTCGCCCGACCGCCGGTGCCGGGAACGTGGGCGGGCTCCCCAACTGCCGCGGGGCTGGAACGATCTTAACCAATACATTTTTATGTTTGTTTATTAGTCATATGCGTAGAATTTCTCCTTATTTTCGGTTCAGTGTTTTAGTGTTCACTGTTTTTAGAATAGTGTGATTTTAATTTTGCTAACAATTTGAATCCTCTTGATCTTGAGGCCCTAGGCTGAAGCCTAGTTAGCCTATAGGAAAATCTGGCCCTGCATCCAGGTCATGGTTGTCCCCAGGGTGCTCCTCCCCCCAAGAGGTAACTGGAGTTTCTGGTGTTTTTTGTTTGATTTTTGAAGACGTTTTGCTTCTCATCCAAGAAGACTTTTCAGCTCTGACTGGCTGGTGGGGACTGGAAATTTGCAGACTACGGAAAAAATTGCAGACTACAGGAGCCGTTTTTTGCTTCAGTTTGAGATGCAGAAGAATGGAAATCACCAGCTGTCTGCAAGGAGTAGGAATCTTTCCATTCCCCACCATCCAGTCAGAGCTGAAGAAGCTTCTTGGATGAGAAGCAAAATGTCTTCAAGGGGAAACCAGAAAGCCAAAGTTGCCACTTGAAAAAGGCACCTTGGGGGAACTTCCAACTCTGTTACTGTTATACCAGACAAGATAGAGTTAAAGATGAAAGATCCATGAGAAGGACATTAAGACCAGTGTTGGACTGGAGGAAGTGTCTTTCTGGCATTAGCTTGTTTTCTGAGGTTTTGGTTGCCGCCTGGGATGTGTGTTGCCTGTTACTTGTTTTATTTTTTTTTAAAGTATATTTTTATTCTTTTTAAACAAAACAACACATACAAAACAAAGCAAGAGAAGAAGAAAAAAACCCCAACTTTCCTACATTTCATCAAGCATGTTGTTTGGTTACAAGTTTTTGTGCATCAATTCTTAAGATTAAGATTAACATCACTAGTTTTGCATTAGACATAAATGGATATTTTGCTGTCATTGAGCATTATGTGTTCAAATCAGAGGTGGGTTCCTACCAGTTCGTACCTATTCGGTAGAACCAGTTCGTCAAATCTACCGAACTGGTTAGAAGAGATTCCAACAGTGGACCCAGAAAGTAGACCACACCTACAGAAGAGGTTCCAAAATTTTTTGAAACCCACAACTGACAGAGAGAGAGAGAGAGAGAGAGAGAGAGAGAGAGAGAGAGAGAGAGAGAGAGAGAGAGAGAGAGAGAGAGAGAGAGAGAGAGAGACTGACAGAGAGAGTGAGAGAAAGAGAAAGAAAGGAAGAAATAAATAAATAAAAAAAGAAAAAAGAAAGAAAAAGTGAGAGAGATGAAAGAAAAAAGAAGAAAGGGACAGAGAGACAAAAGGAAGGGAAGAGAGAGAGAGAGGGAGGGAGGGAGGGAGAGAGAGAGAGAGAGAGACTGACAGAGAGAGTGAGAGAAAGAGAAAGAAAGGAAGAAATAAATAAAGAAAAAAGAAAAAAGAAATAAAAAGAGTGAGAGAGATGAAAGAAAAAAGAAGAAAGGGACAGAGAGACAAAAGGAAGGGAAGAGAGAGAGAGAGAGAGAGGGAGGGAGGGAGAGAGAGAGAGAGAGAGAGAGAGAGACTGACAGAGAGAGTGAGAGAAAGAAAGAAAGGAAGAAATAAATAAATAAAAAAAGAAAAAAGAAAGAAAAAGAGAGAGAGATGAAAGAAAAAAGAAGAAAGGGACAGAGAGACAAAAGGAAGGGAAGAGAGAGAGAGAGAGAGAGACTGACAGAGAGAGTGAGAGAAAGAAAGAAAGGAAGAAATAAATAAATAAAAAAGAAAAAAGAAAGAAAAAGAGAGAGAGATGAAAGAAAAAAGAAGAAAGGGACAGAGAGACAAAAGGAAGGGAAGAGAGAGAGAGAGAGAGAGGGAGGGAGAGAGAGAGAGAGAGAGAGAGAGAGAGAGACTGACAGAGAGAGTGAGAGAAAGAGAAAGAAAGGAAGAAATAAATAAATAAATAAAGAAAAAAGAAAGAAAAAGAGAGAGAGATGAAAGAAAAAAAGAAGAAAGGGACAGAGAGACAAAAGGAAGGGAAGAGAGAGAGAGAGAGAGAGAGGGAGGGAGAGAGAGAGAGAGAGAGAAAACACATGGCCAGCAAGCCACTCCCACAAAGGAGGCCACACTCACAGAGTAGGTTCCCAAATGTTTTGAAACTCACCACTGGTTCAAATTACCATTAATATTCTTTCCTTTGTAACAATCCTTATTTCCTTGAATTCATAATTATCTATCAAATAACAATGAGTCTTTAAAGTATTATAATATCACCTATCTCCAAGGAGAAAAGGAAGAAATTAGAACAAAGAATTCCCATTAATTTATAATATATCACTTGTTTTATTTTAATGTATTTTTTAAAAAGAAAAACCTGAGTAGCAATGCCCTCACACCCTCAAAGGCCTTCGTCGTCTCCCTTAGCTTCAAAAAGTCTTCTTTTTTTGGCAGACACTTTTGGGAGATCGAATACAGGATGACGAGATGTAACGTCAACTTTGGCCTATGCGGGCACATGAAATTTATTATTGGGGCCATCACAGGTCACGCAGATGCTTAAAACTTGTCAGTAGGGCTATGATTAGTGCATGGATGCCAGAAGACCCTGCGAGACTTTTACATCAAAGTAAAATGCAACTTCATGGTGCTTCCAATGCATGGTCTCATCTGTCAACTATTTGTGGTTATTGAACAAAACAGCGTACAAATTCGGTCAACTTCTTCCATAAAACCACCATCTGTTTAACAGACAACAACGGTATGGCTGCATACGAAATGAAAGCTACCGTATTTTTCGGAGTATAAGACACATTTCTCCCCCCCCAAAGAGGGTGAAAATTTGAGTACCTCTTATACACAGAATGTAGCCCCGCCCACCTGGCACCCTCCCACCCTTTGACTTCTGCCTCCAAGCAATTTGCCTCCTTGCAGCAAACAGCAAACTGCCTGTTTCAGTTTCAGCTTGATTAGCACAAACAGCTGATTGCCTCCCAAAGATCAGCTGTTTCAGGCTGCAGGGATTGCCATTGCCTACTGCCGTCTCTGCGCCCCGTTTTCGCCCTCTATTTTTGGCCTCCGCATCCCATTTTTGGCCTCCGCATCCCGTTTTTCAGCCTCCATATGTACATTTTTGGCCTCCATGCACCCCATTTCCACCTGTTCTGATCCCCGCTGCCTAAAAAAGGGTGGAAAATGGGGCGCATGAAGGCCAAAACGGGCGCAGAGACGCCAATAGGCAATCGCAATCCCTGCAGCCTGAAACAGCTGATCGTCGGGAGGCTGATCCAACTGACAACCAGCTGCTTCTACTAAACAGGCTCTGCTGAAACTGAAACTGAAACTGAAACAGGCTGTTTGCTGTTTGCTGCAAGGAGGCAAATTGCTGGGAGGCAGACACAGATTTTGGTCCTTGTGCTTATCAGGCTGTGCTGAAACTGAAACTGAAACAGCTGTTTGCTGTTTGCTGTAAGGAAGCAAATTGCTGGAAGGCAGAGGCAGATTTTTTTTCTTGTTTTCCTCCCCAAAAGCTAGGTGTGTCTTATACTTTGGAGTGTCTTATTCTCTGAAAAATATGGTAACTGAATACATGAATGAGTCCGGTTCCAGGAACTTCTGCTCTGGACTTGCGACCATCTGCCGACTGTCTTGAACAAAACCTTGAATTCTAGAATTTGGGGGAGACTAAATTGATCGATTCCCGGTAGAGAAACTATTCCCATGATCGGCTCATTCTTTGTCTTCTTCCTGCAGGTCCAGTCTCTGAAGTAAGGGATGGGAAGGAACTCACGGAAGGAGACACAGTGAACATGGTGCACCCCAAAGTGATCCGGAGTGCTGGGGGGCAAAGGCACAATGCCTGGCGGAGGTATCGCCGTCCTCGCCCTCGTCTTTCACATAAAGGACCCATGCCTTTCTAGCACAGGTAGGGAGAAGGTGGGAGACGGGTGATGGAAGAGGAGGGTGGACACCAGGGACATAATGTGAGGGGTTGGACTAGGTTGACTCAGCCTTCCATCCTTCCGAGGTGGGTAAAATGAGGACCCAGATTGTTTGGGGGCAATAGGGCTGACTCTGTCAACCGTTTAGAGAGGGCTGTAAGGGCACTATGAAGCGGTATATAAGTATATATTGCTATTGAAGTCATTTGCTAGTTCCAAGAGGGGCCTGCTAAATGATTTGGCTGAGCCCCTTGGATTCCAAAGAGATCATTCAACAGTCTTTATTTGGTCCTTATTTCTCCACATCCGTCGCTACAGTTTATGGACTTGCCTTCTCCGAACAGCCAAGGGTGCGATGTGGATGGTGGCCGGATGCCTCCAGGATGGTTCTAACTTGCTCTTTTCTTTGATCTTTACAGGATCAAGGACTGCTTGGGAATGACCCGCCCTGTTGTGTCCTCTCCGCTTGATCAACTTTGCTTGTAAAGGGCTTCCATCCATGGCAGAATTGGAACCAGCGCTCTCTGCCCCCGGGAAGCCCCGAGTGGGAGGGAGGGAGCCCGCCAGTCCAGCATTTCCGCCTTCTGTTGTCTCATGGGGCCTCCTGCTGAAGCTGGTGACACTTCTCGGATTCTCCTTTCCCACCGCCAGGCTAAGCTTAAAAGGATGCTGAGGAGGACCCAGAAGGCGGGGAGGGTAGAGAGGAAGGACGGAAGGAAGGAAGGGAGGAAGGAAGGAAGAAAAGGAGGGAGGGAGGAAGGAAGGCGTAGCATCGCTCTGCCTCTTTGCCGCAGAAGTTAGGCGGCCTGTGGGAGAACAGCCTCATGTCCCGTCCCCCCCCCTAGCTGGTTTGCAAGGCCTTCCTCGCCAGTGGTGCCCTTGGAGTCCAAGGCCCTTTGGCCAGTGAAAAGCACTTTTGATAGATCATCAGCACACACACACCCTCCCAGGTCAGCCCTCCGCCCTCCGCCCCCTTTTGCATTCCTCCCATCACAGCATTCCCAAGAGCAGCGTTTCCATGATGGCTCAAAACCCAGCCTTATAAACAGCTTCCCCCTTTTTAGATGCTTAAGCTGAGCTGCTACATTTCTGTAAGACTTACGTAGAGCCACTGGCAGGGGTGGGTGCAGGGGTGGGTTCCTGCCAGTTCTAACCTCTTTCTATAGAAGAGGTTCCACAAATCTACAGTGCCGCTTAGAACCGGTTCCAGCTCCCTCCCGCCGCCCGTCCGCACATCATCAAGATGAAGAGCGAGAGGAGGAATTCTGGGAGTTGAAGTCCACAAGTCTTAAAGCTGTCAAGTTTGAACATCCTTAGGGGTTTTTTTCCTAAAGGGTTAGGGGTGCAAAGGTCTTGTAACGTGAAAGCTTTAAGACTTGCGTGCTTCAAATGCCAGAGTTTCTGAGCCAACATTTTGGTTGCTAAGCAAGTGCGTTGTTAAGTTGGTTTCACCACATTTTACAAGTTGGCCACGCCTAACCAATCACATGACTGCCAAGCCACTCCCACCCGGTCACATGGCTGGCAAGCCATTCCCACTTGGTCACATGGCCAGCAAGCCACTCCCACAAAGCAGGCCACACCTACAGAAGAGGTTCTAAAAATTCACTGGGTGGGAAAGGAGACAGGCCAGGTTGGGGTGCTGCATCCTGCACCTACATTTCTGCGGGACATCTTGGGAAGCCTCAAGCCTAGTCTTCCTCGGTGCAAAACGGGACATCCTCCCCTGTGTTTCTCTTTTTTTTAAAAAAAATATATCACGCAACACTTTCCCGCACAAGACCATCCGTGTGCCTTCCCCCCCAAACACACATACCAAGTTTTACCCGACCGAGATGGGCCCCGTTTCATACAGTCTTCTCCACCCTTCATCCTGAGCCGGGATACGATCTCTTGCTTGAACCTCACCCTTATTTTAAAAACAGTGGCAGCTGCAATGGGCCGGAGGACAAAGCCCCATCCCTCGAGAGTCCAAAGGAGAAAACCCCGTGGAAATCAAGAATAGACAAGTTAGCTTCAAACCGTGTCCTTTCGGTCAGTGGCTTCCTGCGACTGCTTTTTCCGCCTCTCTCGCCGAGATGGGCTAATAAGATGGGCCTACCTTGCCGGGAGGTTTGTCGGCGTGTCCGAAACAGATGTGGAAGCTCTTTCGATGCATGAAATGCGCCCTCTAAGTAGTAGCGTTGCAACTGCGTTTTGGGGCTTGGAGGAACCTTCTCACCAAAGACCACTGCTTGGGCTTTTTCCGCACCTTGCAAAACAAAAATTCCCTGGGTTGTAAAAGAGGTTGCCTGCGCTCTTCTTGTTTTGCACTTGTGTGGGTGGGGTGGGGCGGGGTGGGTGCGTGTGTGTTGGGCCACGGGGAGGGGGCTGCGCAGAAGGCCAGGCTGGCAGCTCCCATCTGTGTTACTTTTTTTTTCCAGGTGGCTTTTCTTTGTAAAGAACACTTAATTTATACCAGCTAGGGATGCCTCCTTGCTTAAACCCTTGTTGGTAACTGGGTTACCAGTGTGTGTGTATCTGTAAAGATTTGTTCTGTGTAAATATAGCTTTATAATAAAGAGATACGAAAGAAATAAAACCTTGGGGTTTTTTTTGGGTTTGGAGTCATAAGACGGTCTTTATCTCTTCTCTTCTCCTCCCTTCCCTCCTCTCTTTCTTTGCCTCTTCCCTTCCCTCTTCTCCTCTCCTTCCTTCCCTCTCTCTTCTCTTTTCCCACTCCCCTTTCCCCTTCTCTCCCCTCCCCTCTTCCCTTTCCTCTTTTCTTCCCTTCCCTTCCCTTCCCTCTTCTGCTCACCTCGCCTTTCTTCCCTCTCTCTTCTCTTTCCTTCCCTCCTCCCTTTCTTTCCCTCTTCCCTTCCCTCTTCTCCTCTCCTTCCTTTCCTTTTTCTTTCCCCCTCCCCTCTCCTGTTCCTCTTCCCTTTCCTCTTCTCTTCTTTCCCTTGTTTCTTCCCTGCTCTTCCCTCCTCTCTTTCTTCCCTCTCTTCTCTTTCCTTCCCTCCTCCCTTTCTTTCCCTCTTCCCTCCCCTCCTTCCTTTCCTTCCTTTTCTCCCCCTCCCCTGTTCCTCTTCCCTTTCCTCTTTTCCTCTTCCTTTCCCTTTTTTCTTCCCTGCTCTTCCCTCCCCTCTTCTGCTCACCTCTCCTTTCTTCCCTCTCTCTTCTCTTTCCTTCCCTCCTCCCTTTCTTTCCCTCTTCCCTCCTCTCCTTCCTTTCCTTCCCCTTCTCCCCCTCCCCTCTCCTGTTCCTCTTCCCTTTCCTCTTCTCCTCTTCCTTTCCCTTTCTTCTTCCCTGCTCTTCCCTCCCCTCTTCTGCTCTCCTCTCCCTTTCTTCCCTCTCTCTTCTCTTTCCTTCCCTCCTCCCTTTCTTTCCCTCTTCCCTCTCCTTCCTTTCCTTCCCCTTCTCCCCCTCCCCTCTCCTGTTCCTCTTCCCTTTCCTCTTCTCCTCTTTCCCTTTTTTCTTCCCTGCTCTTCCCTCCCCCCTTCTGCTCTCCTCTCCTTTCCTCCCTCTCTCTTCTCTTCTCCCCCTTCCCTTCCTCTCTCCTCTCCTTCCTTCTCCCTGTCCTTTCCTCTCCCTTTATTTCCAATCCAATCCTTCCCTTCTCTTCATCAGAGAGGTCAAGGATGCACTTGGCTGTTATAAATATTTGTCCACCTCTGTCTGGAAGGCCTCAATTCACATAGAGACCCACAGCATCTGGTTCACACACCACCTTCTCCATCTGGCTGATTTGCGATGCTGCCTTGCTGCTATCAGGGGGTGAAACCTTTGTCCAACCGTGTTTGGTAGCCCATGAACTGTGTCACAGGCAACAAACATAGGTTGTCCTTGACTTAAGAACCACCCATTCAGCAACCCATTTGAATGCACAATGGCACTGAAAAAAAATTACAACAGGTCCTTGCACATATGACCATTGCAGCATTCCCATGGTCAACAATTGAATGCCTGGCCACCAGCATGTATTTCCAACATGGTTGCGGCATCCCAGAGTCATGGGATGCCCATTTATGACCTTTCCAGCAACTTCTGCTAAGTAAAGTCAATGGAGGTGTGGGGTGGGGGGGGAGACTGGATTTGCTTAACAACAGTGTGATTCAGCTATAGGGATTCACTTAACAATCAAGGCAACAAGAGTTGCAAAATCTGGAGCTACTCACTTGCTTATCAACAGAAATTCCAGTCCCAAATTCTGGACTACTTGTAAAATAAAATCTTCCAACAACTTCTACCACCACCTCCACCACCACCTCCTCCTCCCCCCCCCCCTCCTCCTCCTCCTCCTCCTCCTCCTCCTCCTCTTCTTCTTCTTCTTCTTCTTCTTCTTCTTCTTCTTCTTCTTCTCTTCTCCTTCCTTCCTTCCTTCCTTCCTTCCTTCCTTCCTTCCTTCCTCCTCCTCCTCCTCCTCCTCCTCCTCCTCCTCCTCCTTTTTCTTTCTCCTTCTATTGTACATGTACATGATTCTGGTAGTAGCTAACATACCAGTAGATGAGCTGAGCTCTGTGTATTTCCACATTCGCACAGCGTGTTGTTAGATCCACTAAGAGCCCCCCTTGAGTATGTTGGTTTTACATTTAGCCATTCCAATTCTCAACCTATTCAGGGTCCTCCAAGTAATATAAGGGAGGCCAGATCCTTCAGCCATATCCTCCTTCAATGTTATTCCTTGCTCGCTGATCTCCTTCCCCCACCTTTTAATTCAATTTTGGTCCTTGTGTATCCTCAATAATGTTTTTCCTCAAGAATGCCATAGAACAAACTACCTGTTGTGGTAGTGTAACTCACAAGCATAGTGTAAAGATAAGCGTCTAGCTATAGTTCTGCAGAATGTCCAAATATTCCTTTGTCAAATCATCTTGCAAGCTGTGGGTGGCATTTACCATTTTGTTGGTGGTCTTCTCCTTTCTTCAAAATGTCTACAAGTGTTGACCTCACTCCAGCACAAGCGGTACAACTTAGCTAGGCTTCAGGCACACACCCATCTCTATTGATTAGATTAGAGTTGGAAGGAACCTTGTAGGTCATCTAATCCAACCCCGCACTCAAGCAGGAGACCCTACACCATTTCTGACAGAGGGAAGTCCAGTCTCTTCTTGAAAGCCTCCAGTGATGAAGCTCCCACAACTTCCGAAGGCAGCTTCTGTTCCATGGGTTGATTGTTCTCACTGTCAGAAAGTTCCTCCTTATTTCCAGTTTGAATCTCTCCTTGTTCAATTTCCATCCATGATTCCTTGTCTGGCCTTCAGGTGCTTTGGAAAATAGCTTGACCCCCTCCTCTCTGTGGCAGCCCCTCAGATATTGGAAGACTGCTCTCATGTCTCCTCTGGTCCTTCTCTTCATTAGACTAGCCATGCCCAGTTCCTGCAACTGTTCATCATGTGTTTTAGTCTCCAGTCCTCTAATCATTGTGATTGCTCTTCTCTGCACTTTTTCTAAAATCTCATCTATGAAGCTCTCCAACCGTAGCTTAGGTTAATTCAACAGTTTTTGGCATTGTATTATGATGGCATTCCTTGTAGGAAAAGGCCAAGGGCTTAAGAAATAAAGAAATCCAGATTTGGTAGCTCGGGAAGCCAAAAGAATATCTCGGACAGAATTATGCACACTAATTATGTGGCTCCATCGTGCTTGAGGTTGTGTACAAGAATATCTGAACAACTTTAATAGACTTTGAGGGCCGTTTGACCAAAACTTCAAAATTCCCACAATTAAAGATAAATGCTGCATTTTTCTTTTTCTTCTTTGAAACTGCAGATGTGCCGTTCTGGGTTTAATCCCATCAAGCAGCTGTTTGAAAACACAACAGGAGAAAAAATGGGGGGGGAAGGGGAAGTTATTTTCAAAAAAAAAAAAATCTAATTCAACTTTTGCTTGACCTAAATTTGAACATGGACAAGTGTAAAAAAAAAAAAAAACCCAGGTGTCAACCTTGAAATTATTGGGGTTTGAGTCTGTTAATTCTAGGACAGGGGCATAAGGAAGGAACTTCCACTTGGTGACAAACTGGTATCGTTTACAACCCATCGAGATGATTCAACATTTCAGGATCAAAATTTTGAATATCTGCCTTCGTTGAGTTTGTTACACTCAACAGACTTAAAAAAAAGAATTTCATCCTGGCTCACTGGGATGAAGTATTTGCATGCCTGATGGGAGAAATCGTCCTCCCACCTAGGTTGCTGGGAAAAGGTGCTTCCCAAATTTATGGTGATTTTCTGTATGTTCATTAGAGGCCTGGGGGTTAAACCAGGACAGAGAGAGCGAGAGTGAGAGAGAGAGAGAGCAAGAGAGAGAGAGAGAGAGAGGGAGGGAATGAGAGAGAATGAGAGAGAGAGGGAGGGAGGGAATGAGAGCGAGAAAGAGCAAGAGAGAGCCAGAGAGCAAGAGAGAGAGAGAGGGAGGGAGAGAGGGAGGGAATGAGAGAATGAGAGAGAGAGAGGGAGGGAGGGAATGAGAGAGAGGGAGAAAGAGGGAGGGTAGATTTTGACACGGGAATGGAAGCTTTTCTGATTTGTGGAATTAATGGGCCACAATTTGGAAAATAGAGGGACCAGCTGCTGCAAAGACAGATGATTTTGTGTGTGTGTTTGTGTGTGTGTGTGCGCACTCGCGTGTGTGTTTCACTTAGGGAATTCCATCTGAAAATGGGAACTCCAGTTTTCTTTCTTCAAATGCTCAGAGCTCCATCTTGTGGCGAGTCGTTTTATTCAGGAGCTGCTTCTACAAGATTTTCATCCAATTTAGGGATTAAGATGAACCGGAGTTTTCCAAACGAAGACCGTCGGGGGGAGAAGTGTGGGTTTTAACGTTCGGATGAATTCCAGACAATTAAGAGTGCAGCCAATCATGGTTAAAGCATGGCCTAGCTACCACCAGGAGCCAAGCAGGGTTTTGTGCATTCAACCTCCTTGAGATACAAGAGCATCTACGGCAGGGGTGAAATCCAGCAGGTTCTGACAGGTTCGGGAGAACCGGTAGCGGAAAGTTTGAGTAGTTCGGAGAACCGGCAAATGCCACCTCTGGCTGGCCCCAGAGTGGGGTGGAAATGTTTCAGTTTCAGTTTAATAAAATTTGTATGCCGCCCACTCCCATTGGGACTCTGGGCGGCTCACAAGCAAGATAAAAGCATTTTAAAAAGTTAAGAAAAGATACAATTTTTAAAATTGATGGAGATTTTGCAGTATCCTTCTCCTGCCACGCCCACCAAGCCACGCCCACAGAACCGATAATAAAAAAAAAATGAATTTCACTACTCATCTATGGAGATGCTCAATCATCCAGGTCACGCAGAAGTGGTATTCAGCTGGTTTGGAATGGCTCGCCTGAACCGCTAGTGGAAATTGCAGGGGGGGGGCGCCAACACCAACACCCCCCTCCCCACCCTGGCTCTATGCACGTTTTCCAGCCAAAGCACATGCACAAAAGGCCAAGCACATGCGTGGATAGGGCATGGGCGAGTGTAGTATGCATGCTTGCGAACCGGTAGAGAAAGTAAGTGAATACTATCCCCGTGGTCCCGAAGACTTTTTTTGAGATACAAGACTTCTCTTCCAAACAAAACGTGAGGCTCTGTGCACTCACACAAATGCCTGTCTTTTTTAAGAAGATGGCCAATAGAACCCAAACGGAATCAAGTGTTGTGGCTCACCAGCAGCCAGCAGAGCTGGTAGTAGATTTGGACAGTGAGGAGGTTGGGGAGGAACATGGACCAGTCCTGGAGTCTGCGGAAGGCTCTGATGAGGGCTCTGTGTTGGAGGCAGAGAGGGGGCCAGGACCATCTGACAGTTATCAGCTCCCTTTAGAATCAGACATCAGTGGGGCAGAGGAACAGCTGGAGCCTGTTCCCAGTGTGCACATGCGCAGAGTTGCCAGACGAAGGGAACAGCTAAAGAACAGGGGTCGACTTGGGAGTAAGGCCACAGGTGGATGATGAATGGCCCCACCCAGAGGAAATAAAAGTGGAGGGAAAGGAGAGTGGAGTTTGCAGGAGACAATTAGTTCGCATAATTGATTCCTGACTCTCCCAGAGACTTTGTTAAGTTTTGCAGATATCAGCCTGGCAGCTCTCCAAGCCAGATAAGGTCTGTGACTGTAAATCCTCCCTTGAAAGACTTTTCTGGATGTGAATGAGCAGAATTCACAGTCAATTAATAAAAGGTTTTTTTTTTTTTTGTCGGGACAAGAAGTTTGCTTCATGCTCTTGGGAAGCCTCAGTCAGAACGGCGAGGAACAATGAAGGTGCTAGAGTGGATTGCCTTGGGGATGCAGAATTTCCTCTTTGACTTTCCGGATATCACTCTGCTCAGTCGATGCCCCAATTTAGCAAGCGATGAAATTCAAGAGCACAGAGTGCGTCAAGACTTATGGTGTTTCTAAGGCCACCGAGATTCAGCCATGGGGAGAGCTTGCAGGAGACACTGTCATGGCAACGGTAGGGATTTCATGTTGCTTCTCTTCAGTCTCTCTCCCCCCCCTCTCCCCCAGAATCGCTCATCCAAAACTTCGATGGGGCTGGTCGCCCTTTGCTTGAATTCAGGACTTGCGGTTTGCAAACAAGGAGAAGCAGAGAAGGGAGGACCGGTGTTATGGCCTGCCAGCTGCCAGCTGAGCTAGGGGCAGACTCGGATGGTGAGGTTGGGGAAGGGCTTGGGCCAATTTTGGAGTCTGGGGAAGGTTCTGATGGATGCTCAGCGTCAGACGCAGAGATAAAGCCAGGGCCGTCCGGCATTTCCCGGAGCCTCAGAGAGGCTTTGAAATTTCTATTTGAAAGAGACATTCCTAGATTTTGGTGAGGCAGGAAAAGACTTGGGAGGTTACAGCTCCCTTAAAGGAGTCTTGATTAAAAGCATTGTGTGTGTGTGTGTGTGTGTGAACGGAACTGGAAGAATAAATTGCACCTGTTATTCCTTCCCATCATTTCCAGTCCTTCTTCCCAGATTCATGGACTGACCTTTTCCCTCCCAGCGCCCTCACCCTGCCCTTATATTAGAAACCCTCCTTCGTCTGAAAAATTTCCAAGCATTGCAAGGAAGATTTCACACAGACCTGAAGTCTGGCGAAGCAGAAATACCAACTCCCCCCCACCCCACCTCCGCTAACTTTGGGTATTCCAACACCGTCTTCTACCTGGAGGAAGCCAACATGCTTGGTCACTTGGGACCTATCAGAGGCTGAAACATACGAAGAACGGTTGCAGGAACTGGGCATGTCTAGTCTGATGAAAAGAAGGACCAGGGGAGACATGATAGCAGTCTTCCAATATCTCAGGGGTGCCACAAAGAAGAGGGAGTCAAGCTATTCTCCAAGGCACCTGAGGGCAGGACAAGAAGCAATGGGTGGAAACTAATCAAGGAGAGAAGCAACTTAGAACTAAGGAAAAATATCTTGACAGAGAGAACAGTTAATCAGTGGAACAACTTGTCTCCAGAGGTTGTGAATGCTCCAACACTGGAAGTTTTAAGAAGAGGTTGGATAACCATTTGTCTGAAGTGGTGTAGGGTTTCCTGCCTAGGCAGGGGGTTGGACTAGAAGACCTCCAAGGTCCCTTCCAACTCCCTTATTCTATGCTATGCTATGCTATTTCTAATTCTAATATTTCTAATTCTATTTCTATTCTATTCCCAAAATCTCCATTCCGGCATGGCTAAGGATCCCCAACAGATCTTTGGTGAAGAGATCCACATCTCCGCTTCTTGCCACCAAATACCAGGACGCTTTTTGCACAATGCAGATTTATTTTGAAACAACTTTCCCAATAAATTATACAGTTTAAAAAAAAAAGAAGACAGAGAAAGAGAGAGAGAGAGAAAAAAGAGTGAATATGGACAAAGTACAGAAACCTGAAGACGGAGAACTTGGAAAGACAAAGTTGCAGAACTTCAAGGGAAGGGGGAAACCCATCACCCGGTTTGTCCGTGGAGCTCGCTTGAAAGCAGGGATCTGCCGCTCCGACCTCCCCCTCTCCTCCCCCTCCTGTTTTGGCAGTGGTGTGGTGTTTTGCGAAATACAAGGAGTGCTACTACAGTGGGAGACCAGCTGAGCTGTGAGCAAGGGCCACAGATGGGAACAGACGACAGCTGAATTGTACAAAAGCAGGCGAAGAGATAAAGGGTGGGCGCCTGGCTCGTCTTCCCAAGAGAGAAAAGATCCTGGCCCCCTTCGCTACTCAGGGGATAAGACCGGTGGAACAAAAGGCGAGGAAATACAGTACTAGACTGGGAGTGGACGGAACTGTTACTGCGTGCCGGCCAAGATCAGCAAACCGGATCGTCTGCTAAATCACCAGGGACTTTCCTGCGTCGACAACCGGCGACCGGCACAGATGGAAACTTAGGAACAAGGAATCGCGCGCAGTGTTGAAAAGCATCGTATCCCTGTTAATAACTGTCCCGGGGCCCGTAACAACTGGGCCTTCCTCTCTCCTCCCTCGCCGCTCAGCTGGCTCACGGCATGCATGCCAGGTCCTCAGTAGTCGTCTGGTCCAAACAGGAAGGCCAGGATGAAACTGTTGGCTCGCTGGCGGTCTTGCAAAGTCTGCTTGGACACCAGGTTGGGTGGAGGCCTCAGCAGGAGGCTGGCAAAGAGGGTGGCTGGGAGGAAGCAAATGTTCGGGTGAGACGAAGGGGTTGGGGGGAAGAGCGGGGGGGATGGGGGAGGGGAGGAGGGAGGGACGCCCCGTCCACCCGGTTGTTTCTCACCTAACATGTTGCCGCTGACGTTGTTGCTCTCGGAGTATTTCAGAAGTTCACGCAGAAAGGCCATCACGTAGCGGAAGACGTTCCGGTGGGAGCGTGGCAACTGAGAAACAACCTGGAAAAGCGATAGCGATAGCAGCTTATATAGCGCTCCGTAGCGTTTGGCAGCCCCCTCGGAGCGGTTTACAAGGGTCAGAATTTCCTCCCCGCCAACAATCAGGTTCCTCATCTGACCAACCTCGGAAGGAGGGAAGGCTGAGTCAACCTTGAGCCCGTCAGGATTGAACTCCTGGCAGTGGGCAGAGTCAGCCTGCAATACTGCATTCTGAGCAAGGAAGGAATGGAGGGTAGGAATGAAGGAAGGAAGGAAGAAAGGAAGGGCAATAGCTCAAGACTTATATACTGCTTCATAGCCCTCTTACAGCCCTCTCTAAGTGCTTCACAGTCAGCATTTTGCCCCTCCCCAACAATCTGAGTTCTCATTTGATGGAAGGCCGAGTCAACTTTGAGCCCGTCAGGATTGAACTCCTGGCAATGGGCAGAGTCAGTCTGCAATACTGCATTCTAACCACGGAAGGAAGGAAGGGAGAGAGGCAGGAAGGAAGAGCAACAGCACAAGACTTATATACCACTTCACAGCCCTCTCTAAGTGGTTTACAGGCTCAGCATTTTGCCCCAACAATTTGGGTCCTCATTTGATGGAAGGCTGAGTCGGCCTCGAGCCCAGTGAGGATTGAACTCCTGGAAGTGGGCATAGCCTGCAATACTGCATTCTAACCACTACGCCACCACAACTCTTACAAAGGAAGGAGGAGTAAGAATTATGACCACAGCACTTATGTTGGAGACGTGTTAATGGTACGGACCCTCAATGCTTGGCCTCTGCGTACCGCACCCAGGAGGCAGTGGGACCCTCTGTGCCTATCCCTGGAGGGTCCGTACTGATACAAGGGGGGAAGAGTAAAAGAGGCAAGGGAACGGCTGGCCATATCCTACTTGCCCGGAAAAGGCTTGATCTCGCCGGGAAGCGTTTGGGGAGGAACATGGGCCAGTACTGGAGTCTGATGGGGGCTTTGTTCGGGGATGGGGCCATGGCTGTCTGACCGTTATCAGCTGCCTTCAGTGTCAGACATCAGTAAGGCAGATGAACAGCTGGAGCCTGTTCCCAGTGTGCGCATGCACAGAGTGGCCAGGCGAAGGGAACAGCTAAAGAACAGGGTCGACTTGGGCGTAAGGCCCCAGGTGGACGGTGAATGGCCCCTCCCATAGGGAATAAAAGAGGAGCCAAAGGGGAGTGGAGTTTGCAGGAGATAATTAGTTCATTCCTGCATTCTTGCCAAGTATTGTGGCGTCTTAAAGATATCGGCCTGGCCACTCTCCAAGCCTGATCAAGGTGGGTAATTGTGAACTATCTTGAAAGACCGTGGGAGAGGAAAGACTCTGATGGAGAGAAATGCAATGTACATTAAATAAAAGGAGTTTATCGAGAAGAGGACTCGACTTCGTGCTGCTGGGGAAGCCGATGTCAGGACAATGCCGCCCACAGGAAGGAAAACTTGGTCTCTCCATTGCTGAAAGTAGGAAACGTGACCAGGATGAACCGAGACCAATGACCGTTTGGGATCCTACCTGCCGGCAGAGGCGACTATCCTGGGAGCAGTCAAGGCAGCGCTGGTAGAGTTCATAGCAGATGACGGGCTCGGGAAGGGCCTCCAGGAAGATGAGCAGAGCTTCAGCCACTGAGTGATTGCTGCCAGCTGAAGGTCCTCCGTCAAGGAAGAAGATGGTCTGCCACTATCTACACCAGGGGTCACCAACCTTTCGAATCTCAGTGACCACTAAATTCATAATTTTAAATCCTGCGGACCACTAATATGACCTGTCTAATGACTGGCTGGCTGGGCGTGGCTAGGTGGTCATGTGACTGGGTAGGCGGGGCCAACTCGATGTCACTCATGTCGTGGGGTGGCCTCTACTCGTCCCTCCCCTCCCAACCATTCCTGACCTGCCCACCTGGGCTCCTTAGGGCCCCAACAGGAAGCAGTTGTTGGAGCTAAGCAGCCACCAGGAGAAAGAGTTGGCAAAACAGCTGAGTTCAAATTGGATCTAACCGAGAAGGAGGCTCAGTAGAAGCACCTCACTGAGGACTAGGAGGATAGGCTTTCCAAACAGAGGGAAGACCTGCGGGAGTGCAAGGTCAGGTACCGGCACCTGGAGGATCAGCGGCTGAGATGGTCAGCCAGTTCCAGGCCATGATGCAGTCCCACTGGAACGAGGCCCTCCGGCTCTTCACCACCAGCAGTGCTTCCCCCTAGCCTTTGCCCAAAGCCCCACACCAGGAGGCTGAAGCAGACCCTGAGTCGGAATTTCTGCCCCTCTCCGACCCTGAAGGGGGAGATTCTCTGCAGCAACACAAGCGTTCATTACACTGTATACTGCAAAATCCCCATTCCTTCCCCACCAACCTGCTTTCCAGTTCCGTCCTCCTGTGCAGGGCAATGGAAGAAGACCCAGCCGATCAGCTGGGACTCCAGAGGCAGAGAACAGATGGGGGCGGGGCCAGCCAGAAGTGGTATTTGCCTGTTTTCTGAATTATTCAAAATTTCCGCTACCGGTTAGCTAGAATTGGTCAGAACCGGCTGAATACCATCTCTGGTGATAACTTGAGGACGATCTGTACTCTGGTTAGGGAGACTTGAGGCATCAGATAAGAGGAAAACGGAGCCCAGACTAAATCTAGCTGTTTGGTCCTCTTCGCCAGGAAAAGGATACGGATGGACTCCGGGATGCTGGTGTCCAGGCACTCAATTATATCCTGTAGTTCGTCTTGCATGCCGGGGGTTTGGAACAGATCCTCCTGCCAGAGAGAAGCCCCCACGTAACACTCGTGTTGGACCCATGAAACATGCTAGGACATCATACAGGCTTGCTCGCCTTTGATTCAACCTGCTGGGGTTATTTCTAAGCATCGTGATTCGTAAACCACAGTGTTAGCTTAGTTGCGATGGGCAAAATTAGCCATGATCTATGGCAGAAACGGCAG
Source organism: Thamnophis sirtalis (assembly GCF_051295495.1). Taxonomy (NCBI): domain Eukaryota; kingdom Metazoa; phylum Chordata; class Lepidosauria; order Squamata; family Natricidae; genus Thamnophis; species Thamnophis sirtalis. The sequence goes on along the minus strand of NW_028261393.1, from coordinate 46,889,408 downwards.
CGTTTTCATTGCCAAATGAAAACTTCATTTGTTAGCCAAGATGAACAATCATCATCTCCTTTTAATGACCCCCATAATCCCTTGCGAGGTGGAGTCTGGGTCACTGAATGGAGCGGATTGTTTACTGGCCTGATGCCGTTCCTGTCGCCAATGTGGAGTTTTGTTCAGCAGATATATTCTCATTGTGCCCAGAGGTAGAAATATCTGCCTCTACCTAGGATTGAACCCACAGCCTCTCGTTTGTGAGGGGAGAGCTCCACCTCTAGGCCACTGCACTACTTAGCCAAGACTAACAAGGATGATGCATAAAACCATGCGTACGTAGACCAGGTGTCTCCAAAATTGGCAATTTTAAGACTTGAGGACTTCCAACTCCCACAAGCTGAAGTTCAATTCTGGAAGTTGAAGTCCATAAGTCTTAAAAGTTCCCACATTTGGAGACCCCCCCCACCCTCCGGCTTAGATGGTTCCTGAACCATACCTGATGGCAGGCATTCTTGAAGAGGTGGTCCACCAGGAGCCAGATCTCCTTGGGTATGTGCAAAGGTCGATCGTTAGAGTCTTCATCTTGAGGCACCATCTTCAGAAGGGACTTCTCCTGATTGGAAAGCGAATGGATTGGCATCAGAACCTCCAACTACTTGGAGGGGCTTATTTTATGTCTCCCCACTGAAAGCTCAACTGATGGCATCTTTTGTTCTGACCCAGGCGTCACCAAATCACGAAGCAGACTCCTTGTCCCGACAAAACCCCTTTTTAGTAAGTTCGTGTGAACTCCTCTCATTCACACCCAGCAAAGTCCCGGCAAACAGTCTTCCAAGGGTGAATTTACAACCACAGACCTTATCAGGCTTGGAGAGCTGCCAGGCCGATATCTTCCAAACGCAACGCTGTACAGGAAAATACTTGGCAAGGAGTCTCTGAGAGTCACGAACAAATCTTCACACTAATTAAGCAAACTACCATATTTTTCGGACTCTAAGACGCACGGAGTATAAGATGCACCACGATTTTGAAGAGGTAAATTAAAAAAAAAAGTTTTTGCACTCTGCAGGCCTCCCAAAACATCTGCACGCCTTTTTTTTTTTTTTTTTGTGAAAAACGGGGCATTCCTAGGCTTTGGGAAGCCTGCAAACTGACTTTTATAAAAAAACAACAACAGCCCAACAACCAGATCACACCACTAACACGTATCCCTTTTTGGCATTTGTGTTAATAGATCCCTTGTGCATCTATTGCAGGTAGTCCTCGAGTTACACAACAGTTCTTTTAAACACCGTTCAAAGTTACAAGACTATTGGAAAAAAAAGTGACATGACCATTTCTCACATTTTCGACCACTGCAGCGTCCCCATGGTCCCGATGAAAATTCAAACTCTTGGCAATTGACTCATATTTACGACGGTTGCGGTGCCCTGGGGTTGTGTGATCCCCTTTTGCAACCTTCCGACCAGCAATGGGGAAACTAGATTCTGCTGAACAGCTGTGTTACTACCTTAACCTCAGTGGTGGGATTCAGCCGTTTCGCACCTATTCGGGAGAACCGGTTGTTAACTTTCTAAGCAGTTCAGAGAACTGGTTGTTGGAAGAAATCTCCTTTTGCTTCCCCCCCCCCTTCTTAATCCTGTAAGGAAGGCAGGAAGGAAACATTCTGGTGTTGTTTCTAGCCTAATCTTGATTGCCCTGCTTACAGAAACTGCCTCTCCGGTTAACCCTTGTTACATTGTAACAGCTAAGGCAAAAGCGCCCATCGACCCGAGTGGCCACGCCCATGAGTTGGCCACGCCCACATGGTCACATGACCACTGAGCCACGCCTACCCAGCTGGTCATTAGGACAGAGAACTGGTTGTTCAATGATTTGAATCCCACCACTCCTTATCCTCTGCAGCGACTCGCTTAACAAAACTGTGGAAAGGTGGTACAAAAAGGTCTCGCTTAGCGATGGAGATTTTGGGCTCAACTGTGGTCGTAGGTCGAGGACTACAGATACACAATTTCAATCTTCTCCGCAGGCACCGCCACCAAGCTTTGTGTTCCCCATTGCCCCATGCTTCAAGCTTCAGTGGAAAACCCTGCATTTCTCACCAGGTAGTGTCCCTTGTGCTGTGTTTCCCCCTGTTTCCCCCCCACCTATCGAACAACCGTGACGGCTCCCCAGCCCTATTTACCTTTTCCAGGTAGCTGTCCTCTCCCTGAGAGCACATGGAGGAAGCAAGAGGCGAAAAGGAAAAAGACGACAAAAAAAAAAGAGGAGAAAAAGACACAAAATGTGTTAACTGGCACGAGTCCAAAGCGTGAAGGAAGGAACCCAACCATCTACAGGGAAGTCAGAAGCCAGATGGTGGGAAAATGCACGCGATAAAAAGCGAAGCGCGGGAAGGGAAGCTCGGGTTAAAGGGCAGATGGAAACAGGACAGCTGCTGGATCCACTGAGGAGAGCGGGATTTGGACAGCACGACAGGAAAGCAAATGCAAAGCTGCAAGATGCCGGTTGGGAGGGTTGAAGTCCCCTCTGCGGCTGGCAGGGACGAAAGGGCGGAGGAGGTTCAGGCAGGTGGGAGAAGGAAGCGAGATGCTCCACTGAATTCAGCTACCATCCAAAATCCCCGGAGGCTCCACCCCCACCCCCCCAGCTTCCTACCAGGTCGATGAGCTTGGTGACGGGAACTTCGCGGATGGGCTGCCTCATCCGGCAGAGGGCTTCCAAGGAGGTGCCGAAGCAGCTGGCCAGGTAGTTGCCGCTGATGGTGAGGAAGTAATCCTTGCCCCGGTCGAGGTGAAGGACCAGGATCTCCTCGATCTTGTCCTCCCCCGAATTGAGAAGGGTCACCGCGTCCTTGCTGACGTAGACGTCCAAGGAGATGTCCAACGTCTCCTCTGGCAGGGAGGAGAAGACCCGTGAACCAGAGGTGGTATTCAGCCAGTTCTGACCGGTTCTGGAGAACCGGTAGTGGAAATTTTGAGAACCGGCAAACAGGCTGGCCCCGCCCCACAGCCTTCCAGCTGATCTTTCGTTGCCCTGAACAGGAGAATGGACTGGAAAGCAGGTTAGTGGGGTGGGCAGGGAACGGGGATTTTTCAGTATACTTCCCCCAGGAGTGGGAAGGGAATGAGGATTTTGTAGCATCCTACCCCTGCCACGCCCACAAAGCCATGCCACGCCCACAGTAAAAAAAAATTGAATCCCACCACTGCTGTGAACTCTTCAAGACCGAATCTTGAAGGTGGACGCGGCTCCACCATGAAGAGGCATTGGGGTCCGGGGGTGCAGAGAAAAAACCCAGAACTCCAACCTATTTCTCAAGACTCACCTGGCTCTAAGTACCCTTCGTTGGGTTCGGCACGGAGCCAGGGTTTGCAGTACTGCGTGTCGTTGAGCTTGGGGATGAAGGAAAAGTGGCAGGGGACTTGGCCGTTGTTTGTGATCTGGAATTTCTCCTTCTGCAGTTGCCGGAACTTCACATTCTCAAAAGAGAACTGTGGGCACAGAGGAGAAGAAAACAAAAGAAGACACCTGAATACTTTTCAGCAAAAAAAGGGAAACCGTTCCGGACAACAGAATTGGCTGCTATTTTTAAGTTTACACAAGAAGGATATTTGGTTCACACAAGCACTTCAGGAATTTGCCTTCCTCTGAAGAATTGGGGTCTTTCTGGGGTCATGACCCGACAAAAGCGTGCCCGACAACAGCGTGCCGACAAAACCGTGTCGATAAAACCACAATGTCGATAGAGCACCCACAAAGGCGCGCCGACAGAAGCGCCATTACGGTTAAGGTAAGGGTTAGGGTAAGGTTAGGTTTACAGCGCGCTTCTGTCGGCGCACTTCTGTCCTCATTCTTCGGCGCGATTTTGAACTCTCGCTTTTGTCCCTGCGGTTTTGTCGGCGCGCTGTTGTCGGGCGTGCTTTTGTCGGTGAACCTTCTGGGGTAGGTTCAGGAGTGGGCTGCTGGGGAGTTCGTAGGGGGTGAAAACCTCTAGCTAAGATTTTGTGCAGTTTGGGGAACCCCCAAATCCCACTCCTGGTTGCCTCGTCCTGCCCTTCCCAGAAGTCTCCACGTGACCCGTTTTGGATACAGGTAAGTGCAGGGCATGCGGGGAGGCTCAGGGAGGGGGAAAAACGGGTCTACTGGAAGTTCAGGATGGCTGGAAACGGGCCTGCTTCCAGCCTCTAGAGGGCCTCCGGAGCCTGAGGAGGCCATTTTCACCCTCCCGGAGGCTCGAATAAAGCCTCCAGAGCCCAGGGAGGGTAAAAGTGCCCCCCCCCCCCAGGCACAGGAGGCTGACTAGCCCACGTCCACCCAGCAATCGGGCAGAGAACACCTTGCTAAAATTTCTGAAGCCCACTCCTGGCTAGGACCCCCTTGGGGGCAGATGTTTCCTGCAGATGTGTTGGACTCCATTCCCAAGGTCACGCATGTTAAGAGATTTATGGGAGTTGAAGTTCAATTACATCTGGAAGACAGATGTGTGGCTGAAGAATTTCGCTCTTAAGGAAGGAAAGAGGTAATCCCCCCCCCCCCTTACCTCCCTCCTGCTCAGCTCCACTGATGGGAGGAAGTCATTCTCCATCCTGTCCATCAACCGAACAATGTCCTCAAATACTTTCCGGTACCGTCGGTCATCTACAACTTTCACCTATGGGAAAACCAAGATCGTGTTATTGGAAGAAAGGACTTCAATATGAGCTGAGACATTTCACTTTGACCGAGCTCTGCCCGACTACCAGAGTTTCCGGCGAGGACTCAGCACTTCTACCACCTGGCCTTGTAGAAAAGCAAAAAAGGTTGTTTCCAGGGAGGCTTTGCTAACTCTTGTGTTCTGACGCGGCTCCCAAATACGACAAGCTCTCTGTAATTAACTACGGTAAAAGGAAAAGGTTCCCCTCGCACACAGGTGCTAGTTGTTCCCGACTCTAGGGGCCCTTTCACAGCCGAAGAGCCAGCGCTGTCCGAAGACATCTTTGTGGTCCTGTGGCTGGCATGACTAAATGCCAAAGGTGCACGGAATGCTGTTACCTTCCCACCAAAGGTGGTTCCTATTTTTTCTATTTGCATTTTTACATGCTTTCGAACTGCTAGGTTGGCAGAAGCTGGGACAAGTAATGGGAGCTCACTCCATTGTGCAGCGCTAGGGTTTCAAACCGCTGAACTGCCGACCTTTCTGATTGACAAGCTCAGCATCTTAGCCACTGAGCCACTATGTCCCTGTAATTAACTAAACATTTCCTTTATTAGCAGCACCAGCCCAGGGTCTCTCTATCTCTCTCTCTCTCACTGAGTCTCTAAGTCCCTGTGGAAAGCTACACTCGCTCTTTTCCCCCCTGAAACGACCCAATGCACTGGAAGTCTCTCTCTCCCCATACTCGCAAAAGAAGTCCTGGAAGGTGGGCTCGCGTTCTTCCAGCAGCACACACACACACACATACGCTCAGAAAGCGCTGCAGATTCCAAGAAGAATTCTGATAATTTTCAGATAGGATTCGGAAGTGAGGGCTTTCAGTGGCAGATTGGCAGGGAGATGAATAGTTGTCTGCCATACCTATTTGTTCCGCACCCTGTGGAATGACCTACCCGTAGAGATCCGGACCCTCCCCACTCTCTCGGCCTTCCGAAAAGCCACTAAAACCTGGCTGTTCCGGCAGACTTGGGGCTGTTGACTTCATGTATGAGGTCCAGCCCCACCCAGATTGAGTGTATGGTGTGTTGTTTTTAAATTGTTTCTTTTTAAATTGTTTATTTTAACCCCTTACTTTAACTTGTTTCTGTAAGCCGCCCAGAGTCCTACGGGATTGGGCGGCATATAAATTTATTAAAAGTTAAAAGTTAAAAAGTTAAAGTATTCGTCTCCGTCCCCTGCATTTTATCCCCAGAGTTAGGGTGGGACTTAGGTAGCAGCAGTGGCTCTTCTGTCCCCAGGACCGGCCCATAGATTTCCACTGCTCTCCTCTCCTCTGCACATCTGTGCATCAGGCATTGGGCTCAGCTGTTCCTCCTCTTCTCATCAGCCACTTCCAGGGCTGTTGACTCTCCGTCTGAGGGCTGACAGACGGCCCAGGCTCTGCCTCATGTCTCCGTCTCTCTCTGACAGCTCCATTTCCTCTTCCCGCTCGGAGCTCTCAAATTGCCTTGATGCTTTTTCTGACTCCCATGCCTCCTCCTCTGATTCGGCTACTGGAGGGGCCAGCGGCCGACAGGTTACCGCACCCTATAATACAAACCACCTTCAAGCAGGGACCACACCTCAACAACTGAGCCACTGAATAGAATTACCCCTATGAGGAAGAGGGAGCTGACGGGCTTGTGGTCGCTTGTTTTTAGTTCCATGTGGCTGCGGTATTGGAGCTGGTTGATGTTGCCTCCCCTCCAGAGAATCCGGTCGCACCAAGCGGGCACACGGCATTTTCCACTGGAAGGAGAGAGGATCAATATCAGGGATATTCTGGAACGCTGCAGGATGCTCATTATCCTCCGTGGTCTCCGGAGTAAAAAAATTGCAATTCATGGGATCCACCCTTCTATGGGATCTATCTTCTCATTTCCCCCCCCCCCCCAAAACCCCAACAACTTTTGTACAAGACCATTCTTACCTGGATTGAACTATTGGAGTGAGATTCTTACCTGGATTTAACTATTGGGGCGAGATTATTACCTGGATTTAACTATTGGGGTGAGATTCTTACCTGGATTTAACTATTGGGACGAGATTCTTACCTGGATTTAACTATTGGGTGAGATTCTTACCTGGATTTAACTATTGGGACGAGATTCTTACCTGGATTTAACTATTGGAGTGAGATTCTTACCTGGATTGAACTATTGGAGTGAGATTCTTACCTGGATTTAACTATTGGGGCGAGATTATTACCTGGATTTAACTATTGGGGTGAGATTCTTACCTGGATTTAACTATTGGGGTGAGATTCTTACCTGGATTTAACTATTGGGGCGAGATTCTTACCTGGATTTAACTATTGGGGCCAGATTCTTACCTGGAATCCCAGCGATCTGTTTTAGAGTCATATTTGTATGTGGGGATAAATTTGATTTCGCCTTCTGTGAAGTCGGCAAAAGCTGCTTTTTGGGTACGCTGAATATTCAGCTGCAGGCAAAAGGCAGTCAGTCAGTCAGCTGCTGTCACTCAGACCGTCTAGTATTGACAGGGAGGGCCATGAAAAACTTGTGTGTGCCTGTCACATGACTTTGGTGTGGGTGGGTGGGTGGGTGTCAACCACCCTTATTCAAAAGGCAGGAGGCACATCATGGTGGGTCTAGGACAATTCTCCATGGCCAACCCACCATGGCGAACGTTCCATTGCCATTTCGTCCAGAGGTGGGTTGCTGCTGGCATTACAGCCGGTTCAGTGTGTGCGTATTTGATCATAAATGCAATGTGCAGAAGCAAAAAACAAGATGGTGGCGCCGTAGGAGAACCGGTTCGGGGGCCTGGCAAGCCTTGGTTGCTGCTGGTTCCAGTGACCCAGGCCGCCAAACTACTACCGGTTTGGCTGAACCGGTCCGAACCAGTTGGAACCCACTACTGATCTCGTCACAGGGCAATTCACTGAGGGACGAGAGTTACTCTAATATCAAATAAATGGTGGAATAGAATCATTAAGGAAGGGATGCAAAAGGAGGGACAGGATGTGAACGGCAAAAATTGGAATAAATTTGTACTGATTTTAAATAAATAAATGGAATTGTTAAGTTGTCCCGCAGAGAGTTGGCTGTGGTGAATTGTCCCGTTCCTCATTGTGTTGCCTCTCTTTCTCTTGGAGTAGGAACATTGAAAAGCGAAGAGTTTGGTGTCTAGGCATGTAAGAAACAGCTGCTGGCCACAAAACAATGAAAGGAAGCTTAAACTTCCAAGCAGCCAATAAAAAGCTGGACTTTAATGAATGTAACCCAAGCCTTTGCACTAGCGATACACGTTAAGATAACAAAATGAGTTCCAGACGGCACAATCATCACAATGTGCGCAAATCGTATGATTAAACCACGGGATGAAAGGCGGTCTGAAGGCCTGTCTGATGGGGGAGGACCCATATCCAAAAGGAAGGGATAGATATTTCAACTTTAAAAAGAAGAAGCAGCTCCAGGGAATTCCTCCCCACCTTTCCCTTCTTACCTGGTCAAATGTGAGCAGTTTCTGGAGCTCGTTTTTACTGATTAGATTTTTTACATCATTGGAGTCCGGGAGGCAAAGTCTGTAGTTCAGATCTCCCAGCCAGATGACAACACTGAAAGGTATGAGAAAGAGCAGAGAAACGATTAAGAGCCGTGGTGGCGCAGTGGTTAGAATGCAGCATTGCAGGCAGCCTCTGCTCACTGCCAACAGTTCGATCCTGACGGGCTCAAGGTTGACTCAGCCTTCCACCCTTCCGAAGTGGGTAAAACGAGGACCCAGGTGGTTGGGAACAGTAGGCTGACTCTGTAAACCGCTTAGGCAGGGCTGTAAAGCACTGTGAAGCGGTATATAAGTCTAAGGGTTATTGCTATTACAGAGTCCTTGATGTCGCCAATGTGGAGTTTTGCGTGACCCGACAAATGCGCGCCCGACAACAGTGCGCACACAAAATTGCGGCGATAAAACCACAATGTCGACAGCGCGCCGACAAAGGCGCGCCGACAGAAGCGCAATTAGGGTTAAGGTAAGGGTTAGGGTCAGGGTTAGGTTTAGGGTTAGGTTCAGGGTTAGGTTTAGAGCGCGCTTCTGTCGGTGCACTGTTGTCGGTGCGCTTCTGCGCTCATTCGTCGGCTTGATTTCAAACTCGCGGTTTTCTCCCTGCGGTTTCGTCGGCGCGCTTTTGTCGAGCGCGCATTTGTCGGTGAACCGGAGTTTTGTTCAGCAGATATATTCTCATTGTTCCCAGAGATAGAAATATCTGCCTCTACCTAGGATTGAGCCCACAGCCTCCCGATTGTGAGGCGAGAGCTCCACCTCTAGGCCACCGCACCACTCATGGCTTGGGCTTCAATGATTGTGTGTTACTTCACTGAGCCAACCGTGTCCCTTTCTTCTTTGCTTCAACGGAATCAATAATGCAGCCCCCGTGGACTTCTCTCCCCACCACGCGGATCCCGCCTTTCGGACGCACTCGTGTTTCATGATGGTCAGCTGGGGCAGATTCTGGTCGGGAACCTGGAAGCTCATGCGGGCGCAGATGTCCTTGTAGTCTTGATTGCGCTGCTCGAAGTTCTCCACGTGGGCAGCCAGGTGGGAGTTGACGATGCAGAAACTGGTGTTGTGGAAAACAAACCTGACGGCCACACCACCTTTGTTGCCCTGCAGAAGGACGGACAGAAGCGAGGGGAGAAAGGAAGAGCGGAAGGAAAGGGTCAGTTGGAGGGTGTTCTGACCTAGGCTTCACCAAATCACAAAACAGACTCCTTGTCCCCAAAAAACCCCCTCTTCTTATTTGGTTAATGTGAATTCCTAGAATTCACATCCAGAAAAGTCCCCGGCAAACCGTCGTTCAAAGGTGAATTGCGACCACAGACCTTATCAGGCTTGGAGAGCCTGCCAGGCCAACAGTTTCCAAACCAGAGGTGGGTTCCTACCAGTTCACACCTATTCGATAGAACCAGTTCGTCAAATCTACCGGACCGGTTAGAAGAGGTTCCACCAGTGGACCCGGAAAGCAGGCCACACCTACAGGAGAGGTTCCAAAAATTTTTGAAACCCACCACTGCTAAAGGGTTAGAGGTGCAAGGATCTTGTAACTTGACAGCTTTAAGACTTGCATGTTTCAACGCCAGAGTTCCTGAGCCAACGTGACTTGAGGAGGAATTCTGGGAGTTGAAGTCAACAAGTCTTAAAGCTGTCAGGTTTGAAGACCCCTAGTTTTTTTTTCTAAAGGGTTAGGGGTGCAAGGATCTTGTAACTTGACAGCTTTAAGACTTGCATGCTTCAATGCCAGAGTTTCTGAATAGCTACTTGGACCGACCTAAGTACTAATTCATAATTTCATATCCAGTCACATGGGCGACAAGGCACTCCCATCCTGTCACATGGGTGGCAAGCCACTCCCACAAAGGAGGCCACACCCACAGAGTAGGTTCGAACAATTTTTGAAACCCACCACTGTTCCAAACGCAACGTTGTAGCAGACAATGCTTGGCAAGGAGTCTCTGAGAGTCATGAACCAATCTTCACACTAATGAATTGTCTCCTGCAAACTCCCCTCCCCTTTCGCTCCTCTTTATTTCCTCTGGGAGGGGCCATTCACTGTCCACCTGTGCCTTTACTCTCGAGTTGGCCCTTGTTTCTTAACTGTTCCCTTCTCCTAGCAGCTCTGCACATGCACACATTGGGGACAGGCTCCCGCTGTTCTTCAGCCCCACTGACCTCCAACTCCGAAGGCAGCTGATAACTGTCAGCCGGCCCTGGTCTCCTCTCTGCCTCCGACACAGAGCCCTCATCAGAGCCTTCCCCAGACTCCAGGACTGGCCCAGGTTCCTCCCCAACCTCCTCACTGTCCGAATCTGCCGCCAGCTCTGCTGGCAGGCCACAACAGAGGGTGACAAGAGACAACCTGGGCCGCCCAGCATCGAGGGCACTACTCACCATCTTGCCCATGATCCCGGTGCCAACCGTCTCTGCCACCACGTCTTTGATGGAGTCGATCTGCTCCTTCCGGGCGAAGATCAGCAACATCATGCCAACCAGGCGCACCAGCTGCACCTGCAAGATTCGAGATCCTAGAAATGGATCTGCTCTGCTCACAATACCGGCCCTGATCTGAGGAGCTGTCCGGCCTGCTTGCCCTCCAATTGAGGGAATTGGACTTACTTTCCTGTACTTGGCTTTGCGGTGTAAAGCTTTCTCCACAGCCGTCAGCCACTCTTGCTCTTTGTTGGAGTCGAAGTAGAAGAAGGCTTCGGTGCTCAGGTCCAGCTCCTGGAAACTGGAGGGGAGAGTTCACTTGAGAGACCGCCTGCTGCCAATTACCTCCACTCGACCAATTAGATCACATAGATTAGGCCTCCTCCGACTTCCATCAGTCGGTCAATGTCGACTGGCAACTACAGGGCGGGGCATAACCTTTTCCTAGGGGGTCACAGCAACACTTGTAATAACAACACAAATAATTCATACACCATTCGAAAGCCCATCAAAAACTGAGTTTATTGACACGATTTAATAGTCAGTATGACCACCATTAGCCCTTCGAACAGCATTCAAACGAGGTGCCTCTCGAAAGGCAATGCATTTTATTCTGTCAATGATCCTTTGTTCTTCCGAATTGAATTTTCCAGCCATTCTTAAAGCAAATTTAACATTTAATAGCTCATTCAAATCAGTTTTTTATGGGCTTTAAAATGAGGTGTCACGGAAGTTGTAAACTGCTGTCGATCTTGCTGTGACCCCCTAGGAAAAGGTTATGCCCCGCCCTAGAATTGCAAAATAATGACTGTTTGAAGATTTGTTGTGTTCTTATCCACCTCGTTTGAATGCTGTTCGAAGGGCTAATGGTGGTCATACTGACTATTAAATCGTGTCAATAAACTCAGTTTTTGATGGGCTTTCGAATGGTGTATGAATTATTTGTGTTGTTATTACAAGTGTTGCTGTGACCCCCTAGGAAAAGGTTATGCCCCGCCCTGTACACGGAGAGCCTTCTCGGTGGCAGCTCCGACCCTATGGAACCAACTCCCCGTGGAGATTCGTACCCTCACCACCCTCCAGACCTTCCGCACAGCCCTTAAAACCTGGCTGTCCCGACAGGCCTGGGGTTAAAGATATTGACCCCACCCGAATTGTATGAATGTTGTGCTTTTAACGATGTATTGTTTCATGTGTTTAACATGGTTTGTCCTCCCTCCCCCTGAACTGTGAGCCGCCCTGAGTCCCCCCAGGGAAAAGGGCGGCATACAAATAAAATATCTATCTATCTATCTATCTAGATGCTGAGCGTGGCCTCAACACCCCAACAGTCAGCTCATCATCAGCCATCCTGGGCTTGAAGAGCCCTGGTGGTGCAGTGGTTAGATTGCAGTATTGCTATAAAACAATAGTCTAAGTGCTATTGCCATTGCTGCTGTTGCTACTGTTCTTTGAAGAAGAGTCCTTATTGCAGTCAAGACTAGTCCAGTACTGTCTATCTGTCTTTCCGTCCGTCCGTCCGTCCGTCCCTCCATCCATCCCTCCATCCATTCTTTCCCCAGGGAGCTCAAGATTAACATTTATACACGGATACTGCTTCCCTTCCCCTGCGCCTTCCCTCCCTTCCTGGAGGAAAGCGGACCCTTACGAATCCTTTGCTTCTGGGTTATCGTTTAAGAATCCTAGGACATAATCCTGGGGATTATTTTTCTCTCTGGGTCCAGTTTAAAGCTAATGATTGCTGTGAACAGAACTGGAGTGAATAAAGTCTCGGTTAAAAGTTCAGAGGATCATTGGAACTGCAGAAAAAACAATTACTGCCAACCTTCCTTCCATTGAGGACCTGTATACTGTACGAGTAAAAAAAAAAGGGGGCCATGAAAATATTTACAGAGCCCTCACATCCTGGACATAAATTGTTTCAACTCCTACCCTCAAAATAACACTATAGGGCCCTGCACACCAGAACAACTAGACACAAGGACAATTTTCTCCCCAATGCCATCACTTTGCTAAACAACTAATTCCATCAACACTGTCAAACTATTTACTAAGGCTGCATTACTATTACTATTAGTCTTCTCATCGTTCCTATCACCCATCTCCTCCCACTTATGAGTGCAGGACTGTAACTTTGTTGCTTGTATCCTTAGGATTTATATTGATATTGATTGTTTCCTGACTGCTTATTTGTACCCTATGACTATCAGTAAGTGTTGTACCTTATGCTTTTTGACGAATGTATCTTGTCTTTTTATGTACACTGAGAGCATCTGCACCAAAGACAAATTCCTTGGGTGTCCAATGCACTTGGCTAATAAAGAATTCAATTCAATTCAATTCTATGTTCTATTCCATTCTATTATATTCTATTTATTCCTTATTCTATTCTATTCCTTATTCTATTCTCCTCCTTATTCTATTCTATGTTCTATCCCATTGTATTCTATTTATTCCTTATTCTACTCTATTCCTTATTCTATTCTACTTATTCTATTCTATGTACTATTCTGTTCTATTCTATTTATTCCTTATTCTATTCTATTCCTTATTCTATTCTATTCTTTGTTCTATTTCATTCTATTCTATTTATTCCTTATTCTATTCCTTATTCTATTCCTTATTCTATTCCTTATTCTATTCTATGTTCTATTCTATTATATTCTACTCTATCCTGTTCTAAAAAACAAAACATGGAACAAAACCAGAAACCGAACCAGCATGGGGGCGAAGATCAAGCAAGAATGGTCCTAATAAGGTTCTGGTCCCTCTTGGGATCTCACCCCACACAATATATGTCTGGAGGCTCCGGGTCCGAGATCAGCCAAGGCTCCAAACTCCCGTCTGGCGATTGCCCGTTGACATTCCACGTCCCGATAAAAAACCTGCAACATACAGAAGGAAGCGGAGGGGTTGAGGCAGGGCAAATCCCTAGAGGTCAGAGATCATGAGCCCAAGAGCAAGGAAGATGCCTCCTCAAAATCGAAAAGGCAGGGTAGATCAGTAGCAACGCAAACGTGAAGCTGGCACCTCTGGACTCACAACCAATAATGCAATGTGCCCCGCGCCCCCACGCATGCGACCTCCCGCCCCGCATGTGACCCGTGGCCCCCTGCGCATGCGCACGCATCTCCCGCATGAGCCCCGCCCCACCGCATACCCAGCAGAGACCTGAAAATCAGCTGATAGGTGGGAGGCGTGCGTGCATGCGCAGTGGAGGTGAGCTGGGGCGAAGGCTCGCGTGTTGGCAGAGAGGGCTCTGCGTGCCATCTATGGCATGCGTGTAGGATCTCCCGTTTGGGAGGGGGGGTTTAGACTAGACGATCCACAAGATCCCTTCCAACTCTGTTAATCTGTTATCTGAATCAAGCTTCTTGGGTGTGTGTGTGTGTCTCACTCCTTCCCCCACCCTCCACCTTTTCTTTGAAAATGGACCGGTGATGTTGGGAGCCGAAGTGGAGGCCCAATTCTCCCAGGCAAAGCTCCAAAGGTGCCTTTGGCGCAGCCCTCACCTGAAGTTCCGGATGTTGACGTACTCTTTCTCCCGCTTAAGGACGTAGTGCTTGATGAGCCCTTCCCTCTGCCCGGATTGCGTGGTGGGGGAGGATGGCGCAAAGAACGTCCGCATGGTGTTGCTGCCTTTGGGGGGCTCCTTGTTGGCGCTCTCCTTCTCGCGGGGGTATCTAAAGAGGAGACGAGGCATGGGGTCAAGCTGCCCTCTGAAGCTGAACCCAGGGCGCCCATCTCTGAGATGACTTACGACCGGCCGGGAGGCTGGGGGGGAGGTGGGGGCTCTCGGCGGGCACTCATCTGCTGGTTCTGCAGGTTCCTTTTGTTCTCCAGGCTTATGGCGCTGAAGTTATCCTCGAACCCCAGAAGGCCTGAAAACAAGGGTGAAAAAAAAATAAATCAAAATATCCTTCAGAAGCCTTAGAGGAAGTTCAACAGCAGAATGGAAGAAATAAGGCCAACTAAGAGTTTGTTAAAGCAGTGGCTCGGTAGTTAAAATGCTGAGCTTGTCGATCAGAAAGGTCGGCAATTCGGCGGTTCGAATCCCTAGTGCCACATAACAGAGTGAGCTCCTGTTACTTGTCCCAGCTTCTGCCAACCTTGAAAATACAAAAAAAAAATGCAAGTAGAAAAATAGGAACCACCATTGGTGGGAAGGTAACAGCGTTCCGTGTGCCTTTGGCGTTTAGTCATGCCGGCCACATGACCACGGAGACGTCTTCGGACAGCGCTAGCTCTTCGGCTTTGAAACGGAGATGAGCATCGCCCCCTAGAGCCGGGAATGTCTAGCACCTATGTGCGAGGGGAACCTTTACCTTTTAAGAGTTTGCTTCTATTTTTTTATTTTATTATATCAAATATAAAATACCAAAAAAGAAAGAAAAGAAAAGAAGAAATTAAGGGCAGGAAAGGAAACAGGAAAAGGGGGTGTGAGATAGAAGGGGAAAGAGAAAAAAAAGAAGAAAAAGGGGCATTGACTCTAACTCTTCCTAGCTCAGTACAAGATAAACATGCTCCAGCCTCAACTTTTCGCTTTGACACATTAATATATAACTAGCCATTTCTATAACACCAAATCTTTCTAATCAACATAACCAAGATCAAAGTTTCAATTTTTTCCCCCCTTCACAAGCAAGCACAAATCCCAGAAGTGAATTTCCAAAGAACGAATTTTCCTCTTTAAATAAAGTAATTAAGTTAACTATTCCTCCTTTATCTTCCTTGCTATGGGGAAAAAAATGTGTTCTTTCTATTTGCAGTAATCTTTATAAACTTTCACCATTTTATAAAGGTGACTACCTATTCCTCCCCCCCCCCCCCAGCACCATTGCCACCTAACTTCCTCCTGGGTGCGGCCCAGATTTTTCCAACTTCAATTTCCTCTCCCAGAATTCTCAGCGTATCTGTTCTGACTGAGGCTTCCCAAGAGCATGAAGCAAACTCCTTGTCGCGACAAAAAACCCTTTTATTAATTGACCGTGCATTCTGCTCATTCATAGTCAGCAAAGTCTTTCAAGGGAGGATTTATAGTCACAGACCTTATCTGGCTTGGAAAGCTGACAGGCTGACATCTGCAAAACTTGGTAAGAAGTATCGGAGAGTCACAAACCAATTAAGCGAACTAATTGTCTCCTGCAAACTCCACTCCCCTTTTGCTCCCCTTTTATTTCCTCTGGGAGGGACTATCCATGGTCCACCTGTGGCCTTACTACCAAGTCAACCCCTGTTCTTTAGCTGTTCCCTTCGTCTGGTAACTCTATGCATGCACCGACTCCAGCTGTTCGTCTGCCCCACTGATGTCTGACTCTGAACGGTTGATAGCTGTGGGACGGCTCTGGCCCCCTCTCTGCCTCCAAGGCCTTCCCCAGACTCCAGGACTGGCCCATGTTCCTCCCCAACCTCCTCACTGTCCGAATCTGCCGCCAGTTCTGCTGGTGGGCCTTAACAGTGCCCTTGACAACTGGGGGAATTCTGGGAGTTGACTCTCAAGACATCCAGAGGATTTCCAGGCTGTTCCGGGGATGCTCTGGAAACCCAAGGCCACCTCTCTTCAGGAAGCGAGAGCAATTTCTGCATTCAAGACATATTTGCTAAAAACGAACTTGCACGGGGGGGGGGGGGGGAGTGTGCAAGACAGGTAGATCTTTACCTGCAGGAAGAGGCTCCACGGGCCCCGAGAGGCCTTTCACTTGGCGCCAGGAGGGCCCAAAGTCAGGAAGAGGGACTTTTGAGGAGGCCACAAATTCAGGGAGGGAGGGTTTTGGGGATCGCACAAATTCAGGAAGAGGTTGATTTAAGAACGCTGGAAGAAAGAGACATCTGTGTCACCTCCAGCTGTGGTCATCCCCCATCGAGGTTTCATTAATGACATCACATTTTTCACCATTTTATAAAGGTGACTTCCTATTCCTTCCCCCAGCACCATTGTCACCTAATAATTTCCTTCTGGGTGCAGCCCAGATTTTTCCAACTTCAATTTCCTCTCCCAGAATTCTCAGCATATCTGTTCCGACCGAGGCTTTCCAAGAGCATGAAGCAAACTCCTTGTCCCGACAAAAAACCCTTTAATTAATTGACCGTGCATTCTGCTCATTCATAGTCAGCAAAGTCTTTCAAGGGAGGATTTATAGTCACAGACCTTATCTGGCTTGGAAAGCTGACAGGCTGATATCTACAAAACTTGCCAAGGAGTTTCGGAGAGTCACGAACCAATTAAGCAAACTAATTATCTCCTGCAAACTCCACTCCCCTTTTATTTCCTGTGGGAGGGACTATCCATGGTCCACCTGTGGCCTTACTCCCAAGTCAACCCCTGTTCTTTAGCTGTTCCCTTCGTCTGGCAACTCTATGCATGCGCCCACTGACTCCAGCTGTTCGTCTGCCCCACTGATGTCTGACTCTGAAGGCAGTTGATAGCTGTGGGACGGCTCTGGCCCCCTCTCTGCCTCCAATGCCTTCCCCAGACTCCAGGACTGGCCCATGTTCCTCCCCAACCTGCTCATTGTCCGAATCTGCCGCCAGCTCTGCTGGTGGGCCTTAACAGTGCCCTTGACAACTGGGGGAATTCTGGGAGTTGACTCTCAGACATCCAGAGGACTTCCAGGCTGTTCCAGGGATGCTCTGGAAACCCAAGGCCACCTCTCTTCAGGAAGCGAGAGCAATTTCTGCATTCAAGACATATTTGCTAAAAACGAACTTGCACCGGGGGGTGGGTGGGGGGGAAGCGTGCAAGACAGGTAGATCTTTACCTGCAGGAAGAGGCTCCACGGGCCCCGAGAGGCCTTTCACTTGGCACCAGGAGGAGGGCACAAATTCAGGGATCGGGGGTATTGAGGACGCTGGAAGAAAGAGACATCTGTGTCACCTCCAGCTCTGGTCATCCCCCAACCGAGGTTTCATTAATGACATCACAAGGAACCGGAAGCAGCATCACCTTTCTGGACTCTTAGCACCTCGGCAAGGAATTCCAAGCATTGCTCCTCATCGGCAATTTCAAACAGACGCTCTGCGGTGCAATCGCCCTGCAGACGGATCTTGCAACCAGCTTTGAAGCCAAACACAAGAGAAGGACATGTGTCAGGAAACAGGCGTCTGGGCCGATAAAAGTCCAAGAACGGACGTTAGCCGATCACAATTTACTTTAAAAGGATAGAACGGGGGATGGGATGGTTAAAAGACAGCGAAGGAAGAGGAAAAGGCCACAGCAGGTTTTTTTTGGGGGGGGGGAAAGCACCAGCTTTGCTCAAAATCGGGAGCGGCTTTGGGGCTGCCCTTGGAGATCAGAACACCGAGGAGCAGGATACGCTCTGATCCGTCGCTCTGGAAAACGCATGACTGCGGAAAAAAAGAAAAGAAACTAGACCGGGATTAGACTGTGAGCTGTTGTGGAAGATCCTGAAGTTGTGGGAGATCCTGAATGGAACATCTGAATTAAGATACAAATTTGGGATAGGTGTCTATGGTTGATCTACTTGGGTGAAAAGGCTCAGATATCCCTGACAGACTTAATCTTAATTTTGCAAAGCTTCTTCTCCGGTTAAGGAATGAGGTGGCTCTGTGGCTAAGACGCCGAGCTTGTCGATCAGAAAGATTGGCAGTTTGGTGGTTCGAATCCCTAGCTCCCGTTAGTTGTCCCAGCTTCTGCCAACCTAGCAGTTCGAAAGCATGTAGCCGAGGTGGCGCAGTGGTTAAATGCAGCACTGCGGGCTACTTCAGCTGGCTGCAGTTCTGCAGTTCGGCTGTTCAAATCTCACCGGCTCAGGGTTGACTCAGCCTTCCATCCTTCCGAGGTGGGTAAAATGAGGACCCGGATTGTTGTTGGGGGCAATATGCTGACTCTGTAAACCGCTTAGAGAGGGCTGAAAGCCCTATGAAGCGGTATATAAGTCTAACTGCTATTGCTATGTAAAAATGCAAGTAGAAAAATAGGGACCACCTTTGGTGGGAAAGAAACAGCATTTATTCATGCCGGCCACATGACCACGGAGACGTCTTCGGACAGCGCTGGCTCTTCGGCTTTGAAACGGAGATGAGCACTGCCCCCTAGAGGCGGGAACGACTAGCACATATGTGCGAGGGGAACCTTTACCTTCTCGGGTAACATTGTATTGCTAAACTAGGGCAGTGTTTTTCAACCTTGGCAACTTGAAGATGTCTGGACTTCAACTCCCAGAATTCCCCAGCCAGCGAATGCTGGCTGGGGAATTCTGGGAGTTGAAGTCCAGACATCTTCAAGTTGCCAAGGTTGAAAAACACTGAACTAGGGCATATAAAATGGAAGGGAGGAAGGAAGGAAGAGACAAGGGAGGGAGGGAGGAAAGAAGGGAGGGAGGGAGGTCAAATAATTTCTGGTCAAGAATGAAAGAATCCTTTTGCTTAAGTTCACAGTTTGAATTAACCAGCAAAATCTCAAAGTTGCTTTACCTTCCCCATTAGTACAATCCAGGAACTATGCTTATCAGCTTTGCAATAAATCAATATACAGAATACTCTTTGAACCAGGGTTTAATAGCTTGCCTTGCTCCCCCACCCCCCAACTAAGAGATAAGCAGAAGGGCTGCTTGTTCATTTAACTGTCATCTTACTAACTGTCATGTACGATAATACACACGCGACCTTCGGAAGCACTTTACTTGCTTAATGAATAAATTCCAAAGAACGGTTAAAAAAAAAAAAAGAAGAATGGGAGGGAGGGAGGGGAAATGAGATTTTTCTGCATCATATAAATACCAAAACATTATTTAAGGAAGTCAAGTGAGGTTAGCTCTTGACATATAAGGAAAGGTATGTGCAAAACCGGTCTGGAGAGATTTAATCTACTGCCTTTCCCTTCCTTGCTGCTTATAGACTAACACCATCCTTTCAAACAAACATGTGCAACAGGCATTGGCTCAGATGCTTCTCTGATAGTTGGTGAGCTTTTTTTTTTTTTAGATTCCCCCCTCCCCAAAAGCAGCAAAATGAGTTCTGCAACATCCCTTTCGGATTCCTTAAAGCAATGGTTCTCAACCTTCCCAATGCCGCGACCCTTTAATACAGTTCCTCATGTTGTGGTGACCCCCAACCATAAAACTGGTGTCTCGGTTCCTAAGACCATCGGAAATATGTGTTTCCCGATGGTCTTAGGCGACCCCTGTGAAAGGGTCATTCGATCCCCCAAAGGGGTCCCGGCCCACAGGTTGAGAACCACTGCCCTAAAGGAAAAGGTTCCCCTTGCATATATGTGCTAGCCGTTCCCGACTCTAAGGGGCGGTGCTCATCTCCGTTTCAAAGCGGAAGAGCCAGCACTGTCCGAAGACGTCTTCGTGGTCATGGGACCGGCATGACTAAACGCCAAATGCACACGGAACGCTGTTACCTTCCCACCAAAGGTGGTTCCTATTTTTCCACTTGCATTTTTACCTGCTTTTGAACTGCTAGGTTGGCAGAAGCTGGGATAAGTAACGGGAGCTCACTCTGTTACATGACGCTAGGGATTTGAACAACCGAACTGCTAACCTTTCTGATCAAGAAGCTCAGCGTCTTAGCTACTGAGCCACCGTGTCCCCCCCCCCCTACGTCTGAACAGTTCCCCTGTCTGGATAAAAAAATTGCTCTTCCCAGGCACTGTTTGGTTGGAGGAAGGCGGGGAGGGACAGGTTTCAGATCGACAAGCTCAGCGACTTAGCCACTGAGCCACCGCGTCCCTTCAGATCCTTAAATTCTCAAAATCCCCCCCCCCCACTGGGGTCTGTAGGATGCTTTTTTACATTTATTTTACACTCCGGCTTTAGAGGGAGAGAGGGATCCTTTCAGAGCTCCTCAGCCAAGAGCGAGATAAGACACCAATCTCCACCCCAACCAGAATTTGCAATTTTATCACCGTTTCCGCCGAGCCGACGCCTGAGTGAGAGAGACTTTGCAGAGGCATGCAAACTAAAATAGAAAATATCATCTGCAATATTATCTGCTTTAAAAAAAAAAAAACCAACCTGGACATCAGGCTTCACTGCCTGCCCTTTTCCACTCCAAGGTTAAAAATCACCACCACCACCACCAAAAAAGCCAGTGGCTTCTTCTTCTTCTTCGCTATTACAGAAAGGAGGAGAAGCCTTTTGAGAAGACAGAAATCCAGAGTTCCTGGCTTCAGATGAGTGGGCCATTCTGCAGAGCGTGCAAAGGTTTTTTGGGCATGACTAGCTAGAGAGATGATATCGCTCTAATGGCAGAAAGAGAAGAGGAACTAAAGAACCTCTTAATGCGGGTGAAGTAGGAGAGTGCAAAAGTTGGCTTGAAACTCAACATTAAGAAAACTAAGATCATGGCATCCGGCCCTCTCAGGTCCTGGCAGATAGATGGGGAAGAAATGGAGGTAGTGACAGATTTTATTTTCCTGGGCTCCAAAATCACAGCAGATGGGGACTGCACCCAAGAAATTAAAAGATGCTTGCTCCTGGCGAGGAAAGCTATGGCAAATCTAGACAGCGTACTAAAAAGCAGAGACATCACCCTGCCAACAAAAGTGCATATAGCCAAGGTTGTGATTTTCCCAGTTGCAATGGATGGCTGTGAAGATTGGACCATAAGGAAGGCTGAGGGCCAAAGAATGGAGGCCTTTGAACTCTGGTGCTGGAGAAGACTCCTGCGAGTCCCTTGGACTGCAAGACAATCAAATTGGTCAGTCCTAGAGATCAACCCTGACTGCTCTTTGGAAGGCCATATCCTGAAGAGGAAACTCAAATGCTTTGGCCACCTGATGAGAAGGAAGGACTGGAGAAGAGCCTAATGCTGGGAATGATTGAGGGCAAAAGAAGAAGAAGAAGGGGACAACAGAGAAGGAGGTGGCTGGCTGGAGTCACTGAAGCAGTCGGCGTGGGCTTAAATGGACTCCAGAGGATGGTAGAGGACAGGAAGGCCTGGAGGAATGAAGCGAAACGTCTTTAACAGGAAAACAAGAAAGTCCAGTTGCCTCCTGAAAAAGCACCTTTGGGAGACTGAGAATTAGACTGGGAGTTGGCTAAGCTGCATAAACAGGTGTCTCTCTGGAATTCAGAGTTTACACTTGCAGGCATCTTCAGAAGCAACCACAGTTTTGAGGTTTTATTTATTTTTATCCTGCCTGTTGTTGTTTTTATAAATACCTCAAGGCACCTAATGCTCTTTCTTCCTCCTATTTTCCCCACAACTCTCTCTGGTGAGTTGGGCTAAGAGACAGTGACTGGCTCAAAGTCACCAAGGTGGCTACCATGCCTGTGGCAGGACTAGAACTCACAGTCTCCTGGGGATTAGGTAAAGTCACTCAGCTGGCTTTCATGCCTAAGACAGGACCAGAACTCACATAGTCTCCTGGGGATTGGCCCAGATTCACCAGCCAGCTTTCATGCCCAAGATGAGACTAGAACCCAGAGTCTCCTGGTTTCTAGGCCAGTGCCTTAACCACTATACCAAACTGGTTGGCAGGCTGTGACGAAGAATAAACCCGAGAAGCTACTAATCAAGTTAAGAAGGTCAGTTATAAGTGGGCCTCTGAAAGGATCAATAATTTCATCCAGTTCATTTTTTCAATTTCTCTCTAAATAAGAGGCAATCAGGCTGACAGGTGTCCCCAATTCACTCTTCCGTCTCCTGAGACACCCAAAATGGCGTTGCCGAATTTACTGGGAAAAATGCTGATTTCAGCAGAGCGATTTGCTTTCCTTTTTGCGAGAGAGATGCAAAAACCCAGGATTAAAGCTTATATGGACTCTCTCCCAGCACAAAAAAACCCAAAAGAATGCATAAAGGCTGTCCGCCTACCCTCAAAAAGGAGGGGCAAAGTTTTTTGGAACTGCCCCCCCCTGGCATCAATGTACCATCACTAAGAGCCTCTTGAAGGTCAAGGTTTTTTTTAGAAAAAGGAAAATAGGTTGTCAGCCTCCGTACGTTTTTCCACCTTTGTTCTACATCATGTACCCTTTACCAATTCCATTGCTCTGAACTTTCTGAAAGATTTCACAGAGAGAGAGATAGCGAGGGAGGGAGGGAGGGAGGGAGGGAGGGAGAGAGAGTTCTGATCTCATGTAGCTTGTGATGCCAGCATTCTGGAATACCATTTTTTTTCCAGAAAAACACATTAGCTTGTTGTTAGTTGTGAAATCTTGTCCAACCCATCGCAACCCCATGGACAACATTCCTCCAGGCCTTCCTGTCCTCTATCATCCTCTGGAGTCCATTTAAGCTCATGCCAACTGCTTCGGTGACTCCATCCAGCCACCTCATTCTCTGCTGTCCTCTTCTTTTGCCCTCCATCATTCCCAGCATGAGGCTCTTCTCCAGTGAGTCCTTCCTTCTCATTAGGTGGCCGAAGTATTTGAGTTTCCTCTTCAGGATCTGGCCTTCTAAAGAGCAGTCAGGGTTGATCTCCTCTAGGACTGACCGGTTTGATCACCTTGCAGTCCAAGGGACTTGCAGGAGTCTTCTCCAGCACCATAGTTCAAAGGCCTCCATTCTTTGGCGCTCAGCCTTCCTTATGGTCCAACTTTCACAGCCATCCATTGCAACTGGGAAAACCATAGCCTTGACTATACGCACTTTTGATGGCAGGGTGATATCTCTGCTTTTTAGTATGCTGTCTAGATTTGCCATAACCTTCCTCCCCAGGAGCAAATATCTTTTAATTTCTTGAAATTAAAAAAAAAAAAGAACTCTCTCTTAATTCTCTCCCTGGATTGAAAGTAAACAGAGCTATATCTATGTAATCACACCGGAGGTCTGTTTCCTGATTTCAACCCATCCTTGCTGAATTTTATAGCATACTTTTGGTTCTCTCTATAGTACCCAGACAGAGCAATAAAACAATGGCCAAATATTCCACTTTTCCCAGAAAACCTCTAGCCAGGCAGCAGAAGGCAGAAAAGAGAGAAGAGCAGGACAATGAGTCAAGGAGGAAAGACAACACGTCAGCTTTCAGGGAAGTCTATTTCTGACACCATTTTCTGAGGAAAGACGACTCACAATTTGTGGCTATGTCGATCAGCAAAGTTTCTTCGGCCTCTAGAAGGAAAAAACAACCACCAAGAATCAGAAAACTGCAAAAGGCAAAGATATCGTAGGAATTTTTCACTTGGGCTAACTAAGGGGGGAACACAAGTGGTTGGGGACCAGCTTGACAAAAATCTTGAAGACGCTCCGTCAAGTGGTAGACTTTTAATCCTGGTTTGCAAGAGCTCAGCACCTGGATTGTGTTTTATAGGTAACTAGCCGATAACCTGGCGTTGCCCAGGTATTTATTTATAGGGGAAAATGTCTGGACCAAATGTAATATATAATGTTGGACTTTCCCCTTACGAGAGGAAGCCCCATTGTGGAGTATCATGAAGCCGTTAACATGGCAACTCCAATGCGCTGCACAGTAAAGCCATTTTATGGCAGTACAGTAGAAGCCATTTGAAGGCACAACAGGCTGTATCTTAACAGAACACAGACCCCAAAGGGGTTTTAGGGGTGTCTTACCCCCACAGTATTTGTTTCCAGAGAGTAAGTCATCTGTGTACCAAGTTTGGTTGAAATTGCTCGAGGTGTTCCAGAGTTATCACCTTTTTCTCTGAAGACGTTTTGCTTCTCACCTGAGAAGCTTCTTCAGCTTCTCTCAAAAGCCGCTTGTGCTCTCAGCTCCGAAGAAGCTTCTTGAATGAGCAGCAAAACCTCTTCAAAGAAACACTAGAAAGTCCAGCTGCCGCTTGGAAAAGCACCTTTGAGACTAGCGCTATCAGTTCATTAATCAAGCAAGGGGCACTCCCTGCTATGTTTCCATTGGCACAGGATTTATGGTTGCATAAAACTCCGGCCAGCATCTCTGGTTGCCAAGGTCCAGATTCTGTTTGTGGTTTTGATTTTGACACTAACCTTTCCTGGCTTGCAGGAAACCATGAGTCATCAAACCAGAAAGAAAAGAGACTTTGAATAATACCTTGCACACATTTAAAACGGTCGTTGACTGGAATGTGTTCTTGAATAGGGTGGTCTGTCCCCTGTGAGCTTATAACCAACCTGCAATTTAAAAAAAAGTGATAAAGTTAGAGGCACAGGAAGGAAACGGAGGGAAGTGTGCAAACATTCTTCATTTTGCCCTTCCAGGCAAAAATACTACGCGTGGGATGATTCACACACACAGACATACGCAAACGGGAATGGCATTACAGCATTTGTCCAAACACGAAAGACTACACCGTGATTTTCTGTAGTGCAAATGGGGGCTACATTCTGGCTGGGGAATTCTGGGAATTGAAGTCCGCACGTTTTAAAATGTGCCAAGGTTGGAAATACTTCCATAGGCTACCAGTGCAAGGATCTGGGTACAGATATGTAAGCAGTGGCGACAGAAATGTTCACCCTTCCCTGGGGACTTACTCATATTCTCCACCACGTTGGACCAGGGTCAACTCACACGGCATTTGCTGACCTGCGTTCACCTCCACGCCCTGAAGACCAGTTAAGGAAAAAGGAAGAGCAAAAAAGCAAGGAGCGCAGGACTGCAGGCTACTTCAGCTGACTGCTAGCTGCAGTTCGGCAGTTCGAATCTCACCAGGCTCAAGGTTGACTCAGCCTTCCGTCCTTCCGAGGTGGGTAAAATGAGGACCCAGATTGTTTGGGGGCAATAGGCTGACTCTGTAAACCACTTAGAGAGGGCTGTAAAAGCACTATGAAGCGGTGTATAAGTGCTATTGCTATTAGGAACCCGAGTGGCACAGTGGTTAGAATGCAGTATTGCAGGCTAACTCTACCGACTGCCAGCAGTTCGATCCTGACCGGTTCAAAGTTGGCTCAGCTTTCCATCCTTCCAAGGTGGGTAAAATGAGGACCCAGATTATTGGGGGCAATAGGCTGACTCTGTAAACCACTTAGAGAGGTATGTAAAGCACTGTGAAACAGTATATGTCTGAGTGCTATTGCTATTGTCCGTCCTTCCTTCCTTCCTTCCTTCCTTCCTTCCTTCCTTCCTTCCTTCCTTCCTTCCTTCCTTCCTTCCTTCCTTCCTTCCTTCTCTCCCAGTGGCTAAAATGCAATATTGTAGCCTAACTCTGGCCACTGCCAGCAGTTCAATGCTGACAAGCTGAAGCTTGACTCATCCTTCCATCCTTCCGAGGTGGGTAAAATGAGGACCCAGATTGTTTGGGGGCAATATGCTGACTCTGTAAACTGCTTAGAGAGGGGGTGTAAAAGCACTATGAAGCGGTAAACAAGTCTAAGTGCTATTGCCATTTCCAACCGGCAGAGTCTCCGTATCTGGTTCTGTTCTCCTCTCCCCATCTTATTCAACCTCTGAAAGAGGATAAACTTCAGAGCCTTGCTGTGCCAGCTCCCCCCTCCCGCAAGCGCCTTGAGGAGGAACATTTCACAAAATGTTCCTTAACAGGGAGAGCGAGAGAGGTACAAGCCAAAAGATTTGACCTGAAAAAAAAAAAGAAAGCACTGTTGTACACTTGCTAGAGTACAGTGGTTGAAAAACACTGCACCGCCATCAGTTCTGAAAGCAGTGTGGTTACGGGGGAAACCAAACACGTTGGTTTCTGACTTCTATGCTTTGAACCAAGATCTGCTGGGTGCTAATCTACCAGCAGGAGAACCATTCCCCCCCCCCCCTGTTTTAAGTCCAGTTCATTTTCCAACAGCAATCCCAGCCAGGTGTTTCCTGAGAAACTCATCTACCTGCAGGGGAAAAAAAAAAAAGCTTTCTCGACTGACTGCCTACGGCATCCGAGAGTATAGAAACGAAACTGCTGAATATGGAGATGTGCTCCGTGGCTCGCATACTTTGGGGATTGTGATTTTGGGAAAATGGACTAGAAAAAAGTAGATGATAGATAGATGGTAGTTAGGTAGGTATAGATACTGGTAGATAGGTATATGGATAGCTAGATCAGGGGTCACCAACCTTTCGAACCTCAGGGACCACCAAATTCATAATTTCAAATCCCGTGGACCACTAATACGAATTTTTAAAAAAGATAAATAGTGTTTAGTGCAATATTAAAAAAAAATGCAAATGATTTTTCTGCAGACCACCAACATTTTCACCTGGACCACCAGTGATTCCATGGCCCACAGGTTGGTGACTGCTGAGCTAGATGACAGATAGATCGATACATAGATGATAGATCGATAGATGATAGGCAGACAGAAACAGAAATAGGTAAATAGTTTGATTCATTGACATTGATAGATCGATAGAGATGACAGACATAGATATAGATGATAGAATAGATTGATAGATGATAGACATCTAGACAGAAATAGAGATCGATGGATGATAGATCAATAGATGATAGACATAGATAGAGATAGACAAACAGACATAGACATATAGAGATACAGATAGATAGAAACAGAATAGAAGAGCTGAGGAAAGTACAAGAAAGGGAAGACAACAGATAAAAGAGCCGGAGCGGATCAGAAAAATCCTAGAACCTCCTCGGAAGAGATACACTTTATTTCTAGAGGTCTAAAGAGATCCAGATGCTGATCAACATCTTTCTATATTCACCAGACCAACAGCTGACTAGATAACCCTTTGATTCGGTACCCATCTCTGTCCTATGGTGAGAACAGCTCTCTCAAACCAGACTTTTAAAAACTGGGCTGAAAACATGAAAGTTCTGAGTGGCAGAGCCCGGATGTTTTGCTTTGCCATCCATTGCAAGGATTCCCCTTCCCAGCCTCCCGGATCAGCAGCAGCAAGGACCACACAGCAGCGCACCGTTTGCAAATCAATTAGCCTGCTAGAAGGAGGAGGAGGACAACAACAACAGGAACCTGGCAAAGGCTTTGAAATGCTCCTCGGCAAGCAAATTTGGGTCTGGGAAGGCGATTCTGGCATTACCCTAGCCTTAATACCATGGGGGTTCAGATGCTGGCAAGTCCCTCCTGGACAGGCCACTCGAATGACCCAGGAAACTGGCCTGGGGGGAAAAAGAAACAGGAAAGCAGGGTGCCCATCGTCCCCTGCCCATCCACAGGAAAGCAGGGTGTCCATCATTCTCTCCCAGCCCGCAGAAAAGAAGGGTGCCCATTATCCAGTTCACAGGAAAGCAGGGTGCCCATCATCCCCTCCCCAGCCTGCAGAAAAAAGGGTGCCCATTACCCAGTTCGCAGGAAAGCAGGGTGCCCATCGTCCCGTTCCGAGCCCGCAGAAAAGGATGCCCATTATCCAGTTCACAGGAAAACAGGATGCCCATCGTCCACTCCTGAGCCAGCAGGAAAGCAGGATGCCCATCATTCCCTGCCCAGCCCCCAGGAAAGCAGGGTGCCCAGAGTCCACTCCTGAGCCCGCAGGAAAGCAGGATGCCCATCATTCCCTGCCCAGCCAGCAGGAAAGCAGGGTGCCCATCGTCCCCTCCCCAGTCCACAGGAAAGCAGGGTGCCCATCGTCCCCTGCCCAACAGTCCACTGGGTTTCAAGAGGAAGTACTTTTGGAGGAAGCAATCAGGGCAATCTTCCAAGCCATTTGGCCCCGAACATCATTCCCCATTTCTGGGCTGCTGTAAGGACAGCCGGGCCTCTCCCCCCACTCCTGTGCCCCCCAATCCTTAAATGGGGGGGGGGGCGACTCCAAAGCCAAGAGGAACTGATTTTAAGGGGGGGGGCTCCCCCTCTAGCTGCCCTTCCCAAGACAAGGACAGAACTTGCCCTCCCCGTTTAGACACCCACCAACCAGCACCTCACAGACACCCCCCCCCGCCCCATAACTGACCCCCACCCCAACCAGCTCGGCTAAGGATACGGCGAGGGTCCTCTTCCCGGGGGCGGGGGTCGCCAGAGGGTCCATGGAGGCGGCTAGGCCCCGTGGCGGGGCAGGGGATGCTCGTTCCCGGGGGGCTGAGCTGCCCCCCCACTCCCTCCCCACCGCGCGCGCTCCCGACTCGGCGGCGACCTTCGGCGACGCGCAGCCCGCAGAAGAAGGGAGGAAGGGAGCAGAGGAGCGCAAGGGCCGGAGGGCGGCCAGAGCGGCGCCGCTTCCGCCCGGCGGTGGGCGGGCGACTGAGGGCAGCGACCTCTGCCGGGCGGAAGGCGCAGGCCGCCCAACAGCGGGAACGCTTGGCTCTCGCTTGGGGTAGAAGGCGGGAGGCTGAAGGCGCATGGGGTTTGTAGTAGAAGGAGAAACATGGGAAATGCGGGTGCAAAGGATAGCGGAGAGTATCGCCACGGGGGAGCTGTTTCCTTTGGATTTAGATTTATTAGCTTCCCCCCTTCCCCCCCCCCAAGGCCATAATGAGTAAAAAACCGAACAGATAAGAGGTTGAAAAAGGAAGTGAAAAAAGGAAGAAAACGTAGAATTATGATTTCCGCCCGTTTTTCTATTGAATAAATTGCCCTCTTACTCCCTTCATCCGCCTTTGACCTAGTTTATCCTCAAATCTCTTAAATCAGCTTCTCAGTTAAAAAAAAAATCTTATTAGGTTTTCCCCCTCACCCCCCTCGGCCAAAGAATTTACCATTTCCACAAATTGGGTTAGTTTTATCATCCCGCTTGTGGACCTCCAATTTTATCAATGTGACTTTGTTTATTTATTTAAATGCTTTTTTTAAATTGGAAATTCTACTCTATTCCGAATGCTATTCTATTCCTTATTGTATTGTATTGCATTGCATTGTACTATATTGTTTCTGTTTCTGTTTCTGTTTCTATTCTATTCCATTCCACTCCTATTCCTATTCCTATTCCTATTCCTATTCTTTATAGTCTAATCTACTTTCCCTATTCTATTCTATTCTATTTCCCATTCCTATTCTATTCTTTATAGTCTATTCTATTCTATTCCATTTAACTCCTATTCCTATTCCTATTCGTTATAGTCTAGTCCACTTTCCCTATTCGATCCCATTCCATTCCATCCCATTCCATCCCATTCTACTCCTATTCCTATTCTTTATAGTCTAATCTACTTTCCATATTCTATTCTATTCTATTTCCTATTCCTATTCTATTCTTTATAGTCTATTCTATTCTATTCCATTTAACTCCTATTCCTATTCGTTATAGTCTAGTCTACTTTCCCTATTTGATCCCATTCCATTCCATCCCATTCCATCCCATTCTACTCCTATTCCTATTCTTTATAGTCTAGTCTACTTTCCCTATTCTATTCTATTCTATTCTGTTCTATTTCCTATTCCTATTCTATTTTTATAGTCTAGTGTATTTTTCCTATTCTATTCTATTCCATTCCATTCAACTCCTATTCCTATTCCTATTCTTTACAATCTAGTCTACTTTCCCTATTCTATTCTATTCCATTCCATCCCATCCCATCCCATTCTACTCCTATTCCTATTCTTTATAGTCTAGTCTACTTTCCCTATTCTATTCTATTTCCTATTCCTATTCTATTCTTTATAGTCTAGTCTAATCTAGTCCTAACTGTATTCCTTTTTCTACTCTGCTCTACTCTAGCCCTAATTCCATTCCATTCCATATTTAAAGGAAAGGGTATACAGGTAACACGTCCATTCTTCACCTTGAAAACCTTCCTATTTTCTAAAAGGCTGGTTTTTTTTTTTAACCACGCTCTGTTGAGCAAGCCACCGAATCCAAACCAGTGCGACATCGTGTGAAGCCTATTTTAGCACCCCAAACCCACACACGCACCGTGGACAGAAACAGAGGAGACCCCTGAAGGTTTGTTGGGCCACGAGTAGTAACTCCCGGTCGGTCCCTCCTTAGCTTTGGTGAACTTAACGGGAAGCACAATTTACGCTCGGGGAAAATCCTCCAGGAGCGGCTGCCAAAGTTAACATTTTAAATTTCCCATTTAATTAGAGTCGGTGATGGGTAAACCAGGCGCTTCATCAGCGGCGGCAAGGGAGGCTGTAAATTTCCACTCCATTCGGCCTGCTTCAGTGACTCTGGAGATTACAGCTCCATGAATATGAATGAAATTCCATTATGTGCCATCAGGGCCAGGCGGGGTGGCGGCAACGGCTGCATCGCTCTGCCCGAGACTCTGAGCCAGCCTTGCCCCTCCTGTGGCAGGGGATCCTGGAGAAACTTCTGCTCCGGGGATCGAGGGTGTTTCTACTCCTTATGGACTCTGCCCTGGTGAAGCAGAAGGACCAGCCTTGGCCTACGGTGGGAGGGGGTTGGTCCCAGTCAACAGCGTTGGGTTCTTGATTACAGATAATGGGGCAGTCCTGATATTCATGGGAGACAAAGCTTTCCATGGATCGCAGGAAATCATAACTAGGGCTTGCAGTGGTTAAGGTCATAAGACATCTTTTGACCTCTGGTGCTATCTCCATGGATGAAAAAAAGTTATAGCTGGTCCAGAATCCCTTCCTCCCTCCCTCCCTCCTTCCCCTCTCCCACCTTCTTTTCTTTTTCTCCTTCCATCCATTAGTTTATTCCTTCTCTTTTATTTTACATTGTTCTCTTTTGTTTTTCCTTGGTTCCTTCCTTTCCCCCCTCCTTTCATTCTCCCACCTTCCTTCCTTCTCCTTTCCTCCATTCTTCCCTCTCTTTCATTTTATATACTTCTCTTTCATTTTCTTCTTCCTTCCCTCTTTCTCACTCTCACTCTTCCACCTTCTTTCCTTCCTTCTCCTTCCCTCCATTTCCCCCTCTTTCATTTTACATACTTCTCTTTCATTTCCTTCCTTTCCTTCCCTCTTTCTCACTCTCACTCTTCCACCTTCTTTCCTTCCTTCTCCTTCCCTCCATTTTCCCCCTCTTTCATTTTACACACTTCTCTTTCATATTTTCCTTCCCTCCTGCCTCCCACCCTTCCTCCTCCTTTCTTCTCTTTCCTTCCCTTCTTTTCTTCTCTCTCTTTCATTTTACATCCTTCTTTCATTTTTCCTCCCTTCCTTTCCTCCCTCCCTCCTCTCACTCTCTCTCCTCCTTTCCTTCCTTCTTCCCTCAGTTCTTTTCTTCCCTTTTTCATTTTACTTCTCTCATTTTTTCCTTCCTTCCTTCCTTCCATTGACTCATCCTTTTTCTTTATATTTTGTCAATTACAGGGGAAACCAGAAAATCCAGGCAGTTCAAATGAGTATAAAGTGGGATCCTGCATGCTCTCCAAGGTTGTTTTCTTGCAGATGCTTCATTACCCTAACTAGCTAACATCATCAGTGCTAGTAAGGAGGGCTGTTTGCTCTCATTATATTTTCTGGTGTCTTGGCTGTCTGTGTGGGTAGGGAGGGTCTTAAGTGATTCTTTGGTTGGGCTGTTTACTGATGGTGCTTTGGCAGATTGGAGTCTCATTTACTTGATTGTTGATCTGAGTATATTGCAAGCTTTATTGCAAGCTTAAGCTCTACAAGAATCTGACCAACTAACGGTCAAAGGGGATGAGCGGGGGATAAGAAGGGCATTCCAGGTTGGCTGGACTTTGCTCTCTTGTGGGTACACCGGGACTCTTGACTTAGGATGCATTTGACCCCTCTTTCAGGCTCAGCCTAGTCATCTCCTACAGATTGGATGTTTACTGCATTGAAAATCCTTCATGAAAATAAACAACATTGCATTTGTCAAGGGAAGCCACGTTGTGTAATGCCACTAGGGGGCAGTATGCCCGAAGACATACATGCATGTGAAAATGGCTAAACATTAAAGAGTGTTTTTTTTTTAATGTGCTGCAGACGGTTGCAGAATGAAGCATGCACCAGCAGTGCATTGAATCCCCTGTTTTGCTAGGGCATTGATTTATTCTGGGTTCTTGCCCACCAGATATCCACCGGCCCAAATCAGTAAAATTGCAGAAACCTATCCTTCCCCCACCAACCTCTTCCTCCAACCAAACAGTGCTTGGGAAGAGCAGTTTTTATCCAGACAGGGGAATTGTTGAGAAGTTGAGGGGGTGGGGAAAGGACCTAGTGACTCAGTGGCTAAGACGCTGAGCTTGTTGATCAGAAGGTTGGCAGTTCGAATCCCTAGTGCCGCGTAACGGAGTGAGCTCCCCGTTACTTATCCCAACTTCTGCCAACCTAGCAGTCCGAAAGCATGTAAAAATGCAAGTAGAAAAAGAGGAACCACCTTTGGTGGGAAGGGAACTGTGTTCCGTGCTCCTTCGGTGTTTAGTCATGCCGGCCACATGACCACGGAGACGTCTTCGGACAGCGCTGGCTCTTCGGCTTTGAAACGGAGATGAGAACTGCCCCCTAGAGCTGGAAATGACTAGCACAGGGGACAAGTGAGGGGAACCTTTACCTTTTAATTAATTAAGTAAGTAAGTAAGTAAGTAAGTAAGCAAGCAAGCAAGCAAGCAAGCAAGCAAGCAAGCAAGCAAGCAAGCAAGCAAGCAAGCAAGCAAGCAAGCAAATATATGTTAACCTTTCAAAGAAATAGTCAACGTAACAGACTGAACCAAAAAGCATTTGATTTTGTTTGGACCTGAATCTGAAGGAAGAGTCAAAGAATTCAGACTTCCTGCTTCTTCTTGACAAGCTCAAGAATTCAGTAAATGGTTCCTTCGATGCTAGCAACAACAACAACAGTAACAACAAAAATCAACAAAATAGCATAAAACATGGAAAAAAAGTGTCTGGTTTAGGATAGCATCATCTTAGGGCTCCTGGTGGTTTATTCTAATAAAGCTTTAGGATTTGAAACCTGCTCTATATTTTTCAAACAGGGCTCATTTGCATCTAATAGACCTACAGAGATTTGGGCCATGGACAGATAGCATAACTTCTCAGTCAAGAGAGACAACTGAAAAAACTATCTCAGATGTCTGGATGAGCAATGTGACATCTTCTCCAGACAACACAACCAGACCTCTTCTGTAGGGATACAGATTGCACAATCTTGCAGTCCTAGTATAGGGATGTAGGGGTGGGGGTGAGTGGGTCTTGGGGGGATGATCGTGCAGGAGTGTGCACCTCTCCTGCACCGTCCCCTAGAGTCGGGAATGATTGGCACATGATGTGCGATGGGAACCAGGGGGGGAGAAAGGGGCATTTTCTTGCTCTTTGCTGATTCTGCCTCTTTCGAACAGCTGCTGCTTCCTAGAAACTTAGCCCGTTCTTCCTTCCCCTCTGAGTTTCGCCATCATCCCAGAGTCTGCATTCGCGGTTCTCCCCTCTCTTGATATCCGCCCACCCATCCAGCTTCTCTTTGTGTTTTAATTAAATCTCCCTCCCAATAGCTGCGTCCAAAGGAGGAGGGATCCAATTAACTTTATGGAGCTTTAATGCGACTCTCTCTCTCTCTTTTTTTTATTATCATCGGTCGACGGGCGGGCAGAGGGGGAGCTGATAGAGAGTTTTATGGCGTCTGTCTGGAGGAGACCATGTCTCTTTAAATGCCGCGGGCTTACGAGGGCGATGGGAACATCTGGTGAGAAACTCCAGGACAGGTGTTCCCGATATTTAAAGCCAAGCAATGCCCTGTGGATATCTGTTAGCTAATTTTAGGTTGCCTCTCAGAAACTGGTCCATTTTTTACAGATGCTCTTAGGTGTGTGCCGTCTCCAGCCTAGGCTGATTCCAATTTGACCTCCCATAAATCTTAGTTTTCCTTTAAAATTAAAAAAAAAGCAAGATTCTATCGTTTAGTGCCACTAGCCAAGTTTATTTATTTTGAGTCGTGGTTGGGGCAGTGGTTCGAATGCAGTACTGCAGCCTACTTCTGCTGATTGCCGCCTGCCAGCATTTCAGCAGTTCGATCTGGACTGGCTCATAGTTGACTCAGCCTTCCATCCTTCCGAGGTGGATAAAATGAGGACCTAGATTGTTAAGGTCAGTATGCTGACCTTGTAAACTGCTTAGAGAGGGCTGTAAAGCACTGTGAAGTGGTATATAAGTCTATTGCCCTCCCTCCCTTCCTTCTGTTAGAAGGGGCTAATTCAGGCTAATTAGCCTGAATTAGCAGGCTAATTCAGTTCACTGCCAGGAGTTCAATCCTGACTGGATCTGGACTGGCTCAAGATTGACTCAGCCTTCCATCCCTCTGAGGTCGGTAAAATGGGGACCCAGATTGTTGGGGGGAAGTAGGGTGACTCTGTAAACCAATCAGAGAGGGCGGTAAAAGCACTATGAATGGTATATGTCTAAGTGCTATTGCCTTTCCTTCCTTCCTTCCTTCCTTCCTTCCTTCCTTCCTTCCTTCCTTCCTTCCTTCCTTCCTTCCTTCCTTCCTCCCTCCCTCCCTCCCTCCCTCCCTCCCTCCCTCCCTCCCTCCCTTCTTTCCTTCTTGATAGAATGCAGCATTGCAGGCTAATTCTGCCCAATGCCAACAGTTCACTCTTGACTAGCTCAAGGTTGACTCAGCCTTCCATCCTTACGAGATTGGTAAAATGACCCAGATTGTTTGCGGGGGGTGTGTGTGTGTTAGCATGCTGACTCTGTAAACTTTAGAGTGGGCTGTAAAGCACTGTGAAGCGGTATATAAGTCTAGGTACTATTGCTATTTATAAAATTTATCAGGCCTCCTGACTCGTGATGACTCCAGGCAGCTTACAGAAACAAACCCCCTAATACAAAATACAAAATCACATTTTTAGGCCTTTTGATAGGTTGTCAGGGTGGGGGCCAATCTTTTCTACGCAGGGATGATACTCCGCAGGGAAGGGGCCAACACGGAGATGGCTCTTCTTCTTTGTCCCATTACATAGACCTGTCACATCTCCTAATTGTGCCCTCTGCAGGAAGGAAGAGCATCTCTGATGATCAGGATCTCCACCAGGAACCAGATACCATATTTTTCGGAATATAAGACGCACCGGAGTATAAGACGCACCAAGGTTTTGAAGAGGCAAATTAAAAAAAAGTTTTTGCATTCTGCAAACCTCCCCAAAAGGCCCATTTTTGCAAAAACGGGCCCATTCTCCCCCCCAAAGGCATGAATAGCCTTTAGGGGGCTTGCAGAGTGCTCCTGGGGGGGGGGGGGTGTGAGCAAATAAATGGCTCGTTTTTCACAAAAACGGGTCCATTTTTTGTAAAAAAAAGGGCATGGATAGCCTTTAGGAAGCTTATAGAGTACTCCTGGGGGCTGGTAAAATTGAGCAAAAAACAGGACGGTTTTTGCTCATTTTTGCCCTCCCAAGCCCCCAGGAGCTCTCTGAAAGCCTCCTACAAGCTACGCACGGCCATTTTGGTGAAGGGGAGGAGTTTCAGGAGGCAAAAAATGCTGTATTCAGTGTAAAAGACACATCCAGATTTTCAGCCTCTTTTTTTCAGGGAAAAAGGTGCGTCTTATACTCTGAAAAATACGGTACTTCGTGAAGGTGGGGCTGGTGGCCCCGCTTATGTGTGAAATGCCATGGTGTCCCTCATTAATTCTCTCGCTAATCAAACTTCTCCTCTGCAAAAGGGCAAAGCGTGGGCATCTCACAACCACCCATCAGTTTGCCCTGTGTGGAGAGCTGTGCTATTAAGGCAAGGCTTAGCTTGACAGAAGATCTAGCTAGAGCATGAAGAAATTAGCACCGATGCCTTGGGGCAAATAAATATTTTAGTCCTCGGTGCTGAAGCTGACTTGTAGCGCACGGACTCCAGGATATTTAATGTAAGAAGACCCTTCTCATCACTGTGTCTGTCAAGGGGATTTCTTGAGGGTGCCTTCAACACCAATTATTTCCGCCTGCCTCTGTAAGATTCATACCCTGCTTTCCATTACAAGAATTAGCAAAGCTGTTTATGTTAAAAGAGTTGTTACCATCAGATCAAAGAGACCCCTGTCATGTTTTAAACACCCAAGAATAATAAACAAATGATTACTGAGGAAACTAGCAAAAGAAGACAGAGGGGAATTTAAAAGAAGGCTGGGATACATTTGTGTTTTAGTTTATTGTGCAAATATTTCAAATCACGTGCTGGGCCAGACCTGGGATGTCTACTGGGTATGTCAAAAAATATTTTTTTTACAACTCTTTGGCCACCCCTGTGATTTTGTGACCATGCCTTGCAGACAGCTCTGAGATAGTTTTAAAGAATCGAAATTTGGATTTCCTTTGCTGAACAGAGGTGTCAAACTCCCGTCAGATATGGCCCACAGGGCCGGCTTGGAAAATGTAAGGAGCTACTCTGCATTGCTTTGGCCCAGTCTGTTGTGGCCTGCCAGCGGCCAGCAGAGCTGGCAGCAGATTCGGACAGTGAGGAGGTTCGGAAGGAAGATGGGCCAGTCCTGGAGTCTGGGGAAGACTCTGATGAGGGCTCTGTGTCGGAGGCAGAGAGGGGGCCAGAGCCGTATGCTAGTTATCAGCTTCAGAGTCAGACATCAGTGAGGCAGATGAACAGCTGGAGCCTGTTCCCACTGTGCGCATACGCAGAGTTGCCAGAGGAAGGGAAAAGCTAAAGGACAGGGGTCAACTTGGGAGTAAGGCCACAGATGGACAGATGGCCCCTCCCAGAGGAAATAAAAGAGGATGGAAAGGGGAATGGAGTTTGCAGGAGACAATTAGTTTGCTAATTGTTTCCTGACTCTCCGAGACTCCTTGCCAGGTTTTGCAGATATCGACCTGGCAGCTCTCCAAGCCAGATGAGGTCTGTGACTGTAAATCCTCCCTTGAAAGACTTTGCTGGATATGAATGAGCAGAATTTACAGTCAATTAAAAAGGGTTTTATTGTGGGAAGTCCAAACACCAGTCTACCCAGTGCAAAGAGGAAACATGCTAGCAGTTTGGGGAGTGGTGACAAGCAGCCACGCCTTGATTATATATACTTG
Source organism: Thamnophis sirtalis (assembly GCF_051295495.1). Lineage (NCBI taxonomy): Eukaryota > Metazoa > Chordata > Lepidosauria > Squamata > Natricidae > Thamnophis > Thamnophis sirtalis. The sequence continues at coordinate 46,852,178 of NW_028261393.1, read as the reverse complement.
TTGGCAGGATGATGTCTCTGCTTTTTAGTATGCTGTCTATGTTACGTATTCAGCTCCGTGCCAGAGGAGGGAGCCGCCCTGGATGTGATTGGCTAAGCCATCTGACAGGGGGGTATTTAAGGAGCTGTCAGATGGGGAAACCTCTCTTCTGTTCGTTCGTAGTTTAAAGCAGTTGCGGCTAGCTAGTGATATTAATAAAGCGTTTGAACTAAAGCTGTTTCGTCTCATTTGTCCACACCCACCTCCAATGTCCACAATATTGAACAGTCTAGATTTGCCATAGCTTTCCTCCCCAGTCTAGAATAATACAGCTCCTTGAATCATAAGAAAGAAACAACTTTAGGGTGGTGTTCTGACCCCCCTCCTCCGTCCAGGAATGAAAGCCAAAACCCATGTAAATAAAAAGGTTTCCTTTAATCAGTCAAGACTCTCGTTGGCTGCAAGCCACATAAACAAAGAGATAAGCACTCTGGCAGCAAGTCCTACAAAGCTTGGCAGCAATGCACACAAACTCTGGCAGCAATCCAGCCTGCTAAGTTTGTTTTTGGTTAGTCCTTAACGTGAACGTTGACTTCTGCAAAAGGGCGTGGCACAAGCAGTCTCTTTTATAATCAGGAGAGGATCTTAATAAGCATCAACTGAGTGTAATCATTTCCTATAATTATGCAGTTGTTCCTGCCGCCGAGTAGTCCTTCAACGGCGTGCATCCCGAAACAACTCACAAGTGTTTTCCTGATCACTCCCTCTGATCCAAGGCTCCAGCGCCACCTGGTGGCCAACCAGTCTCTCCTCGCCCTGCTTGGAGTCGGCACCCTGTCCAGGGTCCTCCACCTCCTCCAGGGCTGACTCATAAGACCCCTCGCTGTTGGAGTCTGGCGGCAGCTCCAACGGCACCTGCCGGGCCACAACAGGTAGTGATTAGCCTGCATAATTAAATCACAAATTTTCCGAAGCATGGCTGGGTTCACACAACCAGGAAGTCCAACGCAAAGGAGCTATCTTGTGGCTTAGTGCCATGTGTGAACTCGGCCACAAAACTTTTTAATTAAAGGCATCCACCAGCTTGGCCTGTCTCGTAGGAAGATTCCCAGAGAGGGGAAAAAAATCAATACAAGAACTCTGTAAATGTGTGTCTGTGTGTGTGTGTTGGGGGTCCGCAGGAACATGGGAAAACGTGGCAGCATTTAAAGCCCGCTCATCAGAGATGCTATTTATAGAAACAGCAGCACCGGTAAGCCCTAATTGGTGCCACGGCGGCTTCGAAGGGCACATTCATTGTCAGGAATCTTTTGCAAACAGAGCGATGCCACCTTAGCTGTTCAGCTGGGAAATGCCATCTTCCAAAGAATGGGTCATCCAGACGAAGGTTGACTCCACCGAGGTGTCAGATAAAGCAAACGAGGGAAACAGCCAAGAAATATCCAAGCCCCCAATTAAAAAGAAAGGAAAAAAAAAAAACAATTGCAAATCCAGCTCACAAGTCCAGGGTGATACACCACCAGCTCTTCAATATACCCTTCAGTGCTGTTTCCTAAAAGAAGTGGAAAAATGGACTACCATATTTTTTCAGACTATAACACACACCAGTGTTTAAAGCGCACCAAGATTTCGAAGAAGTAAGTAAGAAAAAAAGTGTTTTCACCAAAATGGGGGCATTTTTGCCTTCTCCCAGCCCTGCTGAAGCCTGCAGAGTGCTCGGGGGGGGGGGGAATGGCCCGTTTTTCACAAAAATGGGATGCGGGGCAGGGCTTCAGGAGGCCAAAAATGGCTGTATTTGGTGTATAAGATCCACCAATATTTCCACACTCTCTTAGGAGGGGAAAAGGTGTGTCTTATACTCTGAAAAATACGGTATTTTTGCCTTCCTTTTTCACTCCAAAACCCTCTTGTGATCTCTGCTTCAGCACATAGATCAGGGATGAAATGCAGTTAATTCTGATAGGTTCTGGAAAATCGGTAGCGGAAATTTTGAGTAGTTCAGAGAACCGGCAAATACCACCTCTGACTGGCCCCAGAATGGGGTGGGAATGGAGATTTTGCAATCTCCTTCTCCTCAGGAGTGGGGAAGGAATGGAGATTTTGCAGTATCCTTCCCCTGCCATGCCCACCAAGCCACGCCCACAGAGGCGGAAGTAAAAAAATAAATGAATTTCACCGTTGACATGGATGGCATTCTTGGTTGAAACACAGCAAGTTCTGGAGACGAACCCATTTACAATCAAATATTTCAGTTCTCTATGATATGCTTCCGGTATAATTCCCAATAAAAAGATCTCTGATTTAAAGTCTATATGTTTTTGTATCATTTTTTTCCAACCAAGTGTGGATTTTAGTCCAATATCTCTTAGCTTCTATGCAAGTCCACAGGGGGAGGAGAATTCTTAAACGGGAGGAGAAAGATTGAGAGAGAGGAATGATGGTTGCTCTTGAGCTCAGAACATGAGAACTGGCTTGTCTCTGTGTTTGCAAGGCAAGAAGAGCATGAAGCAAACTCCTGGTCCCGACAAAAAACCCTTTTATTAATTGACTGTGCATTCTGCTCATTCACATCCAGCAAAGTCTTTCAAGGGAGGATTTATACCGGTGCCACTGCTTGTGACAGGAGGGCACGTGGCACGCCACACCAGTGGTGCCACTTGTGGCAGGGCACCACGTGATTCGTGCCTGTGCTATGGCTCACGGCAGGATGCTCCACGGTGCATTGTGCCAGTGCTGCCACTTGGGGGTGCAACGGTGCAACGTACCACCATTGTAACGCTCTCTACATGGGGCTGCCCTTGAAGAGCACCCAGAGGCTTCAACTGGTCCAGAATGCGTCTGCGCGGGTTATCATGTTACACCCTTTTTAGGCGGCCTGTACTGGTTGCTGGTTGTCTTCCGGGTGTGTTTCAAGGTACCAATTATGACCTTTAAAGCGCTCCACCTACTGCCACCGGTAGCCTCCCACCGTCCAGTGCGATCCCACAGGGTTGGCCTCCTCAGGGTGCCGTCGGCCAGACAGTGTCGGCTAGCGACCCCCAGGGGGAGAGCCTTCTCTATGGGAGCGCCTTCCCTCTGGAATGAGCTGCCCCCGGAGCTTTGCGTAATCCCCGACCTCCGGTCCTTCCGACGTGCCCTAAAAAGTTGGCTTTTCCAGCAAGCCAGCCTGGCCTGAACAAAACAAAATAAATTATTGATCATTGTTAATTTTAATCAATTTTTTTAAAACATTATTTATAGTTTTTTTAATCTTTATTTTTTAAAATATACTTTTTTATTTTCCATTTTCATAACATATAATCACATGTATACTATTACATAGTCAATATCCTATTGTATTAAGTAGTAATTACATCAGTTCCTCTTGCCATCAATACCCAGAAAGATAAAAACCCATTATTAGCTCTTCTGCTCTCCATACACCTCTTTCTTCTGCCTCTCTCCTACCTTCTTTCTTCCCTCCATCATCCTTTTCTACCCTACTTCCCCTTCCTTTCTCCTTCTCCTCTCTCTTCATTCCACTCCTCCTTTTCCTCCTCATCTTCCTCCCTTACCCTCTCTCCTATCCCTCTCTTCCTATCTTTCTTCTCTCCTCTGTTTCCCTCTCTTCCTCTCATTGGTGTATTTCAGCTTCTGAGCAAACTCCAATCTATGTTGATGGTATTTATGCTTCCATATCAATATGCTTAACATATCTTAGTTTTAAAGAAAAAATAAGAGAAAACAGTATACATATGCAATCATATTACTTTAAAATCTAACATCCCTCGTCAAGTCTAATATATATTCCTCCCTCCCCCCTCCACCCAACCCCCCCCCCCCGAATTTTTTAAAAATGTTATGGTTAATCCTAATTGGGTTTGTTTGGGATATTCTATTTAATTTTTGAAAACTTTTGTAATATGTGTATTTTTAATGTTGTACGCCGCCCTGAGTCTTTGGGAGAAGGGCGGCATATAAATCCAATAAACCAAACCAAACATGGGCTCCTGCCATGAGTAGTGGCACCGGCACGAGCCACGTGGTGTCTTGCCACAAGGGCCACAGAAGAAGTTGGACAGTGGCGCGACAGGTGTCCTAAGGTAAGCAGGTAAGACATCCCCCCAAAAATAAGACCTAGTGCTTATTTTGGGGCCCAAAATAAAATAAGACTGGGTCTTATTTTCGGGAAAACACAGTAGGAGGGAGATGGATGGTGAACCTGAAGCAGATGGATCTCCCTGTGTGCGAATCAGTCTTCTGATCTCTCTTCAAATTGGGACCACAAAGGTTGGCTGCTCCAACTTTTCGGAAACACCAGCTTGTCTTTCTTCTTCGCCTTGTAAAATGTCTCCATTTACTTTCCCTTCATCTTCATCCCCGAAGGCTGGCAGAAGGTCAACCTTTTCCTACTTTGAGATTCAGGGCTGGAGAAGGGAAACCTTGACATTCTCACTCTTCTTTGTAGCCAGGTGAAAGCAGCCCGCCTCTCACGGACTGGCATTTCGGAGAGCTTTGCTGCTGCCTCTGTGTCTGGAGGCTGCTGAGCAAAGGTTAAATGAAGCGTGGAAGAAGATCTGAGGCCAGGTGGGCAGGGAGAGGCAGAGAGGGAGAGGGAAGCTTAGCCAAGGAGTGGGTGGTCTTGTTCTGAGCGAGGCTTCCCAAGAGCCTGAAGCAAACTCCTTGTCCCGACAAAAAAAACACCCTTTTATTAATTGACTGTGAATTCTGCTCATTCACATCCAGCAAAGTCTTTCAAGGGAGGATTTACAGTCACAGACCTTATCTGGCTTGGAGAGCTGCCAGGCTGATATCTGTAAAACTTGACAAAGTGTCTTGGAGAGTCAGGAACCAATTAAGCGAACTAATTATCTCCTGCAAACTCCACTCCCCTTTCGCTCCTCTTTTACTTCCTCTGGGAGGGGCCATTCATTGTCCACTGGTGGCCTTACTCTCAAGTTGACCCCTGTTCTTTAGCTGTTCTGGCAACTCTGCGCATGCGCACACTGGGAACAGGCTCCACCTGTTCGTCTGCCTCACTGATATCTGACTCTGAAGATAGCTAATAACTGTCAGACAGCCCTGGCCCCCTCTCTGCCTCCAACCCAGAGCCCTCATCAGAGCCTTCCCCAGACTCCAGGACTGGCCCATCTTCCTCCCCAACCTCCTCACTGTCCGAATCTGCTGCCAGCTCTGCTGGCCGCTGGTGGGCCACAACAGGTCTTCGCATCTCGAGATGATCTCAGAAGCATCCTACCATTTTGGCTGAAGGTCATAGCAATGGTCTCCATATACAGGATGCCCTTCAAAGCATGGAAGTGCTCTTCAATGGGGACATGTTATAGAGAATCCTGGACCTATGATCGTTTGTTTTACCACTGTCCAAAGTTACAAAAGCACTGGAAAAAAATGACTTATGACCCATCCTCCTACTTATGACCAAGGGTTACAGGATACAAAATTTGGGCATTTGGCCATTGCCATGTATTTTTTGACAGTTGCAGCATCCGGTGTTTATGTAGTCACCATTTGTGATCTCAGTCAGCTTCCAACAAGAGAGAGAACCAAGGAAGCTTAACGCCAAAGAAATGCAGGATAGATAGGTAATTTGTGTCAAACAGAGCCGGAAGGGACCTTAAGGGCCTTCTAGTCCAACACCTACTCAAGCAGGAGGCTAGGTAGGTAGGTAGGTAGGTAGGTAGATGGATAGATAGATAGATAGATAGATAGATAGATAGATAGATATGATAGATTGATGATAGATAGCTATAGATAGATAGAGACAGAGATAGATGATAGATTGATGATAGATAGATGATAGATAGATGATAGATAAAGATAGATAGATATAGATAGAGAGATAGATAGAGATAGATGATAGATAAAGATAGATAGATATAGATAGAGAGATAGATAGAGACAGAGATAGATGATAGATTGATGATAGATAGATGATAGATAGATGATAGATAAAGATAGATAGATATAGATAGAGAGATAGATAGAGACAGAGATAGATGATAGATTGATGATAGATAGATGAGAGAGAGAGATGATAGATAAAGATAGATAGATAGATAGATAGATAGATAGATAAAGATAGATAGATAGCTAAGATAGAGAGAGATAAGATAAGAGATAGATAAATATGAGAGATTCTCTCTCTCTCTCTCTCTCTCTCTCTCTCTCTCTCTCTCTCTCTCTCTCTCTCTCTCTTACACACATATACACATACACACACACGGAAAATCCATGGAGGAAGCTGGATTCAGTTAATGACTGTATGATTCACTTAGCAACTGTAGTGATTCACTTAACAACCATGGCAAACAGGTTATAAGATGGAGAACAACTCAATGAAACACCACTTTGCTTAGCAACCAAAATTACGTTCCCAATGACGTTCATAAACCCAGGGCTACCTGTCCACATTTGTCAGACCCTGTTAGAGAAACCTGTTAGACATCTACCTGCGTCCCCAAAATCTAATAGACCTGTTAGACATCTACCTGCGTCCCCAAACATAATAGACTTTTCATCCAGCCTTCTGCTTAGTACTGCCGATTTTAGCCTTTCAGAGGACAATACAAGCAGATCATTATTTCAACAGCCTCTAATAATCATGAAATCATGAAACGGTATTTTTGGAATCGCTATACCTATTTCAGTTTTTTTTTTTTCAAATTTGTGCCCCGCGGAAGTGCAGTCCTGGAATTTCCAGCTGGCACAGAGAGAATATTCTGTCGTCTTGCACTGCTGAACCAAAAAGGGCATATGTTATGTTCTGCAGGAGAAGACATTGGTAATCATTAATGATTCATCATTTGGGCAAATTTATACAGACAGCCACTGGGATTGTGTTTCTCCGAAGAAATAATTCACAGCAGAAAAAATATACAGGCAGGGCCTGTCCATAATACATTGGCTAGGTTCTACTATTGGTTTTCAATGCGCAAAGCTTCTCTGAAAAAAAAAATGTCTTCACTCAATCAATCAGAATAGAGCTGGAAGAGACCTTGGAGCTACAGATTACAGATTTCAAGAGTTGGAAGGGACCTTGCAGGTTATCTAGTCCAACCCCCCACCCAAGCAGGAGACTATACACTATTTCTGACAGATGGCAGTCCAGTCTCTTCTTGAAAGCTTCCAGTGATGAAGCTCCCACAACTTCTGAAGGCAACTTCTGTTGATTGGGTTGATATCTCTCACTGGCAGACTTTTTCCCCTGATTTCCAGGTTGAATCTCTCCTTGTTCAGTTTCCATCCATTCTTCCTTGTCTGGCCTTGGAAAATAGCTTGACACCGTCTTCTCTGTGGCAGCCCCTCAAATATTGGAAGACTGCTCTCATGTCTCCCCTGGTCCATCTCTTCACTAGACTAGGCATGTCCAGTTCCTGCAACCATTCATCATATGTTTTAGCCGCCAATCCCCTAATCCTCTTCATTGCTCTTCTCTGCACACTTTCTAGAGTCTCAACATCATTTTCATAGTGTGGTGACCAAAACTGGATGCAGTGTTCTAGGTGTGGTCTTACTCAGGCTAACATTCCAGACAGATGGCTTTTCTTAAAAGTCTCCAGTGATGAAGCCCCTACAATTTCTGAAGTCAAGCTGTCCCACTGGTTAATTGTTGTCCCTGTTACAGGGGTGGGTTCCTGCCAGTTCTAAGCTCTTCTATAGAAGAGGTTCCACAAATCTACAGTGCCGTTTAGAACCGGTTCCAGCTCCCTCCCCCCACCCATCCGCACATCATCCAGATGAAGAGCGAGAAGAGGAATTCTGGGAGTTGAAGTCCACAAGTCTTAAAGCTGTCAATTTTGAACACCCCTGGGGTTTTTGTTTTCTAAAGGATTAGGTGTGCAATGATCTTGTAACTTGACAGCTTTAAGACTTGCACACTTCAATGCCAGAGTTCCTGAGCCAACATGACTGGAGGAGGAATTCTGGGAGTTGAAGTCCACAAGTCTTAAAGCTATCAAGTTTGAACACCCCTGGGTTTTTTGTTTTCTAAAGGGTTAGGGGTGCAAGGATCTTGTAACTTGACAGCTTTAAGACTTGCGTGCTTCAAATGCCAGAGTTTCTGAGCCAACATTTTGGTTGCTAAGCAAGAGCATTGTTAAGTGAGTTTCACCACATTTTACAAGCTGGCCACGCCCACCCAGTCACATGGCCAGCAAGCCACTCCCACCCGGTCACATGGTCAGCAATCCACTCCCACAAAGCAGGCCACACCTACAGAAGAGGTTCTAAAACTTTTTGAAACCCACCACTGCCCTGTTAGGAAGTTTCTCCTAAATTCCAAGTTGCTTATTTTCTTGATTAGTTTCCCGGAGAGAAGAAAACACTTCTAAGTTGAAGGATGTCAAGACTTGGACAGGGCTTAGTAGCAGATTAAAAATCTCAGTTAAAGCCAAATGTGTCTTTCATATTTGGATAGAAGTTGAGACTTTGGAAAAGGCTAAGAGAAGAGCAACTAAGATGATCAAAGGCCTGGAGGCTCAGCCATATGAAGAATGGCTGCAGGTTTTGGGTCTGGCTAGTCTAAAGAAAAGAAGAATTAGGGGAGACATGATAGCAGTCTTCCAGTATTTGAGGGGTTGCCCCAAAGAAGAGGGGGTCAATTATTCTCCAAAGCACCAGAGGGCAGGACAAGAAACAATGGTTGGAAACTGATCAAAGAGAGAAGCAATCTGGAATTAAGGAGAAATTTCCTGACAGTGAGAACAATTAACCAGTGGAACAGCTGGCCTCCAGAAATCGTAGGCGCTCCATCCCTGGAGATTTTAGGAAGACACTGGACAGCCACTTATCTGAAATAGTATAGGCTCTCCTGCTTGAGCAGGGGGCTGGCCTATAAGACCTCCAAGGTACCTTCTAGCTCTATTCTATTCCAAGTTTACAAAATTCTGGTAAGAAGGCAAGGATAGAGGGAGACGCAGACTGTCCTCACGATATATTTATTTATTTGTATCTTGCTTTTGTTATTTTTACAAATAGCTCTGTGGGAAGTTATCACCCAGCCCTCTCCCAGAAAAATGAAATATCCTAGGAAATATTGAAAAGGCAGAATATTTCTCTGGATGTGAAAAGAAAGAAACATGCTTTAAAAGAATAGTTTCCTGTAGCTTCCTGCCCATCCACACTTTGTCAATAGGCTATTGGGAACGCTAGGCTAGCCCACTTTACATAATAAAGACTTCCCCACTGCAGCTGCAGGGGGAAGGGATATTACTCAACTCTCCACATGGCATCTGAGAACTCATCTATACCTGGACTCATCACAGCCTAGAGAGTAGCCCCCTGCATGGCACCATGGGAGTCTGACAACCAATCAGAATACATTTTTTACACAGGAACAGGAAACAGAGAGGTGGGACTAAACAGGGTATAAAAAACCTAGCAAGCCCCTTCTACAGCCCTTCTCTTCTTCTCCACCTACATTGAAGCGTGTGATCACCTTTTCTGTACAGGGCTCAAGCCATGTGGCCCTGTCCAACAATAAACCACCTTTCCAAGCAGCCTCCATGTCTCCAGTGTCTTCTTCCCCACTTGGAGCTGAACCCAGAAGGACATTTCTTTCAACAGCTCACAGCGGTGATCATGCCTAATACTCCTTCCTCCTCCTAATTCCCATATAATCAACAAGAACCTTGCGAGTTGGGTTGTGCTAAGAGAGAAAGCACAAAGCTGGCACAAAGTCACCCAGCTCGCCTTCATGGCTAAGTGGACTAGAACTTACGATATCCTGGCGATTGGCCCAAAGTCAACCAATGGGGTTAAGGTGGGATGAGAATTCAGTGTCTCGTGCTTCTAGCGTAGAGCCTTTACCGCGGGCCTAAACTGGCTCTCGATGATCAGTTGCTTCTTGTTTTGGTGGCACCTATCTAGGTGAAAGGTAAAGAGAAAGGTTCCCCTTGCACATATGTGCTAGTCGTTCCCGACTCTACGGGGCGGTGCTCATCTCCGTTTCAAAGCTGAAGAGCCAGCGCTGTCTGAAGACATCTCCGTGGTCATGTGGCTGGCATGACTCAATGCCAAAGGGGCATAGAATGCTGTTACTTTCCCACCAAAGGTGCTTCCTATTTTTCTAATTGCATTTTTACGTGCTTTCAAACTGCTAGGTTGGCAGAAGCTGGGACAAAGAACGGGGGCTCACTCCGTTACACAGCGCTAGGGATTCGAACTGCCGACCTTTCTGATCGACAAGCTCAGCATCTTAGCCACCGACCCACCTTTTTATCTATCTAGGTAGCAGTTGACTTTTCAGCCGGTTAGATTTTGAGGGACTGGGGGAAAAGGACTGGATTGGGGAGCCCTTGGCATTTTGGTGGCATTTTGCTGAATTGGTCGGCATTTGGCAATGCCAGCTGCCTCTGCTGAGCCTCCACATTTGGGAACTTGGCAGCAGTAGTTGTTTTTTTTTAACCTTGTAATTCTTTTTCTCATTAAAATTACATACAGGTAATCCTTGATTGATTCATTGGGTGGTGGTTTGAAGTTGCTGAAAAAAGCAACTTTAGCAACCAGTCCTCTTTGTAACATTATGTCCTCGTGTTCACTGGATCAGAATTCGTGCTTGGCAGCCGTCATGGATTTACACCAGATTTAAGTCATGTAATCACCATCTGCAACCTTCTCAGATGGGTTCTATTCAAGCGAAGTCAACGCGGGAGCTGTATTTCCTTAACAACCACAGGATTCGCCACCAGGAGACCTGGTGGTGCAGTGGTTCGAATGCAGCATTGCAGTCTAATTCTGCTGACTGCCAGCAGTTCAGCAGTTTGATCCTGGCAGACTCAAGATTGATTCAGTCTTCCATCCTTCTGAGGTTGGTAAAATGAGGACCCAGATTATTGGGGGTGATAAGCTGACTCTGTAAACTGCTTAGAGAGGGCTGCAAAGCACTGTGAAGTGATATATAAGTCTAAGTGCCATTGCTATTGCTATTGCCCTTCCTTCCTTCCTTCCTTCCTTCCTTCCTTCCTTCCTTCCTTCCTTCCTTCCTTCCTTCCCCCCTCCCTCCCTCCCTCCCTCCCTTCCCTTCCCTTCCCTTCCCTTCCCTCCCTTTGCTTTGAATGCAGTATTGCAGGCTAATTCTGTTGACTGCCAGGAGTTCAATCCTGACCGGTTCAAGGTTGACTCAGCCTTCCATTCTTCCAAGGTCGCTAAAATGAGGACCCAGATTGTTGGGGGGAAATGCTGACTCTGTAAACCGCTTAGAGAGGGCTGTAACAGCATTGTGAAGCGGTATATAAGTCTAAGAGCTATTGCTATTGCTATTCACTTAACCCTGGTAATTCACTTAACCAGTGCTGCAAAAAGGGTCATCAAATTGGGTGTGACTCAACTGTCTCCCCTAGCAACTGAAGTTCCAGTTCCAATTGTGGTCATACGTCGAGGACTACCTGTTTATAAAACTCATGGAACAACAGATTACTTATATATTGATGTAAGCTTTCAGGGTCAGTACCTGTGGAGCTTCGGGGTTAGTGGCCATGGCTTGGACAACAGATTTCCCGTTGTTTCCCCAATAAAGGTGTGATTGGCATCTTTAGAGGCACAAGCAGCTGATAGTGTCCTGTCTTTATGGCCAGGTATTTTGACTCCTGACTGGTCTTCAGTGAAGCTGGTTTCCAGTTGATGCACCGCTAGGGTTCAGCCTTAAATAGGAATCCACCTTAATGTTTTTAGGAGCTGTGACTGCCAGAAAAGAGATTGCTTGTTTACTCTCTTCCTTGCCTAACAAGCTGCTTACATTCTTCTTGAATTCTCTGTCTTTGATTCTTGGATTGCATTCAAGCCTTCGTTCCTGTTGACCAGGTACAGCTTAATAAGACGGGGGAATTTGTGTGAGCTCCCACATTGCGCTAAAGCTGGCTTTCTCTCATCGTCGTTGGTGGGTTCAAAGCAGTGGTGGGTTTCAAAATTTTTTTGAACCTACTCTGTGGGTATGGCCTCCTTTGTGGGAGTGGCTTGCCGGCCATGTGACCTGGAGGGAGTGGCTCGCCGGCCATGTGTTTTCTTTCTCTCTCTCTCTCTCTCTCTCTCTCTCTCTCTCTCTCTCTCTCTCTCTCTTTCCTTCCTTTTGTCTCTCTGTCCCTTTTTCCTTTTTTTCTTTCATCTCTCTCTCACTTTTTCTTTCTTTTTTCTTCTTTCTTTCTTCCTTCCTTCCTTCCTTCCTTCCTTCCTTCCTTCCTTCCTTCCTTCCTTTCTCTTTCTCTTTCTCTCTCTGGGTGAGTCTATGTGTGTGTGTGTGTGTGTGTGTGTGTCAGTGGTGAGTTTCAAAAATTTTTGGAACCTCTTCTGTAGGTGTGGCCTGCTTTCCGGGTCCACTGGTGGAACCTCTTCTAACCGGTTTGGTAGATTTGATGAACCGGTTCTACCAAACTGGTGCGAACCCACCTCTGGTTCAAAGCCAAACTCAGCTGTAAATAAGGAAAACGTATAACGACTTAGCGCTGGGTTCGCTAAAATGTTTAGTTTACTTGATTGTCATGTTCTGCTCATCTTACAAAAGAATTAAATGCCATCTTCAGTGTACATTATAACTATAAAAATACAAACACACATCCTTCACATGCTATATAATTGGTATTGAAAACCCGATATTGCATTAATATTGCACTACACTGCAGGATTCAATATAGTTATTGCCCTGGAAGCTGTTTTTCAGCCTATTTGCCCTTGTTTTTATTGCCCTGTACCGGCTGCCAGATGGTAATAGTTAAAAAAAAAAGGCTGCCTAGGAAGGACTGGGGAATGACATGATAGCATAGTGCCCTAGTCACCTCAAGGCTGGATTACTGCAACACGCTCTACATGGGGCTACCCTTGAAAAGCATTCGGAGACTGCAACTAGTCCAGAATGCAGCCGCGCGAGTGATATTGGTTGTACCTAGGTACACCCATTCTCTGCCTCCCGAGTCCCAGCTGATGGGGAGGAAATGGGGATTTTGCAGTATCCTTCCCCTGGAGTGGGGAGAGAATGGAGATCTTACAGTATTCTGGAGAACCGGTAGCAGAAATTTTGAGTAGTTCGGAGAACCGGCAAATACCACCTCTGACTGGCCCCGCCCCCATGTATTCTCTGCCTCCCAAGTCCCAGCTGATTGGGAGGAAATGGGGATTTTGCAGTATCCTTCCCCTGGAGTGGGGAGAGAATGGAGATCTTACAGTATTCTGGAGAACCAGTAGCGGAAATTTTGAGTAGTTCGGAGAACCGGCAAATACCACCTCTGACTGGCCCTGCCCCCATGTATTCTCTGCCTCCCAAGTCCCAGCTGATTGGGAGGAAATGGGGATTTTGCAGTATCCTTCCCCTGGAGTGGGGAGAGAATGAAGATCTTACAGTATTCTGGAGAACCAGTAGCGGAAATTTTGAGTAGTTCGGAGAACCGGCAAATACCACCTTTGACTGGCCCTGCCCCCATGTATTCTCTGCCTCCCAAGTCCCAGCTGATCGGGAGGAAATGGGGATTTTGCAGTATCCTTCCCCTGGAGTGGGGAGGGAATGGAGATCTTACAGTATTCTGGAGAACTGGTAGTGGAAATTTTGAGTAGTTTGGAGAACTGGCAAATACCATCTCTGACTGGCCCAGCCCCATCTATTCTCTGCCTCCCGAGTCCCAGCTGATCGGGAGGAAATGGGGATTTTGCAGTATCCTTCCCCACTCCAGGGGAATGGAGATCTTACAGTATCCTTTCCCTGCCCTGCCAACCAAGCCATGCCCACCAAGCCACACCCACAGAACCAGTAGTAAAAAAATTTGAATCCCACCCTTGGATCCCACTGCAAATTCTGGCTTGTACGCAAATGTGTGCGTTTGTGTGGAGGGGGTGCAGCTCTTCCAATGCACCATTGTTGCTACTTTATCATGCCATGGTTTTAGTCAGTCTGTTCAATCTTCTTGCAGCAGCCAACTAGGTAGTTATTATTATTATTAATCAGTGAATGGTGGTTTAGCCTTTGGAGAATGATCGCAAATATTGGAAGAAGCCACTTAAAAACAGGCTCGTTTTCAAAACTGAATTTCTAGACCTTTGCAGTCAGAATCCGAAACAAATTCCAGTCCTCCTCCCCCACCACAGGCCTCATCTTAATTCTTCACCGTGACAAATGAGGGGCGAAACCGGCAACTTATCAAGGATGCTGAAAGCATACGTCCTACAGGTAACCACTTTCATCACAATGGCTTCCCATTGTAATTTTGCAAGCGCAGAGACACAATTGCGGAGCCCGTTGTGATCAATGCTTCTCTCTTGCCCGATGGGTTCATTTGAAAGCACTTAATAGCAAATAGCGTACACATCGCCATCTGAAAACGCCTATTATAGAGGCATCTCCTCTTACGGACTCTTCTCTTATCACAGCTTTGCCAGCCTGCAGTCTGGAATTGGAGTTGTTTCACCTCATATAGTGTGGGTCCTTGAGAACAGCGAAGTGGGTGGCTTAGATGGTTGGGCCCGTCAACCAGTGATGGGTTTCAAATTTTTTTGGAACCTACTCTGTGGGTGTGGCCTCCTTTGTGGGAGTGGCTTGCCGGCCATGTGACCTGGTGGGATTGGCTTGCTGGCCATGTGTTTTCTTTCATTCTTTCTTTCTGTCTCTCTCTCTCTCTTTCCTTCCTTTTGTCTCTCTGTCCCTTTTTTCTTTTTTTCTTTCATCTCTCTCTCACTCTTTTTCTTTCTTTTTTCTTTTTTCTTTATTTATTTCTTCCTTCCTTTCTTTCTCTCTCTCTCTCTCGCTGTTTCAGTCTGTTTGTCTGTCTGTCTGTCTGTCTCTCTTCCCTTCCTTTTGTCTCTCTGTCCCTTTTTTCTTTTTTTCTTTCATCTCTCTCTCACTCTTTTTCTTTCTTTTTTCTTTTTTCTTTATTTATTTCTTCCTTTCTTTCTCTTTCTCTCTCTCTGTGTCAGTCTGTCTGTCTGTCTGTCTCCTCCCCCCTCTCTCTTTCCTTCCTTTTGTCTCTCTGTCCCTTTTTCTTTTTTTCTTTCATCTCTCTCTCACTCTTTTTCTTTCTTTTTTCTTTTTTCTTTATTTATTTCTTCCTTTCTTTCTTTCTCTCTCTCTCTCTCTCTCTCTCTCTCGCTGTTTCAGTCTGTTTGTCTGTCTGTCTGTCTCTCTTCCCTTCCTTTTGTCTCTCTGTCCCTTTTTTCTTTTTTTCTTTCATCTCTCTCTCACTCTTTTTCTTTCTTTTTTCTTTTTTCTTTATTTATTTCTTCCTTTCTTTCTCTTTCTCTCTCTCTGTGTCAGTCAGTCTGTCTGTCTGTCTCCTCCCCCCTCTCTCTTTCCTTCCTTTTGTCTCTCTGTCCCTTTTTCTTTTTTTCTTTCATCTCTCTCTCACTCTTTTTCTTTCTTTTTTCTTTTTTCTTTATTTATTTCTTCCTTTCTTTCTTTCTCTCTCTCTCTCTCTCTCTCTCTCTCGCTGTTTCAGTCTGTTTGTCTGTCTGTCTGTCTCTCTTCCCTTCCTTTTGTCTCTCTGTCCCTTTTTTCTTTTTTTCTTTCATCTCTCTCTCACTCTTTTTCTTTCTTTTTTCTTTTTTCTTTATTTATTTCTTCCTTTCTTTCTCTTTCTCTCTCTCTGTGTCAGTCTGTCTGTCTGTCTGTCTCCTCCCCCCTCTCTCTTTCCTTCCTTTTGTCTCTCTGTCCCTTTTTTCTTTTTTTCTTTCATCTCTCTCTCACTCTTTTTCTTTCTTTTTTCTTTCTTTCTTTCTTTCTTCCTTTCTTTCTCTTTCTCTCTCTCTCTGTGTCAGTCACTCTCTCTGTCTCTCTGTCTCTGTCTCTGTCTCTCTGTCTCTGTCTCTGTCTCTCTCTCTCTCTCTCTCTCTCTCTCTCTCTCTCTGTCTCTCTCTCTGTCTCTCTCTCTCTCTCTCTCTCTCTCTCTCTCTCTCTCTCTCTCTCTCTCTCTCTCTCTCTCTCTCTCTCTCTCTCTCTCTCTCTCTCTCTGTATTTTTGAAACCTCTTCTGTAGGTGTGGCCTGCTTTCCGGGTCCACTGGTGGAACCTCTTCTAACCGGTTCAGTAGATTTGACGAACCGGTTCTACCGAATAGGTGCGAACTGGTAGGACCCCACCTCTGCCGTCAACCTAGAGAATGAAAAAGGAAGCCTGAATTAACATTCATGAATGTTTTATCGCAGGCGTTTTTCATCGCCCATCATCCCAAATCAACAGCAGCCCTTTTTCTGTCTTGAAATGAATTGTGCATCATACTTTATTCATCAGCATTTGGGTTTTATTTCATGGGTCATGACAGAAGTGAATTATGCATTTTGACAAAAGTTCTGAGCTTGCGATAACAAATGAGGAGACGCCGCTTGGCGATCCTCTTGGTGGCCTGCTTGGACCTCAGCTGTTCGGTTTATCACTGGATGCCTTTCCTTGATCTCATCCTTTTAACATGACCCGACAAATGCGCGCCCAACAACACCGCGCCGACAAAACCGCGGCGATAAAACCGCGACGTCGACAGCATGCCCACAAAGGCGCGCCGACAAAAGAGCGCTGACAGAAGCACGATTACGGTTAAGGTAAGGGTTAGGGTAAGGGTAACGGTAAGGGTAACGGTAAGGGTAAGGGTTAGGTTTAGGGTTAGGTTTAGGGTTAGGTTTAGGGTTAGGTTTAGGGTTAGGTTTAGGGTTAGGTTTAGGGTTAGGTTTAGGGTTAGGTTTAGGGTTAGGTTTAGGGTTAGGTTTAGGGTTAGGTTTAGGGTTAGGTTTAGGGTTAGGTTTAGGGTTAGGTTTAGGGTTAGGTTTAGGGTTAGGTTTAGGGTTAGGTTTAGGGTTAGGTTTAGGGTTAGGTTTAGGGTTAGGTTTAGGGTTAGGTTTAGGGTTAGGTTTAGGGTTAGGTTTAGGGTTAGGTTTAGGGTTAGGTTTAGGGTTAGGTTTAGGGTTAGGTTTAGGGTTAGGTTTAGGGTTAGGTTTAGGGTTAGGTTTAGGGTTAGGTTTAGGGTTAGGTTTAGGGTTAGGTTTAGGGTTAGGTTTAGGGTTAGGTTTAGGGTTAGGTTTAGGGTTAGGTTTAGGGTTAGGTTTAGGGTTAGGTTTAGGGTTAGGTTTAGGGTTAGGTTTAGGGTTAGGTTTAGGGTTAGGTTTAGGGTTAGGTTTAGGGTTAGGTTTAGGGTTAGGTTTAGGGTTAGGTTTAGGGTTAGGTTTAGGGTTAGGTTTAGGGCTAGGTTTAGGGCTAGGTTTAGGGCTAGGTTTAGGGCTAGGTTTAGGGTTAGGTTTAGGGTTAGGTTTAGGGTTAGGTTTAGGGTTAGGTTTAGGGTTAGGGTTAGGGTTAGGTTTAGGGTTAGGTTTAGGGTTAGGTTTAGGGTTAGGTTTAGGGTTAGGTTTAGGGTTAGGTTTAGGGTTAGGTTTAGGGTTAGGTTTAGGGTTAGGTTTAGGGTTAGGTTTAGGGTTAGGTTTAGGGTTAGGTTTAGGGTTAGGTTTAGGGTTAGGTTTAGGGTTAGGTTTAGGGTTAGGTTTAGGGTTAGGTTTAGGGTTAGGTTTAGGGTTAGGTTTAGGGTTAGGTTTAGGGTTAGGTTTAGGGTTAGGTTTAGGGTTAGGTTTAGGGTTAGGTTTAGGGTTAGGTTTAGGGTTAGGTTTAGGGTTAGGTTTAGAGCACGCTTCTGTTGGTGCTCTGTTGTCGGCGCACTTCTGTGCTCATTTGTTGGTGCAATTTTGAACTTGCGGTTTTCTCCCCGCGGTTTTGTCGGCGCGCATTTGTCGGTGAACCTTCTTTTCATCCTTTTGGTTTCGTTATTTCTGGAGGAGAAAGCAGATATTCGGACAGCACCCAAATGGTAGATGTTCGTAGTGCACAGACATCTTGTCTAGTCTCTTGGTGCATCACTTGAATTCTGAATTGAAGGCTCAAACAAGGTTGGGAAACTGCTAGTTAAGCTGGAAGGAGGGAGTCAAGCAGGGACCTAGCTTGGAATCCTTACACAGCCTCAAGGGGCATAATCCCTCTTGCTTAAGTAATTAAGAAAATAGTACAATGCGTAGAAATGGATAGAATAACGCTCTCTATTAAGGATAAAGAAGAAACAATGCCTTTTGATATGGAATGCATTTCATAAATGGCTAGACAACAGAAACAGGAGTCAGAAAGGAGGAGATATAAAAAGAGGAAATGTGAATGTGAAGAGTTGTTGAAGAAGTTAAGTATTATTGGTATTATATTATTGTATTTTTAATATTATTATGATGAATACAACAATAAATATGTGGATTATGATTGTTTAAAAATAACTGTACCCAGATTGCACACTAGTCAATGGAATTTGAATGTTCCAGAGCCCTCAGCAGAGCCTTCCCCAGACTCCAGGACTGGCCCATGTTCCTCCCCAACCTTCTCACTGTCTGAATCTGCTGCCAACTCCGCTGGCTGCTGACCGGCCACAACAGTTGTGTTGTCTTGGTATGGAACAAGTCAATCCAGTTCTTAAACAATTAGCAACACAACACTGGTTGTGACAACTGTGGTTGTGAAGAGAAATATAGACCACCTAGGAATGTCCGACACCTTTCTTATTTGAGTCCTCAGCCGCTTGATTGCTCCGGTTTGAGAGTTCAAGCGAGCAAATCTTACAACTTGCGTCCATACTAGAGGTTCCCTTGTTCCACTTCTTCTTTGAACCTACTCTTTGAAATGGGGGGAAAGACTCCCTTGGCACCAGTCAAAGAGCTCTTTGCAATGGGGTGAAAGCTCCCTTGGGCTCCCATAGCCAAAGTGACTCTTCTTGGCAATGGGAGCGATGCTTCCTTTGATATCAGTCACATTTATTATTGAGAACGGGAAAAAGCTCTCTTGGGATCCAAGAATGTCTGCTTTGGAGAATGGAAGGGACCTTCATCTGAGCAGTAAAGGCATCAGTGATTATTCATGGAAGGAAAGATCCTGCTGAGCCTGGTGGCCTCAGTTGTTTGCATTGGGAATAACGTTCTCCTGGGCATCAAGAGGAACTTGATTCCTATTGCAAAAAGCCCTTCCAGCCTATGTTTTGATTTAAGGGATGGGGGAACAAAAGATCACAGTGTTGTGGCCTGCCAGCAGAGCTGGCAGAAGACTCAGATAGTAAGGAGGTTGGGGAGGAACATGGACTAGTCCTGGAGTCTGGGAAAGGCTCTGATGAGGGCTCTACATCGGAGGCAGAGATGGGGCCAGGGCAATGGTGGGTTTCAAAACTTTTTGGAACCTCTTCTGTAGGTGTGGCCTGCTTTCCGGGTCCACTGGTGGAACCTCTTCTAACTGGTTCGGTAGATTTGACACACCGGTTCTACCGAATAGGTGCGAACTGGTAGGAACCCACCTCTGGGCCAGGGCCATCCAACAGTTATCAGCTGCCTTCAGAGTCAGACATCAGTGAGGCAGAAGAACAGCTGGAGCCTGTTCCCAGTATGCGCATACGCAGAGCTGCCAGGAGAAGGGAACAGTTAAGGGCCGACTGGGGAGTAAAGGCACAGGTGGACGCTGAATGGCCCCTCCCTTAGGGAATAAAGAGGAGCAAAGGGGGAGTGGAGTTTCCAGGAGACAATTAGTTCGCTTAATTAGTGTGACGATTTGTTCATGACTCTCAGAGACTCCTTGCCAAGCATTTTCTGGTACAGCGTTGCGTTTGGAAGATATCGCCTGGCAGCTCTCCAAGACTGATAAGGTCTGTGGTTGTAAATTCACCCTTGGAAGACTGTTTGCCGGGACTTTGCTGGATGTGAATGAGAGGAGTTCACATGAGCTTAATAAAAAGGGGTTTTGTCGGGACAAGGAGTCTGCTTCGTGATTTTGTGAAGCCTAAGTCAGAACACACAACCTGATTCAGTGTCAACCCTGAAGCTGATCTAACCGGAGCTATCTTGGAGCTTCAGTGTCACACACTGGAGCTGAGGGAAAAGGAGGCGGGGAGGATTAGAGATAGCTGGGTTTTGTAGCCAAAATAAAATATTTTCTCTTGGGAACCAAGGACATTCTCACACCTGGACCGTGGAAGGAGGATTGAGGTCACCAGGCAACCAGACAGCATCTTGATTGGACCATGTGACTTCTTGTTTGGGGTTGTGGGAAAACTTTCTCTTTTAATTAGGTGGGAAACTTCAGAGTTGGTTTTCACCAGATTTGTGCCAATATGATATCTCCAGTAAAGCTATTCTTTGAGGAATTCATCTGCCTCGGAGTTTTGCTTGCTATGGGTGTATTACTTGGAACCCTGACATTAAACCCACTCTGAAGGTTCCTGTGATTTGGGTCATTCTCTGGAAGAATATTCTGTCATAACTCCTTATTAGAAGCTTGATTAGATGGGAAGGTTTCCAACCTTAGTTCTACTGCTCCCGTAGGAAATGCACTTCAAGGTTAGGCGCAAATAACCGGAAACATTTGTTGAGTTCGAAGCACAGAAGGGTTGATTATTGCTACCTATGCACGAGAATCTAGTCAACTAAGGATCAAAACTAGATTGATGCTAGGTAAGGGCCAGCAGAACTCACAGGGAGCTAGACGTCGAGTTTCTTGTGGCAACGCAATGACTCCAAACTTATGACATGTTTAACTCCGCCTTCCAGCTCAGCCTGTTCTCCTGCAGTTCAGCTCATATTTGCAAGGCTGGTGTGGAGATGCCAACAGGTGCTGAAATAGTTTCACCTGCGGCTGCGTTCTTTACACAACTGGACAAGCTGTGAGAGAATTTCAACTCATCTCAGCTGTCCTCCCCCACCATATTAAACAGAATCCCAACCTATCAGCTGGAAGGAGGAGCAGAACTGGGTTTATTTACAAAATAGCCAGGCTGCAATGGGTGTTCTTCAAAGCTACTCATTGCTTTAATCCTAAATGAAAAGGTTGAGAATTGCCTGCGTTTGATATAAGCTCGTTTTGATGCTTCATTTTTCACAATGTCAGGTTTTGGCCTTTGGGGAACTGTATTAAGAGCCCTTTTTTGAGGATTTGCTAGGGAAAGCCAAGAGGCCAGCACTCCATCCCTGTTGGTCTGGCAGGGTTGAGTACACAATATTAAACCCATTACTTGCCCAGATCCAAAACTCTGACACTGATCAGCTGCCAGGGTGGAAGATTCAACAGAAAGGGGCAGTTTCTTCATAGCTGCAGAGTGCACAGTCCGCTAATTGTGAACTTTCTCCTTTCTATATTTGTCTGTTGGATGGGAGGACAAAGCGATGAGACACCAGCTAACACGACATCTTTTGCAAAAGGCTAAGAATAGCATCAGGTTCCATCAAAATTATTTATTTTGATGTGTCCTGGGGGGACCAGAAGAGATAAAATAAGAAATAAGACCACTAGAGAAAGAAACGGACATAGAACCAATCTTAAATTACCTATGGAAACAGCAAACAAAGTGGTTTCCTTACCTGAAGGGGATGTCGTGGGATTCCATACCATGCAAGGCATATACAAAAAGAGGAGAAGGTGAAAGAATATGAGGGAGACCGAGAAGAAGATGGAGAGACAACATCAAAGACCATTAAACATCAATTAATAATAGCTGAGGCCTCTAGAAGGACAAGAGCCAGAACTTTGTATCTTCCCTAACATCTGAAGCAGAGGAGGAGGAGGAGGAGGAGGAGGAGGAGGAGGGAGAAAAGAGGAGGAGAAGGATGGAGGAGGAGGAGGAGGAGGAAGAAGAAGAAAGAAGAAGAAGAAGAAGAAGAAGAAAAGAGGAGGTGGAGGAGGAGGAAGAAAAAGTAGAAGAGAAGAGAGGAGGAGGAGGAGGAAGAAGAAGAAGAAGAAGAAGAAGAAGAAGAAGAAGAAGAAGAAAAGAGGAGGTGGAGGAGGAGGAGGAAGAAGTAGAAGAGAATAGAGGAGGAGGAAGAAGAAGAGAGGAGGAGGAGGAAGAAGAAGAAGAAAAGAGGAAGGGGAGGAGGAGGAGGAAGAAGAAGTAGAAGAGAAGAGAGGAGGAGGAAGAATAGAGGAGAAGGAGTAGGAGGAAGAGGAAGAGGAAGAGGAGGAGGGGGAGGAAGAAAGAGAAGAAGAAGAAGAAGAAGAAGAAGAAGAAGAAGAAGAAGAAGAGAGAAGAAAGGCAAATGGATAGAGTAAGGGAAAAAGTAGGTAGAGATAATCCTTGATTTAACAACCACAATAGGGACCAGAATTTCTGTTGCTAAGCACGTTGGTCGTTAAGTGAGTCGTGTCCACTTTTAGGACATTTCCCCCACAGTTGTTAACGGCACCTGTTAGGTAAATTATATGGTCATTAAGCAAATCCTACTTCCCTGGTTGACTTTGCTTGCTGGAAGCCAGAAGGGAAGGTCACAAATGGTAATCAGATGATAATGGGATGCTGTAACCATCATAAATACTAAGTGCCCAAATATTCTGATAATATGACCTTGGGGATGCTGTGATGGTCAAGGACCAGTCAAAAGTCACATTTTTTCAATGCCGTTGCATTGGTCAAATGGTGGAGGGCTACCTCTACGGTCAAAGGAAAAAAAATAGTGTATCCAGAGTATAAACTGTACTTCTCTTATCTCCTTTTTTTGGGAAGTTGATTTCTCACATCTCTTTCAGCTTCACCTACATTTTCCAGCCTTAACACGGCTAGATTTTAATTTTAATTTAGGTAGGCAGGAGTGCGCCAGCTGCATCTCTTTCAGAAGCCAGAAATGTTCGCTAGATGAAGACGTGCTCATAATCCTGTTGTTTTTCTGCTGTGTCACAGGATGTAAGATAATATTATGATCCACGGGGGTGCTGGCATCAGAAAGAAAGACCTCCTTCCCTGACTATTGAAATAAGCAGGATCCAAAATCCAGATACTGGGATTTAAAGAGCCAGGTAAATTTAAAAAAAAAGAGTCAGATATCTGTGAGAGGTTTCAATGATGTGACGCGAACGGCTCTTAATGGAGTTTTATTTAGCATTTCATGCAAAGGCAGCCTTATCTTCCGAAACATCAAAAGCTCTAATAATCCTGCTGTGTGGATTATAAAAGACCCCAAAAGCAGCTTACAAAACCTGTAAAAGATCATAAAAGCAAGGCAGCCAACCCCCCCACATCCAGAGAAAACCAATTTCAATCACAAGGGTAGCGTTCAAGTAAGCCCAATGAAATGAAAACGCTGCTGTTATTTAGAATAGAATAGAATAGAATAGATAGAATAGAATAGAATGGAATAGAATAGAATGGAAAGGAATGGAATGGAATGGAATGGAATGTCATCTTTGGGACAAACATGATCTGGATGGCTTAGAATCTCTATGGACTTTTAGCTATGCAGTTTGGGATGAATGCCTTTGGAATGATCTGGGAGTAGGAATGGATTTCCAGAGGAAAAAATTGCAGACTACAGGAACCATTTGCACCACTCAGGTGACCCTGAGGACACTGATAAATCTCCAAGTGGCCTCAACGACCCTCTAAAAGGATGCAAAGGACCAGCTGTCTGCAAGGAATAAAAATCCTTCCATTCCCCACCATCCTGTCAGAGCTGAAGAAGCTTCTTGGATGAGAAGCGAAACACCATCAAAGAAAAACAAGAAAGTCCAGTTGCCTCCTGAAAAAGCACCTTTGGGGAAACCATGTGTCAGCGTTCCAAGTATCATGCAGAATTAAATCAGAGTCCAAGGCAAAACAATCCTTAAAGTTCCAATTTAATAAGTCAGACATCTTAGCACATCTGTGAAATCCCAATTCTGGAAGTTACATCGGATTCCCACCCAGTTGAAAGTTCATGATCTTGTCCGCACACCCACAAATCCATCACATGGTCCAATCTTCTTCTTCCACGCTGGCATCTCAACCCAGCTGGTTCCGGTCAGGAGCAGAGGTGCAGAGGCAAAAGATGACCTTGGGCTTCTAGAAAAGAATGACAACAACACATTCCACAATTCTACTCCTTTCTATTCCCTCTCCCAACTACTACGCTAATGAAATAGCATAATGAAATAAGAGAGAGAGTGGCAGGCCAAAGATCCTAAAAGGGATATAACTGCAGGCCTGACACCATGACCTGGAGGACTGAAAATCTCTAGAGACTTTTAGCTATGCTATTTGGGATGAAAACCCTTGGAATGGTGTGGGAGTAGGAATGGATTTCCAGAGGAAAAAATTGCAGAGTCCAGGAACCAGGAGCACCACTCAGGTGACTCTGAGAACACAGATAAACCTCCAAGGGCCTCAACGACCCTCTAAAGGGATGCAAATGACCAGCTGTTTTCAAGGAATATAAATCCTTCCATTCCCCACTATCCTGTCAGAGCTGAAGAAACTTCTTGGATGAGAAGCAAAATATCTTCAAAGAAAAAACCAGAAAGTCCAGTTTCCTCCTGAAAAAGCACCTGTGAGATTCTCCATTTTTCTTCACCACGGACTCCTTTTTAAATACCTTTTGAGGTGAGAGGCCATGACCATGGACCCCCAAGACTTAACTCAAGATTTCAATCATAACATTTCATCAAGCCTTCACGGATGCCCTATGATGACATCATGACTCCCCAGGGATCTGTGGACCATGGGTTGAGAACCACTGTCCAAGAGACACAGAACCAAAGAAATCTCCATTTGCAATTTAGGCTTTCTAAGTATCCATTATATTTGTGAAATTTTACATCAGTCGAGTAACAGGGCACCAATTATACTGACCCAGGAGGTATAATCAACAATCATATAGAGCAGGGGCATCCAACCTTGTCAACTTTAAGACTTGGGGAACTTCAACTCCCAGAATTGTGGACTTGTGAATTTCAACTTGTGGACTTCTTCAACAGGGGATGGTAGGCACAATGGTGCGGTTATGTACCCCCCACTTTACGGACCTCTTAGGAATGGGGTGAGGTCCACAGTAGGCAGTTTAAGGTTGAAGCTGTGAGAGTTTGAGGCTGTAACAAT